>NC_023755.2:14190192-14500894 GCF_000499845.2 Phaseolus vulgaris | reverse complement strand
AAGGATCGTGTTATTCAAGAAATGAAAATAACTTCGGAAAAGAAAGAGTGGGACACGAAGGATTACTGTTCGTTTGCAAAAGATTTGATTCCATTTGAATCACTATCATATTGCGATTTTGTAAGTTTGTATTATATAATTTTCTAATGGTTTTGGTGCATAATTTTTTATATGTTTAATTAAGTTATATTATTCACTTTTAGGTATTCATCCCAACGGTGCACAATGACCATTGGTGGGTCTATGCGTTTAATTTTCATAGTAGAGAATTGCATGTCTTAGACCCCCTCGGCCATAGAAGGGGACAACGCAACAAAATTGATAAAGCCATGGTAAAGAGTAAAATATGATGTTTAGTAAGGAATGAAGCGATGAATTTGGTAATTGATTTCTAATTTCTTGTATTCTACGGTGCAGGCTGTGCAAGTTGACCATGTGTACAAAATTCTTGACAAGTTCGGTGGAGTGAATAGTCCCCCATCAAAGTAGTCAAACAAAAACTTCCTATACAGCCAAACAGGTTAGTATTGAAATGAAAACTTTTGTTATTTTTATGCATATTACAACAATGTACGTATTTGTTCCTTTGACTAGTAGAGTACAAGTTATGAGTTTTATTTTGCACTGAAAATTGATTTTCAAAAATAATTTCAGGATGAGCTTCAAACATTTCGTTAGGAAATGGTTTGTAATTGGGTCCTTGATGCACGTAATGCAGAACGAGAAAATGTGTTGAGGGAGTTCAACTTTCATGGAACTTCAGAATGATGGTGGTTGAGAGTGCGTTGGATGTGAAGCTGCATGTTTTGCAATTGTGTAGTTATTCATTACATCTTTTAGTGTATCCTACGAGCATTGATAACTGTAGAAACATAATGGATTACATACACTTCCATTGACTTGAAGAATGTGCGAACTTTTTAATGCTGAGAATTTATGAATATTGTTGTACCATATGATGCAACAAACCTTCTAATTACACTTAATATTAGATTCCATCATTTGTAATTATGATGACAAGTTTTTCCAGAAATGATTTTATTCGTATTGAAACCCAAAGGATCCATTAGCAGGTGCCATGTAGTGTGAAAGGTTAATTTAACGGTCGTCAGTGGTTAATTATGACTTTGTTCTTAGTTCGTTGGACTGTGTAAAAAAAAGTTCTAAATATTTACATTTGGCCATTTTGCTACACTAAAAAAAGTTTAAAGTTAACAATATTAAGTTCAAGTTCAAAATTTTGCAACTTTTTTACCAAGTCTTTGTACTCAATGTTTGTGAAAAATTTATCATACAATTTTAAAATAGCAAACACAAGAAAATTGTGGTCAAGTGTTACAGAATAAGTGGTGATCCATGAAGGAAAATGTGGTCAACTGTAACAAAGTTTCTGCACACATACTACAATTTTCTAGGTTGTTGGCCGACATAGAAATGTGATGATGTTCGTGTGAAGTAAGTGAGGACAGGGCCACCTATAGTCAATAAATTTAGAAATTTAACACTCACTCAATTCAAGAGTGTTTTGAATTCAAGAATTTGGAGGAGTAAACATACCTCAAAGTATCAATACAAGTAAATCATGTTAATAAATAACCACAAGTACAAAGTGTAATAAAGAATCATAAGTGCACAACATGTTCATACATCGCAAGAATAAATTATGACATATGATTGACGCCATAATAACATTATTACACATGTAAAATAAAAAATATAGGTAAAAAAAATAACATATGTAATAAATTATAGAATGAAAAAAAAAAAATCAAACCACAAAGCACAGAAGCTGAATATGTTATTAATTAGTCTACATTTATATGCTTTTACTTCACATCTTTCATTCTGGTTTATGTTGCCGAAAGAGTTAGAGTAATAGAAATAAAAAAAAAGTGGAAGACAATAAATTTTGAAATTTAACCCTCATTCAATTAAAGAGTTTTTTGAATTCAACAATTTTGAGGAGTAAACATACATCAAAGCATAGGTAGAAGTAAAACATCTAATAAATAAGCACAAGTTCAAAATGTAATAAAGAAGAAGAAGTGAATATGCTATTAAGCAAGATGAAATTAATGTTGTCAAGGAAATTCGTCCAACAATGGTCTTGTAGGTGTCATCTTAATCATCATGAATTTCTTCATGACTTTCTTCTGATTGTGCAGGAAAAACAGTTTCGTCACCAGGCATTTAACCAAATGGTCAAATTCTTCAGCATTGGGCCAAACCGATTTGCTTTCAGCCGAGTGATGTAAAGCATATGAGTGGAAGGACCCATTCGGGCTCTGTGGTTTGCTGCTTGTGGTTTGCTGCTTGTTGCATTTGAACATGTTTCATGTGAGACTCTAAATTTTTGATGTAATCAACCATATTCATTTCAGGAACAGTGGGTGAATGCAATTGGTTTATTGGGGGTACAACTGCTTGGTCCTGACCTTGTTCACTTTGTTGTCTTTGCAATTGTTGTTGGTCATTCTTTGAGCAGTTCCTCTGTATGAATTTCTTGTCAATTGGAGGTTTGATTTTGGTGGAAAGGTTTATTTCTATACCATTTGTTGCACATAACGAAGTAATAAGAGATGGAAACCCCAAGCCTTTTCGATGATGAGGATTAGTCCCACCTTGTTGAAGAACAAAGTGATGAATAAAGTCAGATATCAGGGTTGCCACGTCCACGTGATACTGTTTCAGTAAGAACACAATATGGCACTTTCCCATACTCAAGTCTGAATTGTGCTTGTTTGGGATTACATTGAACAATAAGAACGATGTCCATATCTGAGTCAAAGTTGTCATACTGGACCGAATAATTCTGAGTGGCTTTCCATTGTTGTTAGTCTCATAGGTCCTCCCAGGAATGACGTTAGTTTCCCGTTTCAGCATACCATATGTACACAACTCATCTTGATCCACTTGAAGGGGATTTCCCAAAAGTCATTGATGGTATTCCTATCGTATGGAATCCACTTGCCTCTTACTTTGGATCTGAGATCCCTGTCACCTTGTTTCACAGGCCACGCATTCGCATAAAATTCAAGAACAACATCTAGATTGTATTTGTCAACCGGCATAGCTAGTTGTCCCCATTTCCTCCGTGTTAGTTCTTCAGCAAATTCATAGTATTCTCCTTCCTCTTGTTTAACTTGTCTTTCTGCAATAATCGTCCAATGCTTTATGTCTGGAGGGTTCGACCATTGGTTGCTTTCCTTCAGCGTGTGATGTGGACCCCTTCTGTGTGCGCTTTACTGTTTTTGGAGCCATCTGTGATAAGTTCCTTCATCAAACAAAACACATTTTTCGAACTAGAAAACATTATAAAGCCATAACCAATATATGAAACAGTTATTGTGGATTCAAATTTGGCACATATAAAAGGCATCCATATGTATGTTACATATACAAACCATCCATAACAATGGGTGCATAACATAGCTGTCAGGCTCAAAGTGCCTGAGAAAACGGCGGAGAAGATTTTGGGGCCAAAGCCAGACGCATGGTGCGAGTTCCACAAGAGTTTTGGCCACTCTATCAACTCGTGTTTGGCTCTGGGACACCAGCTCGCCGAGCTGGTCAAATGTGGTTTCCTGAAGGATTACTTGCTAGAGAAGCAAGCGGACCAAGCATCAGGGTCTCAACCGGCGAGCAGCGGAGAGCAACAGCACGAGGTGCCTATTCACGGCGAGATCCACACCATAGCTGACAGATTCTCCGACGGGGGGTCCACAACGTCGCAACGAAAGAGATACGCGAGGTCGATAATGTCAGTGGAAGTCTTTGAGGATCACTCGCCCGATGTGGACATCACGTTCACCAAGGGGGACCTCAGGGACGTGGTGCCTCACGACAACGACCCTATTGTGATCTCGCTTGTCACGGCGGGAAAGACCGTCCACCGGGTGCTGGTCGACCAAGGAAGCTCAGCAGATGTGATGTTTTGGCCAACTTTTGAGAAGTTACAACTGTCCCCTGATCGACTGAGACCATATGGGGGCTGCTTGTACGGTTTTGCCGGTGACCAAGTGGAGGTGAGGGGGTATATCGAGCTAAGGACGACTTTCACTGACGGCTTGTCCTCACGAACGGAGAAGATCAGGTATCTTGTTGTAAACGCCCCGTCAGCGTACAACATACTGCTGGGAAGGCCAACGCTCAACAGAACAGGAGTTGTGCCTTCGACAAGGCACATGAAGGTCAAGCTGCCGTCTATGGAGGGTATGATCATCACTATTTGCTCCGACCAGAAGGAGGCGAAGAAGTGTTAGGAAAACAGCCTCAAGAACAAGAGGTCTGTGTGCCACGTAACCACAACGCCTCCCCCTGGCGTGGAGTCGGAGCGCGAACTCCGGCGAGTTTCGGATGCGGCGTTAGAGGTGGTCGCCGAGGGCAATGTGCCGATGGGGAATGTAGAGGCGAGGTCAGAGAGAAACTGCTCGGAGGCCGCCAGAGAAACCGGTATCGCGAGGGCGCTGATCGCCAGCGAGAGGAAACCTCAGCCAGTAGAGGAATGGCTCGAGAAGGAGATCAGCGGTAAGGTGTTTAAGTTGGGAAGAACCCTGGATAGCAAGACGCAAGACCAGATCGCCGAGGTAATAAGTAGACATTTGGATGCGTTTGCGTGGGCTGCTTCAAATATGCCGGGGATCGACCCCGATTTCTTGTGCCATCGTTTGGCAATGGACCCCCAAGTCAGGCCCATCCGCCAAAGAAGAAGAAAATTCAATGAGGAGAAGAGACAGGCGATCAAAGAAGAGACGCAGTGATGGATATCCACTAGGAGAGGATTTTATTAATGAAGGAAGAGGATTTTCACCTACACATTTGAAGTTCTTCCTTCTAGTCTTCTCACAAATTAAAAGAAGTCAAAGAGAAGATCAAGCCTAAAGATAAAGAAGTCTACAAACTCTCAAATAATAGGCTTCATATTAAATATCTCTCTTTATAGTTTCTTTTAAATTGTAAATAATATAGAATAATGTTTAGAAAGGTGCTTAGAGGGAAACATGAGACACCTCTTTTGTAAAAGCATCTTTAGGCTTTAGTTTAGCAAATTCTAGAAGCTTGGGGAGTGAGCTTAGTAAGGGGGTGTGATCTTAGGAGCTTTTTGGGTAGCTTAGGGAATAAGCTATGTAAATGACCAGCCCTTACTCCTATAAAAGGAGGGCTTAGGTCCTTCACAATTCATATTGGAATTTTATAGTAGAGAGACTATACTCAAATTTGGAGAGAAATTGTGAGTCTTGGGTCTTCTTCTTCCTTTGCCTTATCTTGTGAGCAATGGTGAGCTTCAAGTGGCGGCACTCCATCACTTATCTTGGATCAAGGTTCCAAGTGGCGTGAATGGCTTCTTCCAATTCTCAAAATCCAGCAAGCATCTTCCTATAAGTGTCCTTCTTCCTTTTCTTCAATTTTCTTTCGGTAGTTTTTAATTTCCTAGTCTTTCCTTTCATTTGCACCGTTTAATTCTGTTTTTCCAGCTTTGTTCTTTGTTTCTATTCGGTTCAGTAGCTTAGCTTTTGAATTCTGTCCAGTTTTCATTTCTTGTTCTACTTTCCTTGTGTTTGATTCCATTTGACAATATATGGACTTCCATATGAGTTTTGGTTGGTGCAAAGTCTTGGTGAGTTCTTGAATTAGAACATTGATCCAATTCTAAGTAAAGTGCCATTTATGACCAGCTCAAGTTGCTCCTAAGAATGTCAAAGAATCATGTATTCTTGTTGTCACATTCACATCATGTGGTATCTAGAGTCTAGGCTTGTTTCTTGCTTAAATTTGAGTTGTATTGCACTTTACATTTCAAGAGCTCTTAAATTCAAGTTGTTTACCATTCTGTTTTAGGAGTTATTTTGAGTTTTTCTTGCTGTTTTCTTTTGTAACACCATGTGTTTATGAAAAGGATTCTAGCACTCATTGTTCATATGAGTATGGCTGCTCTTGTGGAATGGCATTCTCCTTCCTAGAGCTGACCTTAAGCTTCCTTTCACTTGTTGTTACATCTTGTAATATGTCTTTTAATTTTGTAATCTTGTCAAGTTTTGTCTTAGTCATGTTAATCCATAATTGTCATTACTTCTAGTAGTACTTTTATTGCTTTGATTGTTTCTTGCTTTGGTTTACTTTCTGTTTTTGAGTTTATTTGCTTGATCCTTTGTGCATTTTCATTTTTAGATTTGAGTTCATGCTTGTATCTTCATTCTATACAAGTTCCTTTACACAAATTCCATTATGTCTTTGCTAGTTCATCTTACTGTTTTTCTTTCCTGAATAGGATACTCTGTTTTCTTACAAACGTGCTACTGTTTTCAATTTACTGCAATTAATTGGCTCACTGGAAATTTGTGAAAATTTGGATTTACATACTTCAAAGTGTTACAAAAGCATAGAAAAAAGAATCACTCAAAAATTCCAAGTACACAAAAAATGATAAATAAAATACGAAAAGTGTACAATACTGCCGAAAAGAATACGGTAATTGGGCAGCAATTTTGAAAATTTATTTCTCTCAATTGGCTTACTGTTTTTACCTCATTCAAGTTCCATTTTTGAGTTAAGACATTGAAGTTTCTGTGGTTAATTTTTCACATTCCAGTTCGCTTTCAATCAGTACAGTTAAATCTGTAATCATAGCACAGTTTGCTTTTTAAAAATAAAAATAAAAATTCCAGTAGCTGTTTTCTGTTTTCTTTAATCTACTCTAGCACTTTTCTTTAGGACTCTTTTTGTGTTCCTTCTTTCTTCATTGAGTTCCTTATTTTCTTGATTGTCTTTCATTCATATTCTTTCTAGTTTGTCAAACATTGCTCTCTGTTTTTGGTTTAGCTTTTGTTGTTTACACCTTTTCTTGCTTGTCTTTTTGTTCTTCTTAAAGTTGTGTGGAGACTTGTTCTTAAGTAAGTTGGTTTGCTGTGACATGTTTCACTTGAAGCTACTCCATTCCACAAGCAAGGCTTGGTTGAGGACAAAATATTTTCTTGGAGTGGTTTGAGTGCTTTCTTGGGCATTTTCCAGCAACCTCTATCTCACTGTTTTTTTGGTCTAACAAGTTTCTTTCACTGTTTTGTTTTCTGTTTTTGTGTATTTTCTGCTCATGGCTCATTTCTCTAGTGGTGAGTCCTCCAAACCGTGCTCCCCACAAAAGGAAGCCCTTTATGAGGACTTAAAGAATGTCAAGCAATCCAATGCTCACTATCTTGAGGTGATTAGGAAGATGGAAGCACGACTCCAAAGTTTGGAGTTAAACCGAGAAGAAATGCATCAAAACCGTGAGAGAAGAACTCCTCCTCCTAGTCGGAATTCTTCAAGGCACTCCCATGGTTATTATGAAGATAATCCAAGGCCAAGACATCATCACCATGAAGAGAGGCGCCAACATGTGGCTGGCCCTTGTTCTCCTAATGTAAAACTTCCTAGTTTTAGTGGTGAAAGTGATCCCAATGTATACTTAAGATGGGAGGCTAAGGTGGACCAAATTTTTGATGTAAATGGGGTTAGGGATGAGCATAGGGTTAAGTTAGCTTCTTTAGAATTTTTGGACTATGCCATGCAATGGTGGCATCAATACCTCATGGACATTGACTTACACAAGAGGCCGCCCGTGGTCTCTTGGAGCAATTTGAAAGCATGTTTACGCGCTAGATTCGTACCCCCACACTTTAGGAAAAACCTTATGTTGAAACTCCAACGGTTTCATCAAGGCGCGCTAAGTGTGGATGATTACTTTAAACAACTAGACACGCTTTTAATTCGAGTTAATATGGATGAGAGTGAGGAAGCTAAGATAGCTAGGTTTGTGAGTGGCCTTCGAAGGGACATTCAAGACGTGGTAGAGTTACAAGAATATTCTTCTTTGGAAAATGTGGTGCACCTTGCTAGCAAAATTGAAAATCAACTTGCAAGGAAAAATGCTTTCAAAATTTCTTCTAAGGATAACTACTACCACTCTTCTTGGAAAAATAAAAATAACTCTTTTTCAAATATCCCTTCAAAGGACTCTACTTTCAAACCTAGAGAGTCTAAGCCTTCCACTTCCAATTCTCGGCCTAAATCACCACATAATTCGTCTAGTAAGAAGTGTTTTAAATGCTTAAGCTATGGACATATTGCTTCTAATTGCCCTTCTAAACGAGCTATGTATATGCATGATGGGGTAGATAGTAGTGAGCATGGGTCCGAATCTTCTAGACATTCCTCACCTTCTAGATCCCCAAGTGAGAGTGAAAGTGAAAGCCCACATGAGGGTGACCTATTAGTAATAAGACGCATGCTTGGACAAGTGTTAAAACCTTTTGATGAAACTCAAAGAGAAAATATTTTTCATTCAAGGTGTCTTATTCATGATAGAGTATGCTCTTTGATTGTGGATGGGGGGAGTTGTGCAAATGTGGCAAGCACAAGAGTGGTAGACAAACTTGGATTACCTACCATCTCTCATGCCAAGCCCTACAAATTACAATGGTTAAGTGAGGTAGGTGAGATTGTTGTTAACAAGCAAGTCCTCATTACATTTTCTATTGGTAAATATAAAGATGAGGTCTTGTGTGATGTTGTCCCAATGGAAGCCACACATATTCTTTTAGGTAGGCCATGGCAATTTGATAGAAAAGTTTTTCATGATGGCTTTACCAACAAAATTTCTTTTCACTTCCATGGGCACAAAGTCACTCTTAAATCTTTCTCTCCAAAGGAAGTACATGAGGACCAAGTTAAAATGAGAGAAAAAAGAGAGAAAGAAACTGATATAAAAAGTTCCAAGAGAAGTGTACCGTCCCGTATCCGGGCGTTGACAAAGTCAAGGTCAAAGTCAACGCCTGGAGTCAAAGTCAACACAAAGCGTCGCCTAGGTGAAGGGACGCCAAGTTCCAGCGTCGCCAAGAGGAAGCGTCGCCAAGGCAAGGCGTCGCCTAGGTGAAGGCGTCACCCAACCAGGGCGTCGCCAAGATCAAATATCGCTAAGGCAAGGCAATCATAGTGTGGTTCCCCGATACCCATGGGTAGGAAAGACCATGGAGGGAGCGACGCCGTGGGAAGGCCTCAGGTCCCGATGATCCGGGGCAGTGATAAAGAGAAGGAAAAGGTGGCTTCAAGGCCATAGTGATAGCACCAGTGAAGGGCAGCCTGACTCGTGAAGTACCCCTGCCGCCTCAGAGACGCCTTTGGGGCAGATACGACTCAAGGGGAGGGTCACGCCCAGGGCAGCTAGGTGCAAGGTACGAGGGGAAGGCAGATACGCTCTCAAAGTGAGTGACTAGATGATTGGGGGCATGAGTTGGCACCCAAAAAGTCACCCCTTGCGCAGTAGCACTCCCAAGCAGGAGGACTCACACGTAGAAACGTCCCCAGATGGGCAGAAACGTCCCCAGATGGGGTCACGGCGCTGTGAGGCCCTCCACGTGTACGAGATACAGGTCAGAATAGAAACACCATTTAGTCAGGTACCAGGTAATTAAAGTCATTCAATATAGTTTCTGTTTCGAGAGTTTAAGGTACTATAAAGGCTCTCAAGCGTTTCAACGTTTTAAATGCGCTACGTTTTCTAATTAGACGCGTTAATTAAGGGCGTTACGTTTTATGATTAAAAGCGCTTTAAGGCGCTTTAAATGCTTGGGCAGTTTAAATAGCGCCGAGAATGTTGGAAACAGGGTTGGAACTTTTGGCAAATTTCCCAGAAACTCTCTAGTTGCTTGCTCGAGCCTTGAGGTTACACACAAGGGACTAGGGAAAGATTTTTGCTAGTAGGAGAAATATACACTATAGACAGTTTCCTTTTTTACCACCTTCAGAGTGCCACACGCGGTGCTCCGATACGGAGGTGCATAGTTTTGGTGTTTCTTGCTGGCTGACTTGAGCGTCGGAGTGCAAACGGCCGCTAGGGCGCCTTTTTGTCCTTCTTCTTTGCAGGAATCCACAGGTAACCAGTGGGAAGGAGTCCCTAGCTGACGGTTGAGGTCGCGCACGAAGACGTCCCAGGTCAACCGGACGGAACATTTGGCGCCCACCGTGGGGCCGATATAAAACATCAGCCCCATCACAAGTTTGAGAAGATCTACCAAGTTATAGTAACGTTGGAGGAGGTTGGAAGAGACCGTGACAATGGCCCCCACCAGACGAGGTACAGCACGTGTGGCCCCAGCAGAACTATCCATGCAACAGGTCCTAGAGATAATGCGGGGGCTGCAGGAGGATATGGCAAGGTCGAAACTGGAACAGGAACGCATGCAGGCAGATCTCAAAGCCTCGCATGAGAGGAATGAAGAGCTCCACCACGTAAATGAGGAGTTGCGCCGGGGTCTGAGAAATAATCGGGGGCAACGTGAACATGACGAGATGGAGAACCACTCCCCGCCAAGGGAGTTTTCCACTCCCTTCTCGCAGGAGATTCTGGATGCAGTGATCCCGAACACGTTCGCAGGGCCCAAGGTGATCTTCACCGAGATGGAGGACCCTGAGACGCACCTCGCTGCATTTCACACACAGATGGTCCTGGTAGGCGGCTCTGACGCCGCCAAGTGCAAGCTCTTTGTGAGCACCTTGACTGGGATGGCTATGGACTGATTCATCAGACTACCGGACGGTCATATCACCTCTTTCCGAAAACTGTCACGATTGTTCAGGGAACAATACCTAGCAAACAAGGCCCCGCCGCCGGTCTCCTACGATTTGTTTGATGTGAAACAGTATCAAGGGGAGACCCTAAAGGAGTACATCAATCGCTTCGGGGCCCAGGTGGTAAAGGTTGGTACGACAGAAGAACCTATGATTGTGTACGCGTTCGTGAAGGGCGTATGCCCCGGTCCTTTTGGGGAATCCATCATTCGCAACCGCCCTAGGACTTTCGCTGAACTACGGCGTCGGGCGGTAGAACATATCGCTTCCGAAGGAGAGGTGTGTGTGAAGCGCACCAGCGTCGTACCCTCGCACCCGAGGGGACCGACGCGAGCTCAACCCGCCAGGGTCAATGAGACCACGACGAGAAGGAAGAAACCAGATGGGAGACGCCCCTACGAGGCCAGAAAGCCCCAGCTCCGGGGTCCAACGGGAGGCGATCGCCCGGCCAGAGAAAGAACGAGGCCGGCGAGATACAATTTTGTGGTGGAGTTGAAGGACCTGATCGCCGTACCTAACATAGCTGAGAGATTGAGGCGACCGGCGAAGTCCGATAAGGTGTTGGGGCCTCGGAAAGACTCTTGGTGTGAGTTCCACGAGGCTTTCGGTCACCACATTGATAACTGCCTATCGTTGGGTTACCAGCTGGATGAGCTGGTGAGAACCGGGTTTTTGAAGGATTATGTCGCAGAACCCACAACGACCGCCACCCTGCCGCTGCCAGCGGAAGAACAAGCACACGAGACGCCGGTTCTCGGCGAGGTCCATACCATAGCTGGAGGATTTTCCGGCGGAGGACCCACCGCCTCCCAGCGAAAGAAATACGCGAGGGGGGTCAACTCGATCGAAGAAAGAATTTCGGGTGCGCCGTGGGAGTCGGACCTTGTATTCACGAGAGGGGATCTCCGAGACGTGGTGCCGCACGACAATGACCCCGTGGTCATTTCGGTTGTCACAGTGGGGAGAAAGGTGCACAGAGTCCTTGTCGACCAGGGAAGTTCAGCAGACGTCATGTTCTGGTCGACATTCAATAAGTTGCGGTTATCCCCCGACCTTTTGAGGCCCTACACAGGGTGCCTGTATGGGTTTGCGGACAACCAGGTGGAAGTCCGAGGCTATCTGGAGTTGAGGACTACGTTCACAGACGGAGAGGCCTCGCGTACCGAAAGTATCCGGTACTTGGTCGTGAACGCCAGCTCCGCTTACAACATCTTGTTGGGCAGGCCGGCGTTGAACCGGTTGAACGCAGTAGCCTCCACACGCCATATGAAGATGAAGCTACCGGACCTCAGTGGCAAGGTGATAGTCATCAAGTCAGATCAGGAGGAGGCAAGAAAATGCTATGAGAACAGCCTGAAAACGAAGCGAGGCGTGTTCATGGTGTATGAGCGTCCGCCGTGCGCAGACACGACGATGATTGAGGCGACGCCCGCTGCGCCGACGCCTAACGAGGCCGTGCCCGCGAGGGCGACGCCAGAAACAGATGCACACATGGAGGAGGGCCCTGACGACGCGGTGCCCGTGGAAGAGGCGGCGCCCGTCGAGGATAGCAGGGAACAACCGGCAGCCAACGCCGTAGAGAGGGAGATTGGCGGCAAGACGTTCAAGTTAGGAAGTTTGCTGAGCCCGGAAGAACAGGAAGGGGTGGCAGAAGTGATTTCGCGCCACCTGGATGCTTTCGCATGGTCCGCCTCGGATATGCCCGGTATCGACCCTGATTTCTTGTGTCATCACCTCAGCATGGACGCCACGGTCCGCCCCGTGCGCCAAAGAAGGAGAAAGTTTAACGAGGAGAGACAGCAGGTGGTAAAGGATGAAACGCAAAAGCTGTTGAGTGCTGGCCACATCAGGGAGATTCAATACCCCGAGTGGCTAGCCAATGTCGTCTTGGTGAAAAAGGCGAATGGGAAGTGGAGGATGTGCGTGGACTTCACGGACCTAAATAAGGCGTGCCCGAAGGACTCGTACCCACTGCCCAGCATCGACGCGTTGGTGGATAGCGCATCTGGCAGCAAGGTGCTGAGCTTCCTGGACGCATTCTCAGGGTACAACCAGATCAAGATGCACCCGAGAGATGAGAGTAAAACTGCATTCATGATTGAGACTTGCAGTTACTGTTATAAAGTGATGCCTTTCGGGCTGAAGAACGCGGGCGCCACATACCAAAGGTTAATGGACAAGGTCTTGGTGCCCATGCTAGGGAGGAATGTGTACGCCTATGTAGATGACATGGTGGTGGCGTCGCAGGATAGGGCACAGCACATGGCAGACCTGGAGGAGTTGTTCGTCACAATATCCAAGTACCGCCTCAAGTTAAACCCTGAGAAGTGTGTCTTCGGGGTAGAGGCCGGAAAGTTCTTGGGTTTTATGCTCACAGAGAAAGGGATAGGAGCGAACCCCGACAAATGTGTAGCGATCATCGCCATGCGAAGCCCGATGTCGGTGAAGGAAGTGCAGCAGTTGACGGGGCGAATGGCGGCGCTCTCAAGGTTTGTTTCCACCGGAGGAGAGAAGGGGCACCCATATTTCCAGTGCCTCAAGAGAAATAGTCGTTTCGCATGGACTGACGAGTGCGAAGCGGCTTTCATTAAGTTAAAGGAGTACCTGGCGACGCCACCGGTCCTCTGCAAACCGGTGACAGGCGTGCCCCTTCGGCTATATTTTACGGTAACGGAGCGGGCTATTAGCTCTGTGTTAGTCTAGGAGCAGGACCAGAGTCAAAAGCCCATCTATTTTGTGAGCAAGGCATTACAAGGTGCTGAGACGAGATACCAGGCGCTAGAGAAGGCAGCATTAGCGGTGCTGTTTTCAGCCAGGAGGCTCCGTCATTATGCTACGTTTTCTCATTAGACGCGTTAATTAAGGGCGTTACGTTTTATGATTAAAAGCGCTTTAAGGCGCTTTAAATGCTTGGGCAGTTTAAATAGCGCCGAGAATGTTGGAAACAGGGTTGGAACTTTTGGCAAATTTCCCAGAAACTCTCTAGTTGCTTGCTCGAGCCTTGAGGTTACGCACAAGGGACTAGGGAAAGATTTTTGCTAGTAGGAGAAATATACACTATAGACAGTTTCCTTTTTTACCACCTTCAGAGTGCCACACGCGGTGCTCCGATACGAAGGTGCATAGTTTTGGTGTTTCTTGCTGGCTGACTTGAGCGTCGAAGTGCAAACGGCCGCTAGGGCGCCCTTTTGTCCTTCTTCTTTGCAGGAATCCACAGGTAACCAGTGGGAAGGAGTCCCTAGCTGACGGTTGAGGTCGCGCACGAAGACGTCCCAGGTCAACCGGACGGAACAAGAAGCCTTCTCATGTCCACACAACAAGTTAAAAGGGTAATAGTTACTCAAAAGCCTATTTTTTTAGCTATTCCTAGGACTATTGACTGTGAGTCGGCTAAGGATAGTCCCACATGTTTGGACAATTTGGTAAAGGACTATGAAGATGTGATTCAAGATCCTCCTAAAGGATTACCACCTCTAAAAGGGATTGAACCCCAAATAGACTTAATTCCCAGGGTTTCTTTACCACATCGTCTAGCATATAGGACCAATCCCAAAGAAACTCAAAAAGAAAATGAAAAGGAAATTGAAGTACATGATAACCCGAGTCTTAATACCTTCTCAACTAAATCACTTTTGTTGACTCGTGCTACGCCTACAAGGTCTTCTTCTTCTTTGTCATTTTCATTACCTAAGGTTCCTACTTCCACACCATATTGGATAAAGAATGTTAAGGATGATTTTTTCATATCTCCTATTTTACCAAATAATATCATTCCTAAACAATCTTTTCCAACATGGTCTGTGTATAGACCATCTTTTTCTGAACTCCCAACATTTCAAAGTGATAAGTCATGTTTGCCCATTTCTTCTTGTCTTCTCTTATATAATAGCAAACTGACTTTGTTTTATGCAGGAGTACTGAATTCGTGGACGAATTCTCTCCAACTCGGGGAGTATGATGGATATCCACTAGGAGAGGATTTTATTAATGAAGGAAGAGGATTTTCACCTACACATTTGAAGTTCTTCCTTCTAGTCTTCTCACAAATTAAAAGAAGTCAAAGAGAAGATCAAGCCTAAAGATAAAGAAGTCTACAAACTCTCAAATAATAGGCTTCATATTAAATATCTCTCTTTATAGTTTCTTTTAAATTGTAAATAATATAGAATAATGTTTAGAAAGGTGCTTAGAGGGAAACATGAGACACCTCTTTTGTAAAAGCATCTTTAGGCTTTAGTTTAGCAAATTCTAGAAGCTTGGGGAGTGAGCTTAGTAAGGGGGTGTGATCTTAGGAGCTTTTTGGGTAGCTTAGGGAATAAGCTATGTAAATGACCAGCCCTTACTCCTATAAAAGGAGGGCTTAGGTCCTTCACAATTCAGATTGGAATTTTATAGTAGAGAGACTATTCTCAAATTTGGAGAGAAATTGTGAGTCTTGGGTCTTCTTCTTCCTTTGTCTTATCTTGTGAGCAATGGTGAGCTTCAAGTGGCGGCACTCCATCACTTATCTTGGATCAAGGTTCCAAGTGGCGTGAATGGCTTCTTCCAATTCTCAAAATCCAGCAAGCATCTTCCTATAAGTGTCCTTCTTCCTTTTCTTCAATTTTCATTCGGTAGTTTTTAATTTCCTAGTCTTTCCTTTCATTTGCACCGTTTAATTCTGTTTTTCCAACTTTGTTCTTTGTTTCTATTCGGTTCAGTAGCTTAGCTTTTGAATTCTGTCCAGTTTTCATTTCTTGTTCTACTTTCCTTGTGTTTGATTCCATTTGACAATATATGGACTTCCATATGAGTTTTGGTTGGTGCAAAGTCTTGGTGAGTTCTTGAATTAGAACATTGATCCAATTCTAAGTAAAGTGCCATTTATGACCAGCTCAAGTTGCTCCTAAGAATGTCAAAGAATCACGTATTCTTGTTGTCACATTCACATCACGCAGAAACTACTTGCAACGGGCCACATCAGGGAAATCCAATATCCAGAATGGCTCGCTAACGTTGTCCTGGTCAAGAAGAGCAGCGGAAAATGGCGGATGTGCGTTGACTTTACAGACCTGAACAAGGCCTGCCCGAAGGACTTTGCCAAGCATAGACGCCCTAGTAGACAGTGCATCAGGGTGCAAGCTGCTCAGTTTTCTGGATGCCTTCTCGGGGTACAACCAAATCAAAATGCACCCCATGGACGAAGAGAAGACTGCCTTCATGACGGAAAGGTCATGTTATTGCTACAAGGTAATGCCCTTCGGGTTGAAGAATGCAGGGGCCACATACCAAAGGCTGATGGACAAGGTGCTCGCGCCCATGCTCGGAAGGAATGTGCAGGCATACGTCGACGACATGGTCGTGACGTCCCTGGAGAAAGACAAGCACGTCACAGACTTGGAAGAGTTGTTCATCACAATAGCCATGTACAAGCTAAAACTGAATCCTGAAAAGTGCGTTTTTGGTGTAGAAATAGGGAAATTTCTGGGGTTTCTCCTGACAGAGAGGGGAATTGAGGCTAACCCCGAGAAGTGCGCCGCCATTTTGGCAATGAGGAGCCCCGCCAATGTGAAGGAGGTGCAGCAACTCACGGGGCGGATGGCCACCCTGTCTCGATTCGTATCGGCAAGCGGAGAGAAGGGCCACCCATACTTCCAATGTTTGAAGAGGAACAACAGATTTGTTTGGACGAAAGAGTGTGAGGAGGCCTTCGTAAAGCTCAAGGAATATTTGGCAAACCCTCCAGTTCTGTGCAAGCCCCAAGACATAACACCCCTCAGGCTGTACTTTGCCATAACTGAGAGGGCAATCAGCGCAGTGCTAGTGCAGGATCAGGACCAGATCCAAAGGCCTATATATTTCGTTAGCAAGGTGCTGCAAGGCCCGGAGGTAAGGTACCAGGCCCTAGAAAAGGCAGCATTGGCGGTTGTATTCTCGGTGAGGAGATTGCGCCATTACTTCCAGAGCTTCACGGTACTGGTGATGACTGATCTGCCAATTCAGAAGGTTTTGAAGAAGCCCGATGTGGCTGGAAGGATGGTGAAGTGGGCGGTCGAGCTTTCGGAGTTCGACATCAAGTATGAACCCCGGGGATCGATCAAAGGGCAAGTCTTCGCTGATTTCGTGGTCGAGTTGTCCTCCGAGGTGGCACAGAACGCCGAGGGTGACTTTCGCTGGGTACTCTCTGTTGATGGGTCGTCCAACCAACTGGGCAGCGGGGCTGGGGTCATTTTGGAAGGGCCCAACGGAGTGTTGATAGAGCAGTCATTGAGGTTCGCTTTCAAAGCAAGCAACAACCAATCAGAGTATGAGGCTTTGATCGCTGGAATCCTGCTGGCTAAGGAAATGGGGGCGAGAGTGCTGATGGCCAAGAGCGACTCGCTGTTGGTCACAGGACAATTAACTAGCGAGTTCCAAGCCAAGGACCCGCAGATGGCAGCCTACTTGGAGTACGTGTAAGAGCTAAAAAGATCTTTCGCTTCATTTGAAGTGGTGCACGTGCCAAGAGAACAGAATGCCCGAGCTGACTTGCTAGCCAAGCTCGCCAGTTCGGGCAAGGGGGGCAGGCAGAGGACTGTCATTCAAGAAACTTTGAAAGCGCCTCGAGCATTCGTGGCAGACCACTAAGTTCTCCACGTTTGTAGATCAATGGGAAGACCGGCGAGAAGTCATAGATCCCTAACGCAGGAAACTCTGAGGGCGCCGAGGCTCAGAGCGCGCCCAGCGGAAGGGGCAAGATCGATGCAGGTTTGCGCTGTCCACGAGCCAGACACGTGGATAACGCCTTACCAACATTATTTAGCGGATGGTGTGCTTCCAGTTGACTCAACTGAGGCCAGAAAAATAAAGAAGAGCTCCAGCAAGTTTACCCTTATTGACGGCGAGCTGTACAGGTTTGGATTCACACACCCTCTTCTTGTATGTATACACGGAGAGAAGTGCACGAGGATTATGGCTGAGCTCCATGAGGGAATTTGCGGGAGCCACATTAGAGGTCGATCGCTGGCGACAAGGACTATCCGTGCAGGCTATTACTGGCCCACGATGAGAGAAGATTGCAAGAGATACGCCCAGCGTTGCAAGCAATGCCAGCAGCACGCCGATTGGCACAAGGCACCCCCAGAAGAGCTGAAGTCGATTTACAGCCCCTGGCCGTTTCATACTTGGGGAATTGACATTCTGGCACCCTTCCCATTGGCTCAGGAAGATGAAGTACTTGGTAGTGGCGATTGAATACTTCACCAAGTGGATCGAAGCGGAGCCAGTGGCCTAGATCACCGCACACAAGATCGAGAGCTTTGTATGGAAGAACATAGTGTGCCGGTTTGGTGTGCCTAAACGCCTGGTGTCAGACAATGGGACTCAGTTTGCAAGTCACCTCTTGAAAAAGCTGTGCGAAGAGGTGGGGATACAACAGGTGTTTGCATCCGTCGAGCACCCACAGACGAATGGCCAAGTGGAGTATGCCAATCGGGTGTTGCTGAGAGGTTTAAAGAGAAGATTAGAGAAAGCTAAGGGATCGTGGGCTGAAGAGGTACCCCGCATAGTTTGGGCATACCATACCACTGAGCAGTCAGGAACCCACGAGACCCCCTTTAGTTTGGTTTATGGATGTGATGCGATGATTCCAGTCGAAATCCAGGAAAGCTCGCCGAGATTCCAAAACTTTGTGGCGGAAGACTCGAACGAAGAAAGAAGAATAAATCTGGATTTGCTGGATGAGGTCAGGGAGGAGGCGAGAGTGAAGGCCGAAGCAGTAAAGAGAAGAGTTGAGCGAAGGTACAACTCTAAGGTAATGTCAAGGCAGTTTAGAAGCGACGATCTGGTGATGAGGAAGGCCCATCAGTATGAGATGCAGAACAAGTTATCGCCTAAGTGGACGGGACCGTTCAGAATAACCGAGGTGCTCGGGAATAGCGCCTACCGCTTGGAGACGTTAGAAGGAGGGGCGATTCCTCGCACTTGGAACGCCACACATCTCAAGTCATATTACAGTTAAAGCCTTGTAAGTAAAGACGAATATGAAGAGATTTGAATAGTTTATGTTAAAACAATTTCAAGGGGGCACTATTTTTTCCCTAAGGAGGGTTTTTAATGAGGCCACCCAATAAAGAAGAGTTTTTCAAAGTTTAAAGCTTCTATGTTTGCATGCTTATAGCTTTGATAGTTTTAGAAAAAAGGCCTTATTACTCGTATGTGATCTAGGGCAACAGTAAAGTCATATTGCATGCTTCAATGAGTAAAAGTTTTAAAGTCCCCATCGTTTTTCGGCGATCGGTGGCAATAGCATAATGTTTTAAGACCTCATCGCCACCTGGCGATCGGAGGCAAACGAGTATAAGTTCCAAGTCCTCATCGCTGCTTGGCGATTGGAGGCACAAGTTAAGTTTTAAGTCCTCATTGCCACCTAGCGATCGGAGGCACAAGTATAAAGTTTTTAAGTCCTTGTCACCACCTGGCAATCGGAGGTGAAAGTTAAGTTTTAAGTCCTACTCGCCAAGAACGAGTTTAGGCGAGAACAGATCAGAAGTCCTACTCGCCAAGAACGAGTTTAGGCGAGAACAGATCAGAAGTCCTACTCGCCAAGAACGAGTTTAGGCGAGAACAGATTAAGAAGTCCTACTCGCCAAGAACGAGTTTAGGCGAGAACAGATTAAGAAGTCCTACTCGCCAAGAATGAGTATAGGCGAGAGTTCAGAGCAAGATGACAGGTATGTCCAGTATGAGTTAAAACCCGGGCGCCTAATCCTTGAGCAGGGGTTAAGGGATTCCTTCGGGACGCCCCCTCCTCAAGTATGAATAGCTAGCCCCGGTACGAGATGAGATTAAAAGTCCTCAGTGCATCCAGGTAGCCCCTGGGCAAGTTGAGGCACCAGAGAAAGTCCTCCTCACCCTCGAGTGAGTTTAGGCAAAAGTCCTCAGTGCATCCAGGAAGCCCCTGGGCAAGTTGAGGCACCAGAGAAAGACCTCCCCGCCTCGAGCGAGTGTAGGCGAGAAAAGATTAAAAAGCCCTACTCGCCGTTGCGAGTGTAGGCGAGAAGAGATTAAAAGGACCTCCTCGCCTCGAGCGAGTGTAGGCGAGAAAAGATTAAAAAGACCTACTCGCCATGAGCGAGAATAGGCGAGAAGAGATTAAAAGTCCTCCTCGCCTAGAGCGGGTGTAGGCCAGAACAGATACAAGACCTCTTTGCGAGAGCGAATTGAGGCGAGATTGCAAGTTTCTCAGTGCATGCAGGGGGAGAAGTGAAGGATCCGAAAGGCAGCTCTACCCCCAGATGAGGGAACAATGGTCAAGATCAAGTTGTTTCAGATTAAAGGCTCAGGGGAGGCAGAGGGGGATCCGTTGAAGGCAGCTCTCCTCCCAGAATGAGCAAAGTTGATAGCTCAAGATACGAGGTAGCTCCGCAGAGGACGCCTCGGCAGTCAAAAAGGAAAATAGCATCCGAGGAAGCCCATGGCTTCGTGTTTGAAGCTCGAAAGAAGAAGTACACGGCGAGAACTAAGTTAGCAGAGTTTGAGGCGATGACATAGAAGTGAGCATACCACTTGGCAGGTCAGGCGAGCTAGATTTCAGATACTAAGATTGACGCACGCCTACTGCCTACAAGAGTTAGTCGGTTATATCAGATGATTACGCAGCAGAGAAAGGCGAAACCATGCGTACATTGAAGGAGAAAATGGAGCAGTGAACTTCTTAGTCTTTCCGTTGAAAACAAGTTATCAGCTCAAGACTGGGGGGCTTGTGTACCGACCATGTCACCAGGCGTGATGACGTGTCTTGCACGTGCTCGGGTGGGGCGTGCTCAATGGAACGCGTAGGCTAGGAAAGATGAATGGTTCATAAGTGGGCATAGTCGTCGATCGCTGAATTGGCGTTCTCCGATCTCTAGTGTGCGTAACCGGCGGTCACCAGAGCTACGTCGCAGTCGCCGTATGAAAGCGCTAGGAGAACGGATGATCAGAGATCGCCCGGAAATGCTAGGAGATCGGGTGGTTTACACGCCGCCACAAGGAGCACATCGCCGGATCTCCCAGCAAACTTAGTTAAAGCTGTCGAAGGCTCAGAAGGGTAATTTCAAGCGTGTAAGTTCAGTAAGACGATTGTGGCACCAGCATGGGGCATGAAGGTCGAGTGGGTTGGGGGGAACATCTTGCTCATCAGCGACAGGATTCCCAGAGTGGACATTTGTTAGTGGCAAGGTTTCCCCAGCTAGAACATGCATGGCGTAGCAGTAAGGAGAGTGTCGTTCGCGATGAGCGATATCACAGAGATGATGCACTTGGTTGCATCCGATACTCGCCTTGTCGGGTGGTGTATCACAGCGCATTATGTGATAGGTTGCTCCTTGAGTTGAGGACTTAGCTGTGCGGCTGGTTACTACACAAGAATGACGTTCAAGTTGCCCCAATCTAGATGACGACACGTGTAGGGTTGGGTGTCACCAGTTACTCCAACCTAGATGATGACACGTGTAGGGTTGGTAGCAATGGAGAAATGACGCTCAAGTTGCCTTAGCGCAGATGACGACACGTGTAGGGCTGGGCGCTACCTGCTATCCCAGCCCAGATGGCAACACGTGCAGGGCTGGATGCGAGCCACGCGTCCAAAAGCATAACGGCCTGGAGAGAGAAGAAACCTAGCTATAAAGGTAACCTTAACAGAATCTGCAGAGGTACGTTTTTCATTACGGCTGATACTGCTAGGGTTGTGTGCCTACAGTACGGTCCTACAGAGCATATTCTCTCTTAGTTTTTGGGTGTTCTTGTCACTGACTTGAGCGTCGGAGCGCCACCGGCCGCAGAGGCGCCACTGTGTGTTTTTCAGGTTCTCAGAGAGGCTATCTGTGGAGTGGACTTGGAGGGCACGTGGTGTCAAGCTGGTGAGGAAGATCGTGACGAGGCAACGCTCTTGCGCTAAGTCAACCGGCCTGATCATAGAGTAACTGGGCTAAAGTAAGAGAATGAAGAAGAAAATTATGGAAGTCTAACCTCAAGAAATCCTCATAAATCTCTCTTAATTAACTACATAAAGGACTGAACTTAATAGCTGCAAGAAGCTGTAATTATTCTCAGCCAAATTGAGAGAAAAATAGAAATTATATGAGAATACACCAAGATCCTTGAGAAGTAGCAGCATACAAAGTGAATGTAAGGGAAAAAAGAGAGATTAGTCTCTTGCCTGAAAGCTGTGTAATTCCTTGAAAGAGCTTCAATGTTGTGTTGTGACTGCAAGAGTCTGTTTTAGTTTTAGTTTAGTAGAGAGACTTGTTTTCTGAATTGAAAAAGGAGAATAAGACAATTAGTGAATTGCAAGGTGGAAAAGTAAGGACATGACATAATCATTTATTGTTTGATTGCAGGTTCAAAAAATTCTCATTTTCTTTGAATTATTGCAAAATTTTCATTTTCTTATGATAAATGATTATACTGATATAATTATTTGTTTTTTATATGCCATAATGTTGTTTATTTTTAACTTTTTCTTTTTCTTTTTTGTACCGCCCTGGTGGACGGGTGTGATGATGTGGCATCCTGCTACAGTGTAGGCGTGTTGACAAGGCGCCGGGTTGGCAGATGGGAAGGAAGTCGGGAGGCACGTGTGGTCGCCGATTGTTAAGTTGGCGTGTTCCGATCTCCAGTTTACCAGAATAGGCGATCGCCAGGTTGAAGATGAAGTCGCCAGATGTAGACTCAGGCGACCAGGCAGTCGGAGATCGCCAGAACAAGCACATCGCCGAAGACGAAGGAGAAGCAGATTATGAAGGCGGCCGGCGAGACCACAGGGAAGGTGTATGAAGGCCCTAACTCGCCAGTTTCAGCAAAGATCGCACTCCTAAGTTAGCTATGCACTGGGCAGTACCATGCATAAGTGACTTAGCCAAAATAAGAGTAGAAGCAGCGCCAAGTCAGGGAGCCTCCAGATGATGGCACGTGTACAGTTGGATGCGAGCCACGTGTCCAAGTCTGTAACTGCCAGGAGAGAGAAAACCACCAGGTATATAAGAGTTCTTAACAGACTTTCTGAGGTACGCACGTTCAGTTCATACACTTTACGCTTGCGAGAGACAGAGCTGTTGTGAGAGAGAGTTTTTGCACGGTTCTAGTTCTTAGTATTTGGTGATACCGTCACTGACTTGAGCGTCGGAGTTCGATCGGCCGCAGCGGCGCCGTGTCGTTTCTTTGCAGGTTCTTGAAGTAGATCCAGAGGAGGAACGAAGGTGATAAGCGGCGTGCACGTCGATCCTTTGACGAGGCATTCTCCAGCGCTCCGGTCAACGGGCAGGATCATCAGGCGCCCACCGTGGGGCCGTGTAAAACGTGCTCCCATCCACAACGTGAGTTCGTGGAAGTTTTCGAGGTTTTCTGCGCGGTTGTGTGCTGGTGCAACCGTCGTTTGCAGTTTCTTTGAGTTTCGTTCGGTGAGTTTGTGTTTTGTACCGTTTGTTTGGCTTTCAATCGGTGGAGTGAGGTCTTTTGTTGCTTGCGCGCAATCTGTCTGGTGGAAGTTCGAGTTCTTTGGTGGTTTTCTGCGAAGGTTTGCGGTGTTCTTGGGTTCTTGCGCAGTTTCTTGAGTTTTCTCCGATTGATCGCTGATTCGATCGTGGTTGAAGTGTTATTTGCTGTATTTCCGTGGTTCGCTGAAGTTAATGAGAAAGATGAGAAGCAATCGTTCCAGTCCCGTGGCTCCCGTCGCTGCTGAAGGCGACGCCGCCATGACCATGGCGCAGATGGCAGAAATGATGCGCTCATTGCAGGCGCTGTGGAAGCCTCGCGCGTGGAGCAGGCAAGGATACATGAAGACCTAGTCGCCTCTCGCGCCAGGAACGAGGAGCTCAGCAAGGTAGCTGAGGAGCTGCGTCGAGCTCTTCAGGAGCAGCAGGGTCGTTCTTCTGCTGAAGAGGTGGCACCGTCGACGCCGCCTCGTGTTTTCCCAATGCCTTTCATTCAGGCGATTACCGACACGCCAATTCCCACGAGCGTGGTTCCGGTTAAAGCTGTTTTTACCGGCGTGGAGGATCCAGAGGCTCATCTGACCACGTTCCACACACAGATGATGCTGTCGGGAGGGTCGGACGCCGTCTACTGTAAGATGTTCGTGAGCATGCTCCAGGGAACGGCGATGGAGTGGTTTGTGAGCCTGCCTAATGGCCACATAACTAATTTTCAACAATTCTCGAAAATCTTTGTCGAGCAGTATATTGTGAACAAGGCACCGCCCAGGGTGTCCTATGATCTGTTTGATATAAGGCAGTACCATGGGGAGTCCCTCAGAGACTACCTCAATCGCTTCGGAGCGCAGATGGTCAGATCGCCGGCCAAGGATGAAGAAATGCTGGTCTATGCCTTCAAGAAGGGCGTGCAGCCAGGGCCATTCTGCGAGGCCTTGATCAGGGCTCATCCAGCGACGTTTGCTGAAGTCAGGCGACTTGCGGTGGCCCACATCGCCGATGAGAGTGAAGTCGCCGAGAAGAGAGGCAGCGTGGCTCCCGCCAGGCCACGCGCCCAGACCAGGATCCAGCCACAGAGGGTGCTGGAAACGGCAGCGGCGGCCAGAAAAGACCAAAGGACTCGCTATCCTTACGATAGGAGAAATAAGGGAAGAAGCCAAGCGCGCCAACCGCCAGCACGCCAACAACCAGCACGCCGAGAGTACAATCGCCCGCCTAAGCATAAATTCGTCATGGGACTAGCAGACCTGATCGCTATCCCTAACATATCTGCTAGGTTGAAGGCGCCCGAGAAGGTGGGCGACAAGGTGCTGGGGTCAAAACCGGACGCCTGGTGCGAGTTCCACCAATGCTTTGGCCACAACCTGGACTCGTGTTTGTCTTTAGGATACCAGCTCGACGATCTGGTTAAGAGCGGGTTCCTAAACGACTATCTGCTGGACAGAAGGACCGGAGGAGCGTCGAGTTCCCAGCCAGCGGGTGGAGATGCCCAGCAGCACGAGATGCCTATCCACGGGGAGATCCACACCATTGCAGGGGGTTTCTCAGGTGGTGGATGCACCGCATCGCAGAGGAAAAAGTATGCGCGATCGGTGATGGCAGTGGACATGTTTGAAGATCACTCACCGGAGGTGGACATTACGTTCACAAAGCAGGATTTTCGGGACGTTGTGCCTCATGACAACGATCCCATAGTTATTTCGTTGATAACAGCAGGGAGGAAGGTCCACCGAGTTCTGGTGGACCAAGGAAGCTCGGCAGACGTGATGTTCTGGCCGACTTTCACGCAGCTGGAATTGCCCCTTGACCAGCTGAGGCCCTATGGAGGGTGCTTATATGGATTCGCTGGTGACCAGGTGGAGGTCAGGGGGTACATTGAGCTGAGAACCACGTTTACAGATGAGGCTGGGTCGAGGACGGAGAAAATCAAGTACCTCATCGTAAACGCCCCTTCGGCATATAACATCCTGTTGGGAAGGCCCACTCTTAACAGGATAGGCGCAATTCCATCGACTCGGCACATGAAGGTGAAGCTGCCGTCCATGGAAGGGGTGGTGATCACGATCAAGTCGGACCAGAAAGAAGCGAAAAGGTGCTATGAGAATAGCCTGAAAAACAAAAGGTCCGTGAGCTATGTAACAACCACCCCACCTCCCGGTGTGAAGCCCAGACCGCCGGCAACAGAGGATATCGCTGTAAGGGATGTAGAGATGGTAGACGCTGAGCTGGGGGAGAGAGAGGCTGGCCCGGAGGAGGAAGAGGTGCGGAATCGCCCCGAGGAAGCGAGGGAACTGGGAATCGCCAAGGCGGTGATCGCCAGAGAATCCAGGCCCAAACCCGTCGAGCAGTGGCTCGAGAAGGAGATCGGGGGGAAAGTTTTCAAGCTCGGAAGATCTGTGGAGGTCGATCTCCAGGACCAGATCGCCAAGGTGATTGAGCGGCATCTGGACGCGTTTGCTTGTTCCGCTTCGGACATGCCCGGGATCGATCCCGACTTCTTGTGCCATCATCTGGCGATGGACAACATGGTGAGACCGGTGCGACAAAGGAGAAGGAAATTTAACGAAGAGAGGAGGCAGGCGATCAGGGACGAGACCCAGAAACTCCTCGCTGCAGGCCACATCAGGGAAGTCCAGTACCCTGAGTGGTTGGCAAATGTCGTGCTGGTAAAGAAGAGTAACGGGAAATGGCGCATGTGCGTCGATTTCACCGATCTGAACAAAGCTTGCCCGAAGGATTCGTATCCTTTACCAAGCATTGATGCCCTGGTCGATAGTGCTGCAGGGTGCAAGCTACTGAGTTTCCTGGACGCCTTCTCGGGCTATAATCAGATCAAGATGCATCCCATGGATGAAGAAAAAACAGCCTTCATGACGGAGAGGTCGTGCTACTGCTATAAGGTGATGCCGTTTGGGCTGAAGAACGCGGGGGCCAAGTACCAGAGGTTGATGGATCGAGTACTTGCACCGATGCTGGGAAGGAACGTGCAAGCCTACGTCGATGACATGGTCGTGACCTCGCAGGAAAAGAGCAAGCACGTGGCAGACTTGGAAGAATTGTTCACGACGATCGCCAAGTTCAAGTTAAAGCTCAACCCGGAGAAATGCATTTTCGGCGTGGAGGCTGGAAAGTTCTTGGGTTTTCTTTTGACTGAAAGGGGAATAGAGGCCAACCCGGACAAGTGTGCCGCCATCTTGGCGATGAGAAGCCCGGCTACAGTGAAAGAAGTCCAGCAGCTGACAGGTCGGATGGCAGCCTTATCTCGCTTCGTGTCGGCAAGCGGAGAAAAGGGACATCCCTATTTCCAATGTCTGCGGCGCAATAACAAGTTCGCTTGGACGAAAGAATGCGAGGAAGCTTTTGTCAAGCTAAAGGAGTATCTGGCGAGCCCGCTGGTTCTGTGCAAACCACTGGCGGGTACCCCTCTCAGGTTGTATTTCGCTGTGACTGAGAGGGCAGTGAGCGCGGTGCTCGCCCAGGATCAAGATCAGGCTCAGAAGCCTATTTATTTTGTGAGTAAAGTGTTGCAGGGCCCAGAAACGAGATATCAGGCCCTGGAGAAGGCTGCGCTGGCTGTGGTGTTTTCGGCGAGGAGGTTGCGCCACTACTTCCACAGCTTCACAATACTGGTGATGACTGACCTGCCCATCCAGAAGGTCTTGAAGAAACCTGACGTTGCGGGAAGAATGGTGAAGTGGGCAGTAGAATTGTCAGAATTTGAGATTAAATATGAGCCCCGAGGACCGATCAAGGGGCAAATCTTTGCAGATTTTGTAGTCGAGCTCTCATCAGAGGCGACGCGGGTTGAGGGAGATGACTTCCGTTGGGTACTCTCGGTGGATGGATCGTCGAACCAGCAGGGTAGTGGTGCTGGAGTCATATAGGAAGGACCCAACGGCGTGCTGATCGAACAATCGTTGAGATTCGCCTTCAAAGCCAGCAACAATCAAGCAGAGTATGAGGCGCTGATCGCCGGGATTCTGCTGGCCAAGGAGATGGGAGCTAGAGTGCTGATGGCTAAGAGTGACTCGCTGCTAGTCACAGGGCAAGTAACAGGCGAGTTCCAGGCTAAAGATCCACAAATGGCGGCTTACTTGGCGTATGTGCAGGAATTGAAGAGTTCCTTTGCCTCTTTTGAAGTGGTACATGTGCCCCGAGAACAGAATGCCCGAGCTGACTTGCTTGCTAAGCTCGCCAGTTCAGGCAAGGGGGGTAGGCAGAGGACGGTGATTCAAGAAACTCTGAAGACGCCGAGGGCATTTGTAGCAGATCACCTGGTCCTTCAGATAAGCAAGTCGACGGAGAGAGCAGCGAGAAGCCATAAGTCTTTGACGCAAGAAACTCTGAGATCGCCAAGAATTAGGGCATGTCGAGGAGAGAAGGTGGACGCGATGCAGGTCTGCGCCACCCATGAGCCAGACACTTGGATAACGCAATACAAGCGGTGCTTGGCAGATGGCCTCCTCCCGCTGGATCCAACAGAAGCTAGGAAGGTAAAGAAAAATTCCAGCAGGTATACATTGATTGATGGCGATCTGTACAGGTTTGGGTTCACTCACCCACTCCTGGAATGTATACACGGCGAGAAGTGCACGAGAATTATGGCAGAGCTCCACGAAGGAATATGTGGAAGTCACGTCGGGGGTCGAGCTCTGGCCGCGAGGACTCTCTGTGCAGGCTACTATTGGCCATCCATGAGAGAAGATTGCAAGAAGTATGCCCAATGCTGTAAACAGTGCCAGCAGCACGCCGATTGGCATAAGGCACCTCCCGAGGAGTTGAAGTCGATCTATAGCCCTTGGCCGTTTCATACTTGGGGAATCGACATCCTGGGACCTTTTCCACTGGCGATCAGGCAGATGAAGTACTTGGTGGTGGCGATTGAGTACTTCACCAAGTGGATTGAAGCAGAACCAGTGGCCCAGATCACCGCACACAAGATCGAAGGCTTTGTATGGAAGAACATCGTGTGCCGGTTTGGAGTGCCTAAGCGCCTGGTGTCAGATAATGGGACTCAGTTTGCAAGCCACCTGTTGAAGAAGCTTTGTGAAGGGGTTGGAATTCAGCAAGTGTTTGCATCCGTCGAGCACCCTCAGACGAATGGCCAGGTGGAATCAGCTAATCGGGTGTTGTTGAGAGGTTTGAAGAGAAGGCTTGAGAAAGCCAAGGGAAGTTGGGCTGAGGAAGTGCCCCGTATAGTCTGGGCGTACCACACCACCGAGCAGTCCGGAACCCATGAGACCCCGTTTAGCTTGGTCTATGGGTGTGACGCCATGATTCCGGTGGAGATCCAGGAAAGCTCGCCGAGATTCCAGAACTTCGTAGAGGAAGACTCGAATGAAGAGAGAAGGCTGAACCTGGATCTGCTGGATGAGGTCAGGGAGGAGGCAAGGCTGAAGGCTGAGGCGGTGAAGAGAAGGGTCGAGCGAAGGTACAATTCTAAGGTGATGCCAAGGCAGTTTAGAGAAGGTGATCTGGTGATGAGGAAGGCCCACCAGTACGAGATGGAGAATAAACTATCACCCAAGTGGACTGGACCGTTCAGAATAACCGAGGCACTCGGGAACGGAGCCTACCGCTTAGAGACGCTGGAAGGAGGGGCGATCCCTCGTACCTGGAACGCCACACACCTGAAGTTGTACTATAGCTAAGAGCTTTGTAAGTAAAGACAAACACAAATGTTATATTACAATGTCTCTGTTAAAACAGTTTCAAGGGGGCACTCTTTTTTCCCTAAGGAGGGTTTTTAATGAGGCCACCCAATAAAAGAAGAGTTTTCGAAGTATAAGGTGTTTCCAGATTGCATGTGTGCTATTTTCGAAAGTTTTGAAGAAAGACCTTGTCATTTGTACATGATCTGAGGCAAGAAAAGATATATCGCGTGCTTTCTAAAAAGTTTAAAGTCCTCATCGTTTTTCGGCGATTAGAGGCACCAGTTAAGTTTTTAAAGTCCTCATCGTTTTTTGGCGATTAGAGGCACCAGTTAAGTTTTTAAAGTCCCCATCGTTTTTCGGCGATTAGAGGCACCAGTTAAGTTTTAAGTCCTCATCGTTTATCGGCGATCGGAGGAACCAGATGAAAGACCTCCTCGCCGTCGAGCGAGTGCAGGCGAGAAAGAGGAAAAGTCCTCCGTGTTTCTGGGAGCGAGAAGATGTAACTCCCGGGGCAACGTAGAGGCGAGTTAAAGACCTCCTCGCCGTTGAGCGGGTGCAGGCGAGAAAGGTCCTCAGTGCATCCAGGGGGGAGGAGATGTACACCCTGGGCAAGTTGAGGCACCGGATAAAGTCCTTATCGCCGTTGTGCGAGCCAAGGCCAATTAAAGACCTCCTCGCCGTTGAGCGAGCGCAGGCGAGAGAAAGAAAAGATCCTCAGTGCATCCAGGGGGAGGAGATGTACACCCTGGGCAAGTTGAGGCATCAAATAAAGTCCTTCTCGCCGTTGTGCGAGCTCAGGCGAGTTAAAGACCTTCCCGCTTATATGCGGGTATAGGCAAGATAAAATCCTTCTCGTCTTGAACGAGTTCAGGTATGGCGAAGAGGGTGGAAGAAGCTAGAAAGGTGGCTAAGGTAGGTTCGAAGAGAACGCCTAGCCAGCCGGTCTTCAGCTCTGAAGTTCAGGGGGGTAAAGGAAGATCCCAAAGGGCATTTCTGCCCCAGATAAAGAAATGACTGCCAAAGCATGAGGCTGGGAAAAGCTGGTGTTACCAAGAGGTTTTGGCGATCGGGAAAAGTTCAAACACGGCGAGAGGATTGAAAGACTTGTTTGATAAAGCAGGTCGAGGGGGACGTTGTTTGAACCGATGATTGAGTTACGCCAAAGGTCGTGTTTGCAAAATCGCTAAGTTAAACATACGAAGAAGGTGAAAGCGCTCAAAAGAAGTCAGAAGAAAGAATATCCAAGTTTCGCTATTGAAATAAGTAACTGTTCAAAACACATATGCAAGAGCTTTTACAAGGTAAATACAAGTGAATTTATAAAGAAGCAGATGGGGTGGAATTGGTTGAGCCTTCGGCGGGAACGACCTTTCCATCTACTACTTCGTTGTTTAACGACACCATGCTGAGGTCGAGATCAGGGAATAGGCATGCGAATTGCTCCCGAGCGGCTTCGAATCCAGCAGTCAAAATCTGAGCAGAATTTAGCTTAAGTTCTTCAAATTGTCCTTGAAGCTCTTCAACCTGTTTCTTGAGCTCCTTGTTCTGCTGCCCCTGCTCTTCAATCTGTTTTTGGAATTGTTTGTTAGTCTCTTGAGCATGGCGAAGGTCGTCAGTAACCTTCTTGGTTTCTGTTTGAGCTTGGGCCAACTCGGCAGCCATCTTCCCTTTCTCCTTGTTTGCCTCGGCGAGATCAGCCATGGCGTCGTCTCTCGCTTTCTCTACTTGCCCAAGTAGCTTCTCGCGGTCGATTGACCTTTGCTCCAGTTTTTGTACCTTATCGGCATTAGCTTGAATGTGAGCCTCCAGGTCGCTCGCCTTGGTGCGCAGAGGCACGATTTTGCTTTCTAGCTCAACTTTCTCTTGGGCAAGTTCATGCACTTTGCGGCGAAGGTCAGCAGCTTCCTTGCGCGCCAGCCTAAGCTCGGTACTCAGGGCATCCTCTACTCGAGAGTGTTCCATTTCCGCGAGCGTCAGGCTGAATGACACCTTCTCCACCTCAACCTTCATAGTGCTATTTTCGGTCTTGAGGTTGTAGAGATCGTCTTGAAGCCGCCTGGTGGAGCTCTCCACAGCCCTCGTTATGATCGATGGGATGTCCTCTGCAATGGTTTTGAGTTTGGCGGTCAGAGGTTCCCACATCCTTGTGACTTCAAGGGAAAGGTTGGATGCCTGGAGAGGCGCCAGGGGGGCTTGTGGAGGGTTCTCGCCGCCACCTTCCTTAGCAGGGTTTTCAGTGTTTGCTTCCTGGCGTGGCGACGCAACCGGGGACTCGGTAATTAGAATTGGGGAGGTGTGAGCAACCTCATTCCCGGTCGGAACGTTCTCTGCAGCTGAAGCATTTGAAGTAGGGCCCCCTCCAGCTGAGATATGGGGCGTAGAGGCACTTGGGGGGTCCTCCAGAAAGTTTGGCTCTTGAGCCTCGACTGCTGGTGGCGCAGTGGCCAGTGGAGTTGCTTGGACTGGTGGTGAAGGGGCTCGTGGTGTTGGCGATGAGGGAGGAGGAGCAGGTGTTGATGGTGGTGTTGAAGCTGGAAGAGGGGGTGGGGCAGGTGGAGAAGGTGGTGCCACCCTTTTCCTCTTTGTAACGAGGCCATCCTCAGTGACCTCGTCGTCCTCTTCCTCCTCCTCTTGGACGACTTGGGGGGCTTTTCGCTTTGGCCTTTTAAGGACCAGTTTCTTTCGTTGGGAGGGCTCCTTGGGCGGTGATCGCCCATGAATGATGGCCTTCTCGACCGCCGAGTTGGGCACCGTCTGGGAACCGGTCGCCAACCCGTGGTTGCGGGCGAGCGCCTTCAAGTCGGCGAGCATGTTCTTACCCAACATGGTATCTGCATGAAACGAAAGTGCATGAGTTAGCTCAAAGGGGAAAAAGATTAGTGTACAAGGCAATGAGACAGCAAAAACAGGCATATGCAGAAAAGATAAAACCAAAGTCTTGTGCGTGTCGCACAAGACGCCCAGAAACAATATCAGAAGCAATGTCGAGACAAGAGTGTAGCGTCCTGACCTATTTGGAATTCCAACTGGTCCTCAAAGAACTCGAAGGAAATCAGGGTGGGGGTCAAGAATGTTATGTGGGCATCTGCCACCCTCTTCCATAATAGGCAAAGGTCTCGGTCCAAAGCTCCCATGCTATCAAGACTTCTGGGCCTCCTGAAGCAGCTCTTGGACTCCTTTTTCCCCTTGTCCACCCAGTACAAGGGGAAACCGTCGAGAAGGGAAGTGTCTTTGTCATTTGCGCGAACCTGGATGAACTTCCCCTTCCAATCCTTGTACGACTGCTGGAAGATGGTGAAAATGGATCTCCCAGCAATGGCATTCAGGCTGACCCACAGGCGATCTCCTGGGTGCTTGGCCTCAAATAGAAATAAAAACACGTCCACTGACGCGGGCAAGCCCAGGTGGGCGCACGTTATCTCGAAGGCTCGGACAAACGCCCAGCTGTTGGGGTGAAGCTGGGCGGCAGCGATGTTGAGCTCGGTTAAGAGTTCCCTCTCAAATCGAGTAAGAGGGAACCTGAGCTTGACCTTCTTGAAGAAAGTGGTGTGGACGAAGCAGAAGGGCCCATCGGCGCTCACTTTGTCATCGGCGCACACTGGCAGAGCAGCGGGGCAAGGCAGCACCATCATTCTCTCATCGTGCTCCTTGTGAAACGATTGGTGGGCCTCGTCCCCATTGGTCAATCGCAGAACCGCTCCCGCAGTGTTCACCGACGAGGTTTCCTTTAAGAGGGTTGGGTTAGCCCATGGGTATAAAGTCTTGAAGTCTGGCAGAGGGATGGGGGCTCCTCCAGCGTTAGATGGAGTCGCCTGAGCCAGGGCAGTTTGGGAAAATGCAGGCCTCACAGCCTACGAAGAGGGAGCACCACGAACTTGCGTTGAGTCGTGTGCTTGTGAAGGAGGGTTTCGCGCTGATGGAGGGGGGTTCGGGGTGATCTTTGTGCGAGTCATGGTAGCAACTGCAAAGGAAGAAGAAAGAGAAAAAATAATAATCAGGAGGGTTACAAAGGCTGACTCGGTCATAGAAGGAAGGTGAAACGACGAACGAATGTGAGTTCGTTGCGACGATCGACAAAGCCCTAAGTTACGCAGAAGGAGAAATGGAAAAACAGCCCACAGCGTGTGCACCAGACAGTTACAGGATGATGCAAATCGGTGAAAATGCAAGGGAACCCAGCAGATGAAGGAAAGTAGTTACCTTTCGATGATCAGGAGAACGTTGAAGGGAGGTGGTGATCTAGAGCGTCGAGGAACGTCGAGAGCTTTCGCAGAAGGAAATGAGAGTGTGTGCAAGTGTGAAGAAAGTGATGGAACAGTAGGAGCGTAAGGGGTTTAAGGGTTTTCGAAATAAGTTTTGGAAGCGCTAACGGCAGATGAAGAGAGCCGTTGATGAAGCCACGTGTCGAGCGATCGGTGAAGGGTTTGGTGGAGCGTCAGAGCAGCAGAAAGTACGATCGCTTGGAATTCTGCGTCAGTGCCACGTAGATCGGTGTTGACGAGGGCTCTTTCAGTCTTTTCGCTAGACAAGTCTTCGCTTAAGACTGGGGGGCTTGTGTACCGCCCTGGTGGACGGGTGTGATGACGTGGCATCCTGCTACAGTGTAGGCGTGTTGACAAGGCGCCGGGTTGGCAGATGGGAAGGAAGTCGGGAGGCACGTGTGGTCGCCGATTGTTAAGTTGGCGTGTTCCGATCTCCAGTTTACCAGAATAGGCGATCGCCAGGTTGAAGATGAAGTCGCCAGATGTAGACTCAGGCGACCAGGCAGTCGAAGATCGCCAGAACAAGCACATCGCCGAAGACGAAGGAGAAGCAGATTATGAAGGCGGCCGGCGAGACCACAGGGAAGGTGTATGAAGGCCCTAACTCGCCAGTTTCAGCAGAGATCGCACTCCTAAGTTAGCTATGCACTGGGCAGTACCATGCATAAGTGACTTAGCCAAAATAAGAGTAGAAGCAGCGCCAAGTCAGGGAGCCTCCAGATGATGGCACGTGTACAGTTGGATGCGAGCCACGTGTCCAAGTCTGTAACTGCCAGGAGAGAGAAAACCACCAGGTATATAAGAGTTCTTAACAGACTTTCTGAGGTACGCACGTTCAGTTCATACACTTTACGCTTGCGAGAGACAGAGCTGTTGTGAGAGAGAGTTTTTGCACGGTTCTAGTTCTTAGTATTTGGTGATACCGTCACTGACTTGAGCGTCGGAGTGCGATCGGCCGCAGCGGCGCCGTGTCGTTTCTTTGCAGGTTCTTGAAGTAGATCCAGAGGAGGAAAGAAGGTGATAAGCGGCGCGCACGTCGATCCTTTGACGAGGCATTCTCCAGCGCTCCGGTCAACGGGCAGGATCATTTTTCTTTCCATGACATAAACGAACAACAAAATTACATTAGTGATTGTTTATATTTTTCCAGTAAAAGAGGAAGGTGTTTGATATGTTTTTTTAAATGAACTTGTACTACCAGATGGCCGAAAGGCTGACTAGAGGACAAGATACAAAGCTAAACACGTAATTAGGTATAAACAAGACAACTTAGGTGATAAGCACGGTTAAGGCACAATTGGGCCTTCGTTTGGACCCTAAAGCAGACCCATAACAGCCATAGCCCATCTAGAGCCGTATATAGCAGAAGAGGCACAACACCCAAGGTAACTATTCATTCCCCACTCTTTTGGTACTTAGCTCTCGGTCTGACTTGATCGTCGGAGTGTCTTCGCAGGTACCCCCCCCCCCATCGTGATGAGAATCAAATAAAGGAGGTTTTTATTAATGGAGGAAGAGGACATCCACCCTCACATTTGAAGTTCTTCCTTCTAGTCTTCTCAAAATTAAAAGAAGACATAAAATAAAGATGAGGCCCAAGCCCAAAGCCCAAGCCCAAGCCCAAGAAGGCCAAAGCCCAAAGAGCCCAAGTCCATCCCATGAGGGGCAAGGCCAAGCTTTGAAATACTCTTGTATAGTTTTAGGAGGTGTGGTTATTAAATAAAGGTGTGTGAAAATGTAAAATAAAGTCACATTGTCCATGTGACTTAGGAGAGTGGTGTATGTGTAGTTTTTGGGAGGTGTCATAGTAGAAAAAGGTCACACCTCCCATGTGACTTGTTTTTGGTGGGAATTTCAAATGAGTTTATTTGAAATTTCCCACCTATTTTTCAGCACCTTAGGCTATAAATAGAGGTGCTTCCTTTGTAAAATTCAGATTTGATTTTATCTAAAGAAACTATACTCAAAATTGGAGTGAGCATTTGGAGAGCTTTTGAGCTTCTACTCTAGTCTTATCTTGAAGGACCATGGTTTCCTCAAGTGGCGGCTTGCACACTCATCTAGGAGCATCCATTCTTCTAGTGGCGTGATCATCCAACCATTCCTCCATCTTCATGAGCATTCTCTTCTCCTTCCTTTCTTCTTCTTCAATTTGTTCATGTAGCCTTGAGTTTTGAGTTGTTTTTGTTTTGGTTCCTTTAATTTTCCAGCACCTATTTTCTGTTTGCTTCTTAATTCTGTTCGGTACTTTTGTTTTTAATTCAATTCTGTTCGGTCTCTTCTTTTCATTCTCCTTTGTTGATTCAATTTGACAATATTTGGTTCATCCAAATGAGTTTGGGATTTGGTACTTGTTATTGGTGAGTTCTTGATTTTAGAACCATGATCCAACTTCTAAGAAAGTGCCTCTATATTTTCCAGCTCAAGGTGATTCCTCAAAGTGTCAAGAATCTTGTTCTATGTGGCTATTGGAATCACATCATGTGGTATCATGAGTCTTAGGTTCTTCTTGTTTAATTGTTGAGTTGTGTGCACTTTATTTTCAAGAGCTCTTTTAATTTCTTGCAATTTAAGTTTCTGTTTTAGAATTTTAATTGAGTTTTCTTGCTGTTTTTCTTTTGCTCCAAGTGTTTGTGGAAAGGTTTATGGCACTCATAATTCTTATGAGTATGGTTGCTCTTTTGGAATGGCATTATCCTTCCTAGAGTATACCTTAAGCTTCCTTTCACTTGTTACAATTTGTGTTGTGTCTTTTAATTTTTGAATCATGTCAAGTTTTGTCTTAGTCATGTTATTCCATATATGTCATTACTTCTAGTAGTACTTTTATTGTTTTGATTGTTTCTTGCTTTGGTGTCATATAATTTTCTGAATTGATGTTGATCCTTTGTGCATTTTCTTTTTAGAATTGAGTTCATACTTGTATTCTAGACCTATACAAGTTCCACTACATCATTTTCTATTATGTCTTTGCTAGTTCATCATTCTGTTTTTTTATTCCTATTAGGATTCCTCTGTTTCTGAAAAGAGTGCTTACTGTTTTTCCTTATTGCAACTGATTTACGTACTGTAAAATTCTGAAATTCTGGATTTGAGATATTCAAAGTGTTAGAAAAGAATAGAAAAAAGAATCATTCAAAAATATGAAGTACACAAAAAATGATAAATAAAATAAAAAAAGTGTACATTCCTGCCGAAAAAAATACGGTAATCTGGCAGTGATTTTAAAAAATTTATTTCTCTCAATTGGCTTACTGTTTTTAATTGATTCCAGTGACATTTTTGAGTTAACATCTTGAAGTTTCTGTGGTATAAATTTCATAATCCAGTTCGCTCTACAACGTTCCAGTTAAATCAGTGAATATCAAACACAGTTTGCATAAAAAAAAAAATTTTTTCCAGTAGCTAAATTTTTTGTTTTCTTCATCTACTCTAGAACTTTTCCTTAAGTATTCTTTTGTGTGCCTAATTTTCTCATTGAGTTCTTTATTTTCTTGATTGTCTTTCATTCTTACTCTTTGAGTTTGTCTTACATATAGTTTTCCTTTTGCAATTACCTTTCCTTGCTTATACCTTTTCTTGTTTGTCTTTATTGTTTCTTTGGTTTTGTGGTGGTTTGCTCTTAAGATTGGTGTGCTTGCTTTGACATATTTCATTTGAGGATTCCAAGGCCTCAAGATCAGATTGGTGCAAGAACATTATTTCTTTGAGAGTGATCTCTTTTTTCAGCCTCATTTCACTTCGGCAGTTTCATTGCCAAGCTCACTGTTTTTGCTAATTTTGTTTCTTAACTTGTTTGCTGTTTTTGTGTGTTTGCTGTTTTTTATTTGCAAAATGGCTGGCTATTCAAGTGGTGCATCTTACAAACAGCATTCTCCTTCCAAAGCTTCAGTCCTTGGTGAAGAAGAACATAGAAGAAGGAGGCATCACCATCATTCTCATGAAGAGAGCTATAACCGTGACCAAAGATATCACCAAGTGTTCAACATTGCTTGTAAAAAAGTCCCTAGTTTTAATGGTGATAGTGATCCTAATGTGTATTTAGATTGGGAGACTAAGGTTGACCATTATTTTCATGTGTATAGGGTCCAAGATGACGATAAACTTAGGATAGTTTCTTCATCCTTTGTGGGCTATGCCAAAGAATGGTGGCATAAAATTGTAATGGACATTATATATCGCAAGAAACCTCCCGTGGTTTCTTGGAATGCTTTGAAAGAGTGTATGCGCGCGAGGTTTGTTCCTCCTTCTAGGAAGGAACACTTGTTGAAGTTCCAAAGGCTTCCTCAAGGACATAGGATGATAGAAGACTACTTTCAAGATTTTGAAACAACTTTGACTAAAATGAATATGCATGCTAATGAAGAGTCAAAGATAAAATGGTTTGTACGTGGTTTGAGAAGAGATATTAGAGAACTTATAGAATTAAATGAGTACTCTTCTTTAAAGAAAGTGTTTCGCCAAGCCATCAAGGTGGAATCCTATCTTTTGAAATCAACTTTCAAAAATACTCATGATGATGATTTCTACAACTCTTCTAGGAAGGATGCCCACAAAATTTTTACTCAAAATTCTCCTTCCAATTTTTCCAAACAAACCATGTTTCCAAACAAAGTTTCTACTACAAATCTTTCTACTCCTAAGTCACCTACCAAAACTTCAAATATCAAATGTTTTAAATGTTTAGGTTTTGGGCACATAGCTCTTCATTGTCCACAAAAGCAAATCTTAAAGATCAACAAGGTAAAACAAGACCTAACTCACCCACCTACCACAAGTAAACAAGAAAAAGACAAAGAAGGCCAAGTTGACATGGGTCTTATCCTTTCACCTCCAAGGTGTTTTCCTTCCTTATCTTTTTCATTACCCAAGGTTCCTATTTCACCACCATCTTGGTTAAAAAATGTTAGGGATGATTTGTTCATACCTCCTAATGGTTGTCACCATTTAAGAGGTCTTTTTCCAAAACATCACATCATTCCCAAACAAATTTTTCCAACTTGGTCGATTTATAGAACCTCCTTTTCTGAAATCCCATTATTTACAAATGCTAAGTCATGTTTACATTTTTCTTCCACTTTTAATTGTAAAACTAAACTGACTTTGTTATATGCAGGGATTCAGAATTCGTGGACGAATTCTCTCCAACTCGAGGAGTATGATGAGAATCAAATAAAGGAGGTTTTTATTAATGGAGGAAGAGGACATCCACCCTCACATTTGAAGTTCTTCCTTCTAGTCTTCTCAAAATTAAAAGAAGACATAAAATAAAGATGAGGCCCAAGCCCAAAGCCCAAGCCCAAGCCCAAGAAGGCCAAAGCCCAAAGAGCCCAAGTCCATCCCATGAGGGGCAAGGCCAAGCTTTGAAATACTCTTGTATAGTTTTAGGAGGTGTGGTTATTAAATAAAGGTGTGTGAAAATGTAAAATAAAGTCACATTGTCCATGTGACTTAGGAGAGTGGTGTATGTGTAGTTTTTGGGAGGTGTCATAGTAGAAAAAGGTCACACCTCCCATGTGACTTGTTTTTGGTGGGAATTTCAAATGAGTTTATTTGAAATTTCCCACCTATTTTTCAGCACCTTAGGCTATAAATAGAGGTGCTTCCTTTGTAAAATTCAGATTTGATTTTATCTAAAGAAACTATACTCAAAATTGGAGTGAGCATTTGGAGAGCTTTTGAGCTTCTACTCTAGTCTTATCTTGAAGGACCATGGTTTCCTCAAGTGGCGGCTTGCACACTCATCTAGGAGCATCCATTCTTCTAGTGGCGTGATCATCCAACCATTCCTCCATCTTCATGAGCATTCTCTTCTCCTTCCTTTCTTCTTCTTCAATTTGTTCATGTAGCCTTGAGTTTTGAGTTGTTTTTGTTTTGGTTCCTTTAATTTTCCAGCACCTATTTTCTGTTTGCTTCTTAATTCTGTTCGGTACTTTTGTTTTTAATTCAATTCTGTTCGGTCTCTTCTTTTCATTCTCCTTTGTTGATTCAATTTGACAATATTTGGTTCATCCAAATGAGTTTGGGATTTGGTACTTGTTATTGGTGAGTTCTTGATTTTAGAACCATGATCCAACTTCTAAGAAAGTGCCTCTATATTTTCCAGCTCAAGGTGATTCCTCAAAGTGTCAAGAATCTTGTTCTATGTGGCTATTGGAATCACATCACATCGTGTCTAGATCAAGAGACTCCGGTTGGAAGAAGACTGACCGAAAGACCTAAAAGACGAGGAGATCACCGCAGGAGGAAGTGTTCTGCAGGGTTTAGATCTTGTAGGAACAGAACTAATTTTAAAATTACATTATTTTACAGATAGTTGTTTTTTTTCTTTTAAATAGACTGTGGCTGATAATTGTTTTTTTTATATTGCAAAGGTGTAGAGAGAAGAAAAAATTAAGATGCAGAGTGTAGTCAATCCAATGTGTTTCCGAGTTTCTCATAGAATCAAATATGTTTTCATCCTTTGTCTGGTGTTTGTAACATTTTCTACTTGACCCAATGAAACTTCCCAAATAATGTACGATGTATTTGTTAGCTTGAGAGGTATATATGTTCGTCGAGGTTTCCTTAGCTTGAGAGGTGTAGATGTTCGTCGCCATTTGATTGAGGAATTTTCTCAGAAGCAAATGGCTTTCTTCGCAGTTGATAACATTCAAACAGGGGAAGAACTATCTGAAGCACTATTTGGAGCCAGAGAAGAATCATTAATTTCTTTGGTTATATTTTCAGAAAACTATGCTTCTTCAAGATGGTGTTTTTTAGAACTTGAGAAAATTTTGAAGTGCAGAAGAAAAAAGGGATTGTACCATCCCGTCCACGGGCGTTGACCAGGGTCAAAGTCAAACATATAGTGGGATCCATCAAGGGGGCCCAGGGAGGAAAGTCAACAGGTTGACCGCTTAAGGCGTCGACAGGTTGAGGCGACGCGAGGTTGAGGCGTCGCCAGGATGAGGCGTCGCCAGGATGAGGCGTCGCCAGGTTGAGGCGTCGCCAGGATAAGGCGTCGCCAGGTTGAGGCGTCGCCGGGTTGAGACTTCGCCAGGTTGAGGCGTCGTCAGGATGAGGCATCGCCAAGTTGAGACATCGACGGTGTCACCCCCGATACCCGCGGGTAGGAAAGACCGTGGAGGGGGTGACACCACAAGGGGCCACGGTACGGACAAGGAGGCCTCGGGCCCCGGTACCTCAGAATAGTAATGAAGAGAAGAGAAAGGTGGCTTAAGGGCCATAGTTCTAGTACCAGTAGGGGGTAACCTGACTCGTGAAGTACCCATTCCACCTCTGGGAAACCCCTGGGATAGATACGACCCAGGAGAGGGCCACGCCAGGGGCGAACCATGTGCGTAGTACGAGAGGAAGGTAGATACGCTCCCAGGGCGAGTGACTAGAGGCTGGGGCGCATGAGTTGGCACCCAGAAAGTCACCCCTCGCGCCAGATGCACTTCGAGGAAGGAAGACATACACATTGGAATATCCCTAAGTTGGGTTACAGCACTGTAAGGCCTTCCACGTGGAATAGCGGTTAAGTCAGAAGGACATGTGGCAGTAAGCACTGAAACATCAAGGTATATAAGCTTCTTTAAAAGTTTACTAAGGTACGTTTTTACTCAGTTTACGCTTTAAACGCTTTAAACGCTGGAGACGTGGGGACTCAATTTACACACACACTCTCTGATCACTTGCTCGCTTACTCACCGTACGCACGAGTGGTTGGAGAGAGAGAAAAGTTAGTTACAAGTTAGTTACCACCTTCAGAGCATCCATTCACGGTGCTCCAAGACGGAGGTGTTTGATGTTTCTTGCTTGCTGACTTGATCGTCGGAGTGCAAACGGCCGCAAGGGCGCCCCTTTGTTCACTTCATTTCAGGTGTTCACGGCGGAGGAAGGCGGAGATCTGAGTTGAAGACGAAGGTGCCCTACTTCGCAAGTTGGAGCCACGCACGAAGACTTTCCCGGTCAACCGGCGAGAACATTTGGCGCCCACCGTGGGGCTCGATTTAAAACATCATCTCCCACCGCAAGTGTGAGAGGTTTTGCAGTTGCAGTTTTCGAGATTAGGTTGCAAGAATCGTTCAAGATCCACAGTTCATCGCGAAGTTCAGTTCAGTTCACCGTTCGTTTGTGTTTTGTTGGAAGTTTGCTGAAGATACGCTATTGCTCGTAGTTTCCACCGATCGTTTTCCGTTTGAACTCAGTTTTCACCGGTTGTTTCTAAGTTCAGTTCGAGTTCCCAACGTTTTCTTCATTTTCTTGGAGTTTCAACCGTTCGTTCTTCAGTTTCACCAAGTTTCACCGTTCGTTCGCGTTTTTGTTCGTTTCCATCGAAGAGTTTGACAGAACCGTCGCAACAGTTAGAAGAGTTTCAAGAAATCGTTGAAGATGAGGACCACCTGGCAAAGCTCGACGCGCGCTGAGAGCGGAGACATGACCATGCAGCAGGTCATGGATATGATGCAGGGATTGCAGGAGGCAATGACGGCGTCGAAGGTTGAGCAAGAGCGCATGCAGGCGGATCTCGCGGTGTCTCAGGCGAGAAATGAGGAGCTCTGTCGCACGAATGAGGAGTTGCGACGGGTACGCGACATAGATGAGCCCGAGTGTTTCACTCCACCAAAGGAGTTCTCTACGCCGTTCTCGCAGTCAATTCTGGAGACGGTGATCCCCAACACGTTCGTGGGGCCCAAGGTTACTTTCACGGGGATGGAGGACCCCGAAGCACATCTCACTGCGTTCCACACGCAGATGATGCTGGTAGGCGGCTCCGACGCCGTAAGATGCAAGCTCTTCATGAGCACTTTGACTGGGATGGCCATGGACTGGTTCATCAGCCTTTCGAATGGCCATATCACCTCCTCCGTGCAGCTTTCGCAGCTGTTCACGGAGCAGTATCTAGCAAACAGGGTTCCACCACTAGTCTCGTACGACTTGTTTGATGTAAAGCAGCATCAGGGTGAGACCCTCAAGGAGTACATCAATCGCTTTGGGGCGCAGGTGGTGAAGGTTGGCACCACAGAGGAACCTATGATCGTCTACGCGTTCAGGAAGGGAATGTGCCCTGGACCTTTCTGTGAGTCGATCATACGAAGCCGCCCCAAGACCTTTGTTGAGATAAGGCATCGCGCTGTGGAACACATCGCCACTGAGGGCGAGGTGTGCGAGAAGCGCAAAAGTGTTGCACCCGCACGCCCGAGAGCACCATCGCGTGCACAACCTGCCAGGGTCAACGAGGCCACGACGGGAAGGAAGAATCAGGACAGGAGACGCCCATACGAGGCGAGGAGGCCTCAGGCAAGGGGGCGAGCAGAGGGGAACAGGCCGGTGAGAGAAGGGAATAGGCCGTTAAGGCACAATTTCGTGGTGGAGCTGAAGGATCTTATTATTGTGCCTAACATAGCTGATAGGCTGAGGCCACGGGTGAAGTCTAACAAGGTGTTGGGACCTCACAAGGATTCGTGGTGCAAGTTCCACGAGGCGTTTGGGCACCACATCAATAACTGTTTGGCGCTGGGCCATCAGCTGGATGAGCTGGTGAAGAATGAGTTTTTGAAGGATTACCTTGTTGGGTCTGTTACGGCCGCGGCCTTGGTAGTACCAGAGGAAGATTAGGCGCATGAAATGCCAATCCACGGAGAAGTACACACCATCTCTGGTGGCTTCTCAGGAGGGGGGGCCATTGCCTCTCAGCGCAAGAGGTATGTGAGGTTAGTAAATTCAGTTGCTTAGGAAGGCTTGGATGACCAGTGGGAGTCAGACCTTGTGTTCACAAGGGCTGACCTACGTGATGTCGTCCCACATGACAATGACCCCGTGGTCATTTCGGTTGTCACAGCTGGGAGAAAAGTGCATAGAGTTCTCGTCGACCAGGGCAGTTCTACAGATGTCATGTTTTGGTCGACCTTCAACAAGCTACAGTTGTCTCCTGACCTGCTGAGGCCCTACACCGAATGCTTGTATGGGTTCGCACGGGACCAAGTTGAGGTACGTGGCTATCTGGAGCTGAGGACGACGTTTACTGATGGAACGGCGTCACGTACCGAGAGTATTCGTTACTTAGTTGTGAATGCCAATTCAGCCTACAACATCTTGTTGGGAAGACCTGCGCTGAACAGGCTAAGAGTAGTGGCCTCCACGCGCCACATGAAGATGAAGCTGCTAGACCTTAGTGGCAGAGTGATCGTGATCAAATCTGATCAAGAGGAGGCCCGAAAATGCTATGAAAATAGCTTAAAGACAAAGAGAGGCGTGTTCATGGTGCTTGAGCGACCGCCCGTTTCAGATATGCCGATGAAGGTAGAGCCCTTGGAAGAGGCGATGCCCGTGGAGTCGACGCCTGTCGAGGCCTCACTCGCAGAGGGGACGCCTAGGGAAGATGCGCGCTTAGAAAAAACATATGGGGAGGCCTCGCCCATGGAAGAAGTATCAGAGGAGGCTTCGCCTAGGGAAGCCGATGAGGCGACGCCTATAAGAGAAGATCGCAGAGGCGAGTCTCGTGCAAAGAGCGTGCGAGATAGGCGACCCCAACCAGTGGACAACGTGGTGGAGAGGCAGATTGGTGGCAAGATGTTCAAGCTGGGGCGTTTGTTAAGCCAGGAAGAACAAGACGAAGTGGCAGCGGTGATCTCGCGCCACTTAGATGCTTTTGCATGGTCCGCCTCAGACATGCCAGGTATCGACCCAGATTTCCTGTGCCACCACGTTATCATTGACCCCAAGGTCCGCCCTGTACGACAGAGGAGGAGGAAGTTCAACGAGGAGAGGCGCCTCGTCGTGCAGGAAGAAACGAAGAAGTTGTTGAGTGCTGGGCACATCAGGGAGATCCAGTACCCTGAGTGGCTGGCAAATGTTGTGCTGGTGAAGAAGTCGAATGGAAAATGGAGAATGTGCGTCAACTTCACGGACTTAAACAAGGCGTGCCCTAAGGATTCGTAACCCTTACCTAGCATCGACGCGTTGGTGGATAGCGCTTCAGGTTGCAAGATGTTGAATTTTTTGGACGCTTTCTCGGGGTACAATCAGATTAAGATGCATCCGCGCGATGAGAGCAAAACGGCATTTATGACTGAGACATGTAGCTACTGCTACAAGGTCATGCCATTTGGGCTGAAAAACGCAGGCGCCACCTACCAGAGACTGATGGATAGGGTCATCGCACCTATGTTGGGAAAAAATGTGTAGGCTTATGTTGATGACATGGTGGTGACCTCTCAGGAAAGAGGGCGACACACAGCTGACCTGGAGGAGCTGTTCCCCACAATAGCCAAGTACCGCCTCAAGTTAAACCCAGAGAAGTGCGTTTTTGGGGTCGAGGCGGGGAAGTTCTTGGGATTTATGCTCACTGAGAAGGGGATAGAGGCGAACTCGACAAGTGAGCAGCCATCATAGCCATGCGAAGCCCAGCCTCGGTGAAGGAAGTGCAGCAGCTAACGGGGTGCATGGCGGCATTGAGTCGGTCGTGATTCCAAAACTGGGAACCAGACTCGACGACTCGACCCTTTCTTTGAAAAAGGCCTTACACGCCGTTGATGAATGTCGGGAGGAAAAGGAGAGGGAGAAACAATTGGCCAAAGAAGAACAGGAGGCTCTGAAGGCCGAACGCTTGCTAAAGTGATGGCCGAACGAGACCAACTGACGAAATAAAAAACTGAGATGACGGTTGAGAAAGATTCCCTCAACTCCCAAATTGAGAAGTACCAAGTGATGGAGATCAAGCCCAAGAGAACATGGAGGCCACTCATCAAGCTCAAGAAGAGGTGGAGGCACAAATGGAGGACGCCCATGGAGGTCAAAGTCCACCTCAAAGGATTACAAGAAGCATGTTCAAAGCCTTGGGAGCTAGAGGACATTTATTTTCTCTTTTTGTAGTGTCTTTAGTTGAAGGTGCTTAGAGGGAAACCTTAGAAACCTCTTTTGTTATAGCATCTTTTAGGCTTTAGTTAGGAGCTTTAGGGGGGTGTATTAGTAGATAGGTGTAGGAGTAGAATAGGGGGTGCCAAAGTGAAGGAAAGGATCACACCTTCCTTGCTTTGCAAATAGGCGCCGGTTCTAGTTTGAATTGGAGGGAATTTTGAATTGTTTTAGCTTTCATTTTTCAGCACCTTAGGCTATAAATAGAGGTGCCTTCCTTGTAAAATTCAGATTTGAATTTATCTAAAGAAACTATACTCAAAATTGGAGTGAGCATTTGGAGAGCTTTTGAGCCTTCTACTCTAGTCTTATCTTGAAGGACCATGGTTTCCTCAAGTGGCGGCTTGCACACTCATCTAGGAGCATCCATACTTCTAGTGGCGTGATCATCCAACCATTCTTCCATTTTCATGAGCATTCTCTTCTCCTTCCTTTCTTCTTCTTCAATTTGTTCATGTTGCCTTGTGTTTTGAGTTGTTGTTGTTTCGGTTCTTCTAATTTTCCAGCACCTATATTCTGTTTGTTTCTTAATTCTGTTCGGTACATTTGATTTTGGTTCAATTCTGTTCGGTCTCTTCTTTTTTAATTCCTTTGTTGATTCAATTTGACAATATTTGGTTCATCCAAATGAGTTTGGGATTTGGTACTTGTTATTGGTGAGTTCTTGACTTAGAACCATGATCCAACTCTAAGAAAGTGCCTCTATATTTTCCAGCTCAAGGTGATTCCTAAAAATGTCAAGAATCTTGTTCATTGTGGCTTTTGGAATCACATCATGTGGTATCATGAGTCTTAGGTTCATTCTTGTTTAATTGTTGAGTTGTGTGCACTTTATTTCAAGAGCTCTTTAATTTCTTGCAATTTAAGTTTCTGTTTTAGAATTTTAATTGAGTATTCTTGCTGTTTTTTTTCTTTACACCAAGTGCTTGTGAAAAGGTTTATGGCACTCATAATTCTTATGAGTATGGTTGCTCTTTTGGAATGGCATTATCCTTCCTAGAGTTTACCTTAAGCTTCCTTTCACTTGTTGTTAAAATTTGTGATGTGTCTTTTAATTTTGTAATCATGTCAAGTTTTGTCTTAGTCATGTTATTCCATATATGTCATTACTTCTAGTAGTACTTTTATTGTTTTGATTGTTTCTTGCTTTGGTGTCATATAATTTTCTGAATTGATGTTGATCCTTTGTGCATTTTCTTTTTAGAATTGAGTTCATACTTGTATTCTAGACCTATACAAGTTCCAATACATCATTTTCTATTATGTCTTTGCTAGTTCATCATCCTGTTTTTTTTATTCCTATTAGGATTCCTCTGTTTCGGAAAAAAGTGCTTACTGTTTTTCCTTATTGCAACTGATTTACGTACTGTAAAATTCTGAAATTCTGGATTTGAGATATTCAAAGTGTTAGAAAAGAATAGAAAAAAGAATCATTCAAAAATATGAAGTACACAAAAAATGATAAATAAAATAAAAAAAGTGTACATTCCTGCCGAAAAAAAAATACGGTAATCTGGCAGTGATTTTAAAAAATTTATTTCTCTCAATTGGCTTACTGTTTTTAATTGATTCCAGTGCCATTTTTGAGTTAACATCTTGAAGTTTCTGTGGTATAAATTTCATAATCCAGTTCGCTCTACAACGTTCCAGTTAAATCAGTGAATATCAAACACAGTTTGCATAAAAAAAAAAAAAATTCCAGTAGCTAAATTTTTTGTTTTCTTCATCTAATCTAGTGCTTTTCCTTAGGTATTCTTTTGGTGTGCCTACTTTTCTCATTGAGTTCTTTATTTTCTTGATTGTCTTTCATTCTTACTCTTTGAGTTTGTCTTACATATAGTATTCCTTTTGCAATTACCTTTCCTTGCTTATACCTTTTCTTGTTTGTCTTTATTGTTTCTTTGGTTTTGTGGTGGTTTGCTCTTAAGATTGGTGTGCTTGCTTTGACATATTTCATTTGAGGATTCCAAGGCCTCAAGATCAGATTGGAGCAAGAACATTATTTCTTTGAGAGTGATATCTTTTTCAGCCTTAAGTTCACTTCGGCAGTTTCATTATAGCTCACTGTTTTTTTTGCTAATTTTTAACTTGTTTGCTGTTTTTGTGTGTTTGCTGTTTTTAATTACAAATGGCTGGATTTTCAAGTGATGCATCCTACAAGCAGAATTCTCCTTCCAAAGCTTCAATTATTGGTGAATTACATGAAGCTCAAAGAACAATTAGACGGTTGGAGGAGAAATTGCAAAAGATGGAGGTCCAACAAACTAGACCATCTCCTTCTATCCATGATGGACATCATTCTCATAGACCATCTTCAAGAGCTTCTTCAAATGATGTTGGCCGTGAAGATGAGCATAGGAGAAGGAGACCTCCACCCCAAGTCCATGGACAAAGACATCATCACCAAGGGGAAAGAATTCACTACGGCAATGGCTTCTACCATGATGCAAAGTCCAAGCTTCCTTCGGTCAAACTACCTTGTTTTAATGGTTCTAGTGATCCAAATGTGTATTTAGATTGGGAGGCTAAGTGTGAACAAATTTTTGAGATCCATGAGATCCAAGATGAGCATAAGCTCAAGCTAGCCACCCTAGAGTTTAGTGATTATGCCATGAAATGGTGACATGGAATTGTAAAGGACATTATCTATCACAAGGGTCCTCCCGTGGACTCTTGGAACTCTTTAAAGGATCATATGCGCGCTAGGTTTGTGCCCCCACATTTTAGGAAAGACCTCATGTTGAGACTCCAACGGTTTCAACAAGGCACGCTAAATGTGGATGAATATTATAAGGAGCTTGAGACGCTTGTGCTTAAAATTGAATTAGAAGAAAGTGAAGAAGCCATGGTTGCTAGGTTTGTGAGTGGTCTTAGGAAGGATATTCAAGACATTGTTGAGTTACAAGAGTATTCATCATTGGGCTCTTTAGTTCATCTTGCAATGAAGGTGGAAGCCCAACTTGCTAAGAAAAACTCTTTTAAAAATGCTTCCAATGATGGATACTACTCCAAGTCTTGGAGAAACAAAACTTCTTTTTCTAAACATCCTTCCAAAGATTCTTCTTTCAAACCCAAGGAATCTAAGCCATCAACTTCTAGACCTAAGTCTCCCACTAGAACATCTAACACTAAATGCTTTAAATGTATGGGTTATGGTCATATTGCTGCAAATTGTCCTTCCAAACGAAGTATGTACATGCATGAGGGCATTGTAGTTAGTGAGCATGATTCGGATTCTCCAAAGCATTCATTGCATTCTCATGCATCTAGTGAGGAAGAGAGCGAATGTCCACTTGAAGGGGACTTGTTAGTTGTGAGAAGACTTCTTGGACAAGTTTCACAACCTTTTGATGAAAGTCAAAGGGAAAATATTTTCCATACAAGATGTCTTATTCAAAACAACATTTGTTCCTTGATAGTGGATGGTGGTAGTTGTGCAAATGTGGCTAGTACAAGAGTAGTAGATAAGCTTGGATTGCCTACTATCTCTCATACAAAGCCCTACAAGTTACAATGGCTTAGTGAAGTAGGAGAAATAATTGTTAATAAACAAGTCCTCATCCATTTCTCCATTGGAAAATACAAAGATGAGGTATTATGTGATGTTGTGCCAATGGAAGCCACTCATGTTCTTTTGGGAAGGCCTTGGCAATTTGATAGAAAAGTTTTACATGATGGCTTTACCAACAAATTATCTTTTGAATTCCATGGTCACAAGGTTACTTTAAAATCTCTCTCTCCAAGAGAAGTCCATGAGGACCAAGTTATCATGAAGAAAAAGAGGGAGAGTGAAAAAGATAAAAAAGATAAAAAAGATAAGAGTTCTAAGCCTACACTCCTTGTGTCTAGGCGTGACATTGAAAGGGAAATAGTGGCTCATCATCCTCTTTTTTTAGCCATCCCTAGAACTCTTAGCATAGAATCACTTGTTGATAGTCCTCATTGCTTGGAAAATTTGGTAGAAGAGTTCAAAGATGTGTTTCAAGATCCTCCAAATGGACTTCCACCTTTGAGAGGGATTGAGCACCAAATTGATTTGATACCGGGCTCTTCTTTACCAAATCGGCCAGCATATAGGACCAATCCAAGTGAAACCAAGGAAATTCGCCAACAAGTTGAGGCTTTGATTGAGAAAGGGTGGGTGCAAGATAGCATGAGTCCTTGTGCTATGCCTATCATCTTAGTGCCAAAAAAGGATGGCACATGGCGAATGTGTTCGGATTGTAGGGCCATCAATAACATAACCATTAAGTATAGGCATCCCATACCTAGACTAGATGATTTGTTGGATGAATTACATGGTTCAAAAATCTTTTCAAAGATTGATCTTAAAAGCGGCTACAATCAAATCCGTATCAAACCGGGTGATGAATGGAAGACGGCTTTTAAGACCAACTTTGGTTTATATGAGTGGTTAGTTATGCCTTTTGGTTTAACTAATGCACCAAGTACCTTCATGCGCCTCATGCATCATGTTCTTAGACCTTTCATTGGTAAGTTTGTTGTGGTTTACTTTGATGACATTCTCATTTATAGCTTATCTTTGAATGACCATAGGTTGCATGTTAGGCAAGTTTTAGAAACCCTTAGGAAGGAACATTTGTATGCTAACCTTGCTAAATGTATGTTTGCTCTTGATCATATAGAATTCCTAGGGTTTGTTGTGAGTTGTAAAGGGGTCCATGTGGACAAAACAAAGGTGGTGGCCATTCAAAATTGGCCTACACCGAAATCTTTGAATGAGGTCCGAAGTTTTCATGGACTAGCTTCTTTCTATAGAAGATTTGTCCCCAACTTTGGTACCATTTCCGCACCACTCAATGACATAGTGAAAAAGGATGTGGTCTTTCATTGGGGAGAAGCACAACAAAATGCTTTTGATACTTTGAAAGAAAAATTGACTAATGCTCCCATCTTGGCCCTTCCTAATTTCACTAAGACATTTGAGATTGAGTGTGATGCTTCAAGTATAGGTATTGGGGCTGTTCTCCTTCAAGAGGGCCACCCCATAGCCTATTTTAGTGAGAAATTGAAGGGAAGTCATCTCAACTATTCCACCTATGATAAGGAATTATATGCACTTGTTAGGGCTTTGTTTACTTGGCAACACTATCTTTTTCCCAAAGAGTTTGTGATACATAGTGATCATGAATCTCTTAAATATTTGAAAAGCCAAAACAAACTTAACAAGAGGCATGCTAAGTGGGTGGAATTCATTGAGCAATTTCCTTATGTGATCAAACACAAGCAAGGCAAAATAAATATTGTGGCGGATGCTCTTTCTAGAAGATACACCTTGCTAAATCTTTTAACCTCTCAATATCTTGGTTTTGATCACATTAAGGAACTTTATCATGATGACCTTGATTTTTCTCTCCTCTATCAAGAGTGTCTTAAGGGAGGACACAAAGACTTTTTTATTCAAGATGGCTTTCTTTTTAAGGGAAAACGTCTTTGTGTTCCCCAATGCTCTATTAGATTATCTCTTATTAGAGAAGCTCATGAGGGGGGCTTAATGGGTCATTTTGGGGTTGCTAAAACTTTGGATGTGTTGCATGAACATTTCTTTTGGCCTCATATGCATAAACATGTTCATAGTTTGTGTGATAAATGCATAGCTTGCCGCAAAGCTAAATCTAAAATGCATCCCCATGGTCTTTATACTCCTCTTCCTATCCCTTCAATGCCTTGGGTAGATATATCTATGGATTTCATCTTAGGCTTACCCAAGACATCAAAGGGAAAGGACTCCATTTTTGTGGTAGTGGATCGTTTTTCAAAGATGGCTCACTTTATTCCTTGCCACAAAGTGGATGATGCATGCCACATTGCAAACCTCTTCTTCCAAGAAGTGGTTCGCTTGCATGGGATTCCTAGGTCTATAGTGTCCGATAGAGATCCTAAATTCTTGAGTCACTTTTGGAAGACCTTGTGGGGCAAGCTTGGAACTAAGCTTTTATTTTCTACCACTTGCCACCCACAAACTGATGGTCAAACCGAGGTGGTGAATAGAACTTTGGGACAACTATTGAGATGCTTTATTTCGGGGAATCCTAGAGTGTGGGAGAATTTACTACCCCATGTTGAGTTTGCATATAACCGAGTAGTAAATTCTACCACCTCTCATTCTCCTTTTGAGGTGGTCTATGGGTTTAATCCCCTAACACCTCTTGATCTTCTTCCTATTCCCCTTCTTGAAGATGTCTTGTGCAAAGATGGGAATGAAAAGGCTTCTTTTGTGAAAACTTTGCATAAAGACATCAAGAAGAGAATTGAGAAGAAGGTTGGCAAGTATACTGAACTTGCCAATAAAAGGAGAAAAGCATTGTTGTTTGATGAGGGCGATTGGGTTTGGCTTCACTTGAGGAAGGATCGTTTTCCTACTCAAAGGAAGTCCAAACTAATGCCTCGAGGGGATGGACCTTTCCAAGTCCTCAAGAGGATTAATGACAATGCTTATGAGTTAGATATGCCTGATACATTCTTAGGTAGTCATACTTTTAATGTCAGCGATCTAACTCCTTTTTCTGTAGGTCTCCAGAATTCGTGGTCGAATTCTCTCCAACTCGGGGAGTATGATGGAGATCAAGCCCAAGAGAACATGGAGGCCACTCATCAAGCTCAAGAAGAGGTGGAGGCACAAATGGAGGACGCCCATGGAGGTCAAAGTCCACCTCAAAGGATTACAAGAAGCATGTTCAAAGCCTTGGGAGCTAGAGGACATTTATTTTCTCTTTTTGTAGTGTCTTTAGTTGAAGGTGCTTAGAGGGAAACCTTAGAAACCTCTTTTGTTATAGCATCTTTTAGGCTTTAGTTAGGAGCTTTAGGGGGGTGTATTAGTAGATAGGTGTAGGTGTAGAATAGGGGGTGCCAAAGTGAAGGAAAGGATCACACCTTCCTTGCTTTGCAAATAGGCGCCGGTTCTAGTTTGAATTGGAGGGAATTTTGAATTGTTTTAGCTTTCATTTTTCAGCACCTTAGGCTATAAATAGAGGTGCCTTCCTTGTAAAATTCAGATTTGAATTTATCTAAAGAAACTATACTCAAAATTGGAGTGAGCATTTGGAGAGCTTTTGAGCCTTCTACTCTAGTCTTATCTTGAAGGACCATGGTTTCCTCAAGTGGCGGCTTGCACACTCATCTAGGAGCATCCATACTTCTAGTGGCGTGATCATCCAACCATTCTTCCATCTTCATGAGCATTCTCTTCTCCTTCCTTTCTTCTTCTTCAATTTGTTCATGTTGCCTTGTGTTTTGAGTTGTTGTTGTTTCGGTTCTTCTAATTTTCTAGCACCTATATTCTGTTTGTTTCTTAATTCTGTTCGGTACATTTGATTTTGGTTCAATTCTGTTCGGTCTCTTCTTTTTTAATTCCTTTGTTGATTCAATTTGACAATATTTGGTTCATCCAAATGAGTTTGGGATTTGGTACTTGTTATTGGTGAGTTCTTGACTTAGAACCATGATCCAACTCTAAGAAAGTGCCTCTATATTTTCCAGCTCAAGGTGATTCCTAAAAATGTCAAGAATCTTGTTCATTGTGGCTATTGGAATCACATCACTAAGGGTACATGTTGCATATTAACGAGGAGATCTTTAACCAGGGCGTTCGTCAGGTAGCATTCTTTCATGATGTGTCGGCCGAGGATTCACGATACGACCTGGGTATGGATGTGGTGAACGGCCAATTGGTGCCACTTGGAGGCGCTGATGCTGACCAAGTTATTGCAGACCCGACAGTAGAAGCGACCCAACCGGACGAAACTATTGAAATAGTGTGATTTATAATTTATCTGGACCCGGGTTGTGGGCTTCGAACAAGTTATCTTTTACGTCTGCTTTTATTTTGATTGCACTTGAACAATTACCTTTATATTTTTGTCCTTATGTATATATATGCCTGTTTCCGCTTACATCTTCCTAAACGAGTAGTATAAAGTTCTGACCGAGTAGTTTAGTAAGTGACGTTTTACTAAATAGACGACAAGTTACTAGCCGAACGAATTGATGAATAGTAAATAACATTTAAGTTATAATTTCTGACCGAACGATCGGTTAATTAATAATTAACATTATTAATTTTTGGCCAAAATTGGTGAATAACAACTAAGTTATAATTCTGACCGAACGCTCGGTTAATTGATAATTAACATGATTAATTTCTGACCAAAATTGATGAATAACAACTAAGTTATAATTCTAACTAAACGCTTGGTTAATTAATGATTAATTTCTGACCAAATTTGGTGAATAACAACTAAGTTATAATTCTGACCAAACGCTCGGTTAATTAATAATTAATTTTTGACCAAAATTGGTGAATAACAACTAAGTTATAATTCTGACCGAACGCTCGGTTAATTAATGATTAATTTCTGACCAAAATTGGTGAATAACAACTAAGTTATAATTCTGACCGAACGCTCGATTAATTAATGATTAATTTCTGACCAAAATTGGTGAATAACAACCAAGTTATAATTCTGACCGAACGCCCGGTTAATTACTGATTAATTTCTGAGCAAAATTGGTGAATAAAAACTAAGTTATAATTCTGACTGAACGTCTGATTAATTAATAATTAACATTATTAATTTTTGACCAAAATTGGTGAATAATTTGTGGAGACGAATTTTTAAAGTGCCTCATTAAAACCTTCTCCGCCGAAAACCCTCCTTAGGGATAAAACGACCGAGCGAGGAAAGAGTGCACTAATTTTATTTATCAGTTGTAATAGAATTTGAGATGCGTGGCATTCCACGTTCTCGGTATAGATTTTCCTGATAAATATTCTAAGTGATATGCTCCTCCGGCTGCTGTGTCGGCAACGCGGAATGGACCTTCCCAGTTGCTTGAAAATTTTCCACCGTCCTTCCGAGCGTCACTGCGCATGCACCAAACTAAGTTTCCTTTTTGAAAGCTTCGTGGCTTTACTTTTGAATTATACCTTCTTGTCGCCCATGTCTTGCACGCTTCTTCGCGTATCTTGCATTTATCTCTTAGTTCGTTGATGAGGTCAAGGCCGACCAATAGGCTCTCTTTATTTAGGTCTAGATCTAACGTTTGTCGACTTAATGAAGGTTCGCCTATCTCGACTGGAATCATGGCTTTGGTGCCATACGTCAGACTGTAGGGTGTTTCTTGAGTTGTCGATTACGGGGTACATCGTTAGGCCCACAAGACTTCCAGAAGTTCTTCAGTCCAATTTCCCTTGGCTGGACCAAGTCTCTTTTAAAGGCCGTTTGCACTCCGACGATCAAGTCAGCTAGCGAGAAACATCAAATGAGACACACCTCCGTATCGGAACACCGTGACTGGATGCTCTGAAGGTGGTCGAAAATACTGAGTAACTAATACTGTGTTGCCCTAATTGTCTGTGCGTACAGTGGGTGCGCAGCGAAACAACTAGGGTTTGCGTGTGTGTAAAACTGCGAGAATTAGGTCAAAACTCGGATCACTTTCAAACATCCCAAGGCCCCTTTTTATACACCTCCCGCATTTAAAACGCGTTAAAGCGCATTGAAAGTGTATAAAAATATCCCTTGAAACGTTCAAAACCTAACTAAATTAACGCGTACCTTAGCGAACTTTTAGGAAGGTATTGATATTCCAGTGCTTATTGCCACGTGCTCTTCTGACTTGATCATTATTCTACGCAAAGAGCCTCACAGGGTCGTAACCCAACTTAGGGTTATTCCATTGTGCGAGTCCTCTTTCCTCGAAGTGCATCTAGCGCGTGGGGTGACTTTCTGGGTGCCAACTCAGACGCCCCAACCTCTAGTCACTTCCCCTGGGAGTGTATCTACCTTCCTCTCGCACTACGCACGTGGTTTGCCCCTGGGCGTGGCCCTCTCATGGGTCGTATCTATCCCAGGGGCCTCCCAGCGGTAGCATGAGTACTTCACGAGTCAGGTTACTCCCTACTGGTACTAGAACTATGGCCTTGAAGCCACCTTTCTCTTCTCTTTGTTACTGTTCTGGGCTACGTCTTAACCTGGCGACACCCTCTCCTGGCGACGCCTTACTTTGGCGACGCCTCACCTTGGCGACGCCTCAAGCGGTCAGTCTGTTGACTTCCTTCCTTGGACTCTTCGAGTGGTCCCACTATATGTTGAATTTGACTTAATCGTTGACTTTGACTTTGGTCAACGTTCGGGGACAGGACGGTACATCTGTCAAGGGTTCGGCTTCGATCCACTTGGTGAAGTAATCGATGCCGACCAACAAGAATTTGCATTGCCCTTTGCCAGGTGTGAAGGGTCCAATGATGTCCATCCCCCACTTTACGAACGGCCAGGGAGATAATATGTAATGTAAATTTTTTGGTTTTTGGTGCGATAGGGTGCCATACTCTTGGCATTTCAAGCATTTTCGTACGAACTCTGTGCAGTCTCCTTGCACGGTCAGCCAGTAATATCCGGCTCGTAGTACTTTGGCAGCCATAGTTCGAGCTCCAGAATGGGTCCCGCATACCCCTTCGTGCAGTTCGGTCATCACATAAGTGACTTGTTCAGGATCAAGACATTTTAGGAGTGGATGAGAGTATCCTGCCCTATATAGGTCTTGGTCGATGAGTATGAACCGAGAGGCCTGTTGCTTCATCGTTTTTTCTAGGTGTGGGTCGCATACTCCTTCTGTCAAGTATTGCTTGATGGGGATCATCCAGTTAGGTTGAGTGTCGGTCGTCATGCATTCTTCATCCCCAACACTTGGTTTAATCAAAGTCACATGTATGACCGACCGATGAACTCCCTTTTGCTTGACAGTGGCCAATCTTGAGAGAGCGTCCACTCGAGTATTATTTTCCCTCCGGACATGTTGGAACGAGATCTCCTTAAATCTGGTTAAGAGATTTTTCACGAAATGGAAATATTTTTGAAGAAAAGTTTCTCTTACCTCGTACTCTTCTGTAAGTTGTCCGATAACTAGGCGGGAGTCACTTTTACAAATTAAATTAGTTATTTCTAACTCAATCGCCAGGTGAAGACTGACGATTATAGCTTCATACTCAGCTTGGTTGTTTGAGGTTTTGAATTCGAACTTCATGGTCTGCTCAATGAAAATCTTGCCCGGTCCTTCTAGCACAACTCCTGCTCCGCACACTTTTCACCCTCTACGCCGAACGCACACTTTTCAGGGTTTAGACGCATGCGATACTTGCGTAAGGCTTGAAAAACTTCCTTCAAATCTGAAATGTGTTGCTCGCACGAGTCAGATTTAACAACAATATCATCAACATATACCTCCACATTCCACCCGATCATGTCATGGAAAACATAATCCATCAAGCGTTGATAAGTGGCTTCAACATTTTTTAGGCCGAACGGCATGACCTCGTAGAAAAAGTTGTCGGAGTCCGTTCTAAATGTTGTTTTTTCTCTGTCACGGTGATGCATTTGGATCTGGTTATATCCTGAGTAAGCATCCAAAAAACTTAGGATTTGATGATCGGCCGCTCCGTCGACAAGTCGGTCGATAGTGAGTAGGGGGTACGAATCCTTTGGGCATGCTTTTTTAAGGTCTGTGTAATCTACACACATTCTCCATTTGCCATTTGCTTTTTTTACCATTACCACATTGGCCAACCATGTTGTATAATGGGCTTTCCGAATGAACTCGACCTGTACCAGTTTATCAGTTTCTTCTCGAGCGGCCTTGCGTCGTTCTTCCCCTAATTTCCTTTTCTTCTGGGCGATCGGCCTAGCTTCTTTATAGACGGATAAGCGATGAGTGATAACATCAAATTTTACCCCGGGCATATCTGCAGCGGTCCAAGCAAAAAGGTCAGCATGTTTTGTTAGCGTCTTACCGATCGCCTCCCGGTCGTCCTGCTTGAGGGATGTTCCCATGTGTATTTTACGGTCCTTGTCGCGAAGGAAAATGGGTTGAAGGTCTTCTCCGGCCTCCATGCGAGGATCGTCCAATCGAGGATCTAGGTCGACGAGAGCTACCAGGTGATGAGAATCAGAAAGATGTTATCAATAGAAGAAATGGACAAGGGCCAAAGCATTTAAAGTTCTTCTTATTAGTCTTTGCAAAAGATGAGGCCCAAGCCCAAAGCCCAAGCCCAAGAAGGCCCAAGCCCAAGAAGCCCAAGTCCAAACCATGAGGGGCAAGGCCAAGCATTAAATAAAAGAGCATCATTTGAATGACTCTTGTAGGAGGTGTGGATATTAAATAAATAGGTGTGAATGTATTAGAGAGAGTCACATTGTCCATGTGACTTAGTAGGGGGGTGTAGGTGTAGTTTTTTAGGAGGTGTCATAGTAGAAAAAGGTCACACCTCCCATGTGACTTGTTTTTGGTGGGAATTTCAAATGAGTTTTATTTGAAATTTCCCATCTATTTTTCAGCACCTCTAGGCTATAAATAAGGTGTTTTCCTTTGTAATTTTCAGATTGGAATTTTATAGTAGAGAGACTATACTCAAATTTGGAGAGAAATTGTGAGTCTTTGAGTCTTCTTCTACCTTTGCCTTATCTTGTGAGCAATGGTGAGCTTCAAGTGGCGGCACTCCACACTTATCTTGGATCAAGGAACCAAGTGGCGTGAAGTGGTCTTCCAATTCTCAAAATCCAGCAAGCTTCTTCTATAAGTGTTCTTCTTCCTTTTCTTCAATTTTCATTCGGTAGATTAGCTTTGCTTGGTGTTTCTTTTAATTTGTACCGATTCGTTTCTCGGCTGAGAAGCTGCGAGATCCGCCTGCATGCGCTCCTGCTCCGCTTTCGATGCTGCCATTGCTTCCTGCAGCCCCTGCACCATGCCCACCAGCTGTTGCATGGTTATCTCCTCACTCCTAGAACGTTCCCATGTGCTCCCATGTGCTCACATGTGCATGTAATTTGGCTAGCATTTCCTTTTCATTTACATGTACATTGTTCCCGCCGGTTGACCGGGATCGTCTTTGCGCGTGGGTTGTCTTTGCGAGCTAGGCCACCTCTGTTTTGCTCCGTCCGTGAGTACCTGAAAAGAAGTGAACAAAGGGGCACCCTCGCGGCCGTTTGCACTCCGACGATCAAGTCAGCTAGCGAGAAACATCAAAAGACAGTACTGAATGACTAAAACTGTGTAACTGGAACTGTGTTGCCCTAATTGTCTTGTGCTCACTGTGAGTGCGCCGCGAAGACAACTAGGGTTTTCTGCTCTGTGTATCTGTGTGAATTTAGGTTAAAAACTCGGTCCCCTTTCAAATGCCCCAAGGTCCCTTTTTATACACCTCTAATCTTAAAAGCGCGTTAAAGCGCATTGAAGGCGTATAAAAACATTCCTTGGAACATTTGAATCTTAACTGAATTAACGCGTACCTTGGCAAACTTTCCCTGAAACTTTTAATGAGCACGTGGGTATTGCCACGTGCCCTTTTGACTTGATCGTTTATTCTATGCAGAGGGTCCCACAGCGCCGCTACCCAACTTAGGGTTACTTCATCATGTGAGCCCTCTTTTCTGCGAAGTGCTTCTGTTACGTGAGTTGACTTTTTGGCTGCCAACCCTCGCACCCTAATCACTGATTACTTGCCCTGGGGGTGTATCTACCTTTCTCTCATACCATACACGTGGTTCTCCCCTGGTCGTGGCCCTCTCATGGGTCGTATCTATATCAGGGTTTCCCAGCGGTGACGTGGGTACTTCACGAGTAAGGTTTTTCCCCCTATGGGCACTAGAACTTATGGCCTTGAAGCCACCTTTCTTTGTTACTATTCTGAACTGTCGAGTCCCGAAGCCTCCTTGGGACGCCCTTTTTTGGGCGACGCCTTTCTTGGGCGATGCCTTAGCTTGGCGATGACTCGAGTGGTCAATATGTTGACTTTCTTCCCCTGGGTCCCTCGAGGGGTCCCACCATGTGTTGACTCTGACCTTTGGTCAACGCCCGGGGACGGGACGGTACATACATTTACGATCCTCCAAGGCTATTTAAGGAGGAGCCTACCTCATGTAATTGGAAGATTATTTTGAGTATTGAAATGCTGTCAAATTTGTGTCATTCATACTCCCTTGCCTAAATCTCTCTAGATTTAGGGCTTTAATCTTCAACCCTTTCACCAACCAAAGAGAGTTGGCCGAACCTCTCCTATTTCCCTACTCTTCATGCACCTCCAAGGCTACCACAACTCCTAGGAGAGCCTTGATCCACGTACAACCCATTAAAGCTTCCGCAAACCACCCAAAAACCGTAAAAGAGAAGAGCTCAATGCCATCAAGTTTGGTGGGAGGTCAGTAAACCATCCAAGAGGTTCTTCTCTTAGTGACGTGGGAAAAACCTTGCACGACACCGTTTGGTCCACAGTGTATAGGGTCATCTGTGCTCTGAAAATGTTTAAGTGTTCGTCCGGATCGGTGGAACAATAGTAAAGGTTCATGGTTAGGCCCCTCCACTTACTAGGAAGGGGCGTAGCGATGATGTCATTTGTGAAGGGATGACCTCTCGGGTTTGCTATTGTGCCCAGAGCAACGTGTTTAACGCTTTGGTGGGTATGATGGGTGAGTGACGTGTGAGGCACCACTTGGGTTGGTACCTTCGTTCCAGATTAATGTGGAGGTGGTGTTGGTGCGCGAGAGTGTCCCTCTCGTTCAGATTGCTCAAGTCGTTCGAATAACCTTTTATTCTACTCCTTTAGCTTAGCCATTTCCTCTGCTTGCCGTTGTCGCTCTTCTTCCTGTTTACGTCGGTCCTCCTCATGACGCAATTGATTTGTAACTCCTTTTTGAAGCAACTACTGCATCTGAGTTTGGAGGGTTTGGAGCATCATCATATGCTCTTCTGTTGTGTTATCATTGTTGGTGTTGTTCATTGCTGAAACCATCTTTGCTTGTTGAAATCCTTATGTCTGGGAAAAGAGATTACCTGGCCCCACGGTGGGCGCCAATTGTACCTGTGTGGATGTCAGGGCCAGAGTAATATTGATCCACCTTGATACACAATTGTTGTCATGCTAGCAGTTAGCTAATTCTTCAAGTTCTTTCTGCTTCACGCGTGCGCTCATCCGGTCGGTGGGGGTACCTGCGATTGTACTCCGACGCTCAAGTCGGTGCTAGTCTTTAGTCTAGTCTCTCAGGATATCATAAAAACGTACCTTTTCCCCCTTTCAGAAGTCCTTTTAATAGGTTGACTTGGGCTTTGGTTCGTGTGGGCCAGGTAACTGGTTGTCAAAGACATGCGTAGTGGTCCTTAGGTCATGTGTAGTGGTTTCCTGATATTAAGGGAATGCTTCTCGAAGTGTCTCTGACTTATTCAATGCTAGTTGTAACCGTTTCCTTGCCACGTATTTACTATATTACGTTATTTAATGTATAGCCTCGGTCGTCCGGGGCCGAGCGGTACAATTTTCAAAATAAACTTTCCAGATGTTCTGGAATGTATTTCTGGAATAACTTTTTCGGAGAGTGTTCCAATAAAAATTGTCCAGAATAAAGACGAATTAGATGGTACATTTAGTCATTTAACCTAGTTGATGGAGGAGTAGGAAGAGTTTTTAATGGGGTGCAGGAAGAACCATCCAAAACACAAAATTGTTGGATCATGGAATGGGCCCAATTTTTTACACCTTATCAAAATTCTTATACACTAATCAAATTTAAAAAAAAAATTGTTTTACCTTTTTCTAATAACTTCTAGATTATTTTCTTTGGAAGATACTTTCCATAATTCATGAAATGTATTCTGCAACATGTTTTCTGGAATTTCTGGAAAAAACAATTTGGTATAAAATTTCTGGAATAAACTTTCGAGGACTAATTAATGTTTCGGAATATATTTTTGAGAATAACTTTTTTGGAGTGCATTTCAGAAAGAACTTTTCGGAATGAGAGCGAATTAGATGGTGCATTGGTCATTTCACCTATTTGATGGGGTGCATGAATAACTTTGATGGTGCAGGAAGAAAAGCCCCGATTTAAAATCGTGAGTAACAAATAGAAAAACTTCTGGGCCGGCCAAATGGGCCAAGTGTTTTAGAAAATGAGCAATTGCTTCCTGCACCATATGAATGCACCCAATTCCAAATGAAAAGACGAAAATGCCCTTAAGGTATTATTCTTTTTATTGCGGATTTTCTTATTCAGAATGGGCTTTTGATTTTTGTTTCCAGATTTTTATGTCTGGAACACAAAATGGTCTTCCACATCTACTTTTCCGGAATGTATTATTTTCAATTCTAGATTTTCATATCTAGAATAAAAGGTATTTTCAGAATTTTAAAAATATGTTGGGTGCAGGTTCAAAAATGTTGGGTGTAGGAAGAATTTGCCTAGAAAATGTCGTACAAATATTAGAGCATGGGCTGCAAATAGAATGCTGCTGGGACAGCAGAATAGACCCAGTCTTTTTGAAAAGATATATATACATGGGTTGTAAATAGCAATGCTGCTGGGCCAGCGGAGTGGGCCCACTCTTTTTGGAAAGGATGGTGCGAATATAGAAAAGGAGTGCCAATAGTGAATATTCTGCGCAAGCCGAGTGGTTCCAATTTTTTAAGAGACTGAGGGTGAGAGTATAAACAACGAGTGATGACTAGCACAAATGCTGAACCAAGTGAATAGACCCAGATTTTTGTAAAAAAACAAGTATTTGGAACAAACCCATGGTGTAAAAATAAAACCAATATGAAAAACAATGAGTGGCCCCACGTATGGTTGACATACAATAGGGCCCCACTTGTACTAGCTTGCACATGGATTTAGGTAAGGTTGGGCAAAAAATCTGATTGAACCAAACTGCTCTATTTTTTTGCATTGTTTTGCTCCACTAAAAATCCATTTATCTAAAATCTGGTTTTTATTTTAATCCACATTTTATAGCATTCCAGATCAGATTTCCATTTTAGTTATACAGATTTAAAAAAATGGAAAATCCAAATTCCCAATCCAAATTACTTCTTACTCAGATTCTATAACAAAGCAATGAAGGTCATTTATTTTCTTTTTCCACGCATCACATTGCCATTTTCTATTTTTTTTATACAGTACATGTTTTTATGTAAGTTTAATATATATATTTAAACTTTGGTATTAATCAAATTTAAATGAACATTTAAAGGTTCTAATTTTTTTTTAAATAAATTCAAGATTAATTAAAGTATTATAGGTAGATATACTTTGAATGTTAAGAATTTATGGAATATGTTATCTTTAAATTTTGGTATTACTAAATTATAATTTTATTATATTTATTTAATGTTTTTATAATATTAAACTTTTTTACATATAACTATATTAATATTATGTTAATTTTTTTTAAATATGAATTTGAATTTAAAATTTAATTTAATTTTTTTTATAAAAATATGGATTTGGATTTTAAATCCATTCCAAATATTTGGATTTAGATTTATAAAAATCCAAATTGGTTTTATAAAAAGATATGGATTTGGATTTAAAATCTGATCCAAATATTTAGATTTGGATTGGATTTTCTAAAATCCAATCCATGACCACCCTTAGGGACAATATGCAAACAGTAATATACCAAAAAAAATTATCAAAAAATATATTTACATTTAAAGAATATTCAATACAGTAAAATATAAATTCAATGGTTTATTTTTACACTCATTACTTTAGCAATAAAATTAAAAAAAAATCACCAATTTTATGTCTAGTTTGTAATTGTATACAATTATTTTTTCTGTATCACTGAAACTATAATGTTAATTTTTAGTATTATTAAATTATAATTTTATTATATTTTCTTAATATTTATATGATATTAATTTATTTACATATTATTATATTAATATTATAGTAAGTTTTTAGAAAATATAGATTTAATTTAAAAATCCAATTTAATTTTTTTTATAAAAATATTAATTTAGATTTGATCCGATCGGTCATCGGTAGTCGATGACGTTAGCAGCAGATAACCACATGGACCACTCGCTGGGGGACACGTGGATCAGGTGGCAGAGTAATCATGGAGGAGATTCCCCGGTATGGAGATCGGTGGTCAGTAACCGAGTGGCCACCGACAGATCAGTTCCAAGATAAACGGGGGACACGTGGATCAGGTGGCAGAGTAATCATGGAGGAGATCCCCCGGTATGGAGATCGGTGGTCAGTAACCGAGTGGCCACCGACAGATCAGTTCCAAGATAAACACCCGGGGGAGAACGCGAGAAGCAATAGAGCACCGATCAGTCATCGGGTGCATGGTCATCGGGGTTTCGTGTTACACGCAGTTAAACTGGGACTGAGATTCCCAGCGAGAGCGTTACGCATGGACCTCGCATGATCATACCTCAGAGAAAGAAGAGCTCCTCGTCGGTATAGTCGTGCACGAGAGTGGCCTGAGGGAGTCAGTAAACCGGTCAGTGATTGGTTACTCTCTCAACCCATTACGTGCATGGCATCGTGAAGGGGAAATCGTGTATGCAGAGAGCAATGCTTGGTGAGTGTGCCTAGTCCAGCCACACCTGGCGTTCTCCTGGGAATGTGCGATTTCACCCAGATGGAAGAAACGCGCTAAGTTACTCCGCAAGGGAATAACTTAGGCGCACAAAGAGATGCGCTAGAGCCCTTCAGGTGGTGGCACGTGCACGGTTAGATGTGAGTTGCATGCCTCCACGTGTCACTGTCTGAGAGGGGCGCGACCCAGATAAAGGTGCACTCCGTGTCGTGAAAGGTACAGATAGAAAACCCAGACACCCACGACCCTGACTATGGTACGTTTTCGTACAAAAGCATAACAGAATTTTGACACACGCAGAGAACAGCGTAGCAGAATTCTGTTAGGCACAGACACAGAGGGAGATAAAAAGGGAATCAGAGGGAAATACACACACACTGTTTTACACACATTATTTTTCTAGTGATTCTGTGATCTAACTTGAGTGTCGGAGTGCAAACGGCCGCTAGAGGCGCTGTCTGTGCGTTTGCAGGTTGCGTTCGGAGTTCCCAGAGGAGGAGGTTCTAAGAATGTTCTTGCAGATAGCACAGTTGCCATAGGCGGGTCAAGCAAGCGACAAGGCAATTCCTCCACGCTCGAGTTGTCGGCAGGATCATTTGGCGCCCACCGTGGGACACGTATAAAAGGTGATTCCCAACCATAGTTTGTGTTGGTGGTGCTTCGAGTGTTTTCTGTTCGACTGCTTGCTATCGCAGTCGACTCCTGGAGTTTTCACCGTTTGTTTGGAGTTCTTTGAGCTGCTGAGTTTGCTGAGGAAGGATGAGGACAACGCGCTCCAGTTCAGTTGCGCCATCAACCGACGAAGATGCTGTGTCCATGACGCAAGTGATGGACATGATGAGGACGCTACAGGAGAACGTGGCTGCATCGCGTTCTGAGCAGGAAAGGATGCACGAGGCACTGGTGGCCTCGCAAGCAAGGAACGAAGAGCTCAACAGGATCAACGAATAGCTGCGCAAAGCCCTTCAGGACCGGGAGGAGCGTGCGGCAGGGGACAGATCTGCACCCCCATCCCCACCACGCAGCTTTCCTATGCCATTTTCCCAAGAGATCATGGACTCGGTAGTCCCGGCTAACACTGTGGCGGTGAAAGCGTCTTTCACTGGGGTGGAGGACCCTGAAGCCCATCTCACGGCGTTTCATACTCAGATGATGCTCTCAGGGGGCTTAGACGCGGTGTATTGTAAGGTGTTCATGAGCACTTTGAGCGGAACGGCATTGGACTGGTTCGTCAGTATACCCACTGGCCACATTACCACGTTCCAACAGTTTTCCAAGATGTTTGTTGAGCAGTACATAGTGAACAAGGCGCCACCTTTGGTGTCTTATGACTTGTTTGATATAAGGCAGTACCAAGGGGAGTCCTTGAAGGATTTCCTGAACAGATTCGGAGCTCGGATAGTCCGTTTGCCAGGAAAGGACGAAGAGATGTTCGTGCACGCCTTCAAAAGGGGCGTCTTGCCTGGGCCTTTTAGTGAGTCGCTCATCAGGAGCCACCCCGCCACGTTCGCCGAAATCCGGCGACGTGCTGTGGCTCACATTGCCGCCGAGAGCGAGGTCACCGAGAAGAGAGGAAATGTGGCCCCAGCTAAACCGCGCACCCAAGCAAGGGTACAGCCTTAGAGGGTAATGGAGGCGGCGGCGGGAAAGAGGGATCAAAGGACGCGTCATCCTTACGACCCTAAGAAAAATAAGAGCAAAGGATCCGAAAGGCGCCCCAGGGAGAGTAATCGCCCCCCGAGGTATGAGTTTGTGATGGTTTGGCTGATTTGATCGCCATCCCAAACATAGCTGCTAGGCTCAAAGTGCCTGAGAAAACGGCGAAGAAGATTTTGGGGCCAAAACCAGACGCATGGTGCGAGTTCCATAAGAGTTTTGGCCACTCTATCAATTCGTGTTTGGCTCTGGGGCACCAGCTCGCCGAGCTGGTCAAATGTGGTTTCCTGAAGGATTACTTGCTAGAGAAGCAAGCGGACCAAGCATCAGGGTCTCAACCGGCGAGCAGCGGAGGGCAACAGCACGAGGTGCCTATTCACGGCGAGATCCACACCATAGCTGGCGGATTCTCCGGCGGGGGGTGCACACGTCGCAACGAAAGAGGTACGCGAGGTCGATAATGTCAGTGGAAGTCTTTGAGGATCACTCGCCCGACGTGGACACCACGTTCACCAAGGGGGACCGCAGGGACGTGGTGCCTCACGACAACGACCCCATTGTGATCTCGCTTGTCACGGCGGGAAGGACCGTCCACCGGGTGCTGGTCGACCAAGGAAGCTCAGCAGATGTGATGTTTTGGCCAACCTTTGAGAAGTTGCAACTGTCCCCTGATCAGCTAAGACCATATGGGGGCTGCTTGTACGATTTTACCGGCGACCAAGTGGAGGTGAGGGGGTATATTGAGCTGAGGACGACCTTCACTGACGGCTTGGCCTCACGAACGGAGAAGGTCAGGTACCTTGTTGTAAACGCCCCGTCAGCATACAACATACTGCTGGGGAGGCCAACGCTCAACAGAACAGGAGTTGTGCCTTCGACAAGGCACATGAAGGTCAAGCTGCCGTCTATGGAGGGTATGATCATCACTATTTGCTCCGACCAGAAGGAGGCGAAGAAGCGTTACGAAAACAGCCTCAAGAACAAGAGGTCTGTGTGCCACGTAACCACAACGCCTCCCCCTGGCGTGGAGCCGGAGCGCGAACCTCGGCGAGCTTCGGATGCGGCGTTAGAGGTGGTCGCCGAGGGCGATGTGCCGATGGGGAATGTAGAGGCGAGGTCGGAGAGAAACTGCTCGGAGGCCGCCAGAGAAACCGGTATCGCGAGGGCGCTGATCGCCAGCGAGAGGAAACCTCAGCCAGTGGAGGAATGGCTCGAGAAGGAGATCAGCGGGAAGGTGTTTAAGTTGGGAAGAACCCTGGATAGCAAGACGCAATACCCGATCGCCGAGGTAATAAGTAGACACTTGGATGCGTTTGCGTGGGCTGCTTCAGATATGCCGGGGATCGACCCCGATTTCTTGTGCCATCGTTTGGCAATGGACCCCCAAGTCAGGCCCATCCGCCAAAGAAGAAGAAAATTCAATGAGGAGAAGAGACAGGCGATCAAAGAAGAGACGCGGAAACTACTTGTAGCGGGCCACATCAGGGAAATCCAATATCCAAAATGGCTCGCTAACGTTGTCCTGGTCAAGAAGAGCAGCGGAAAATGGCGGATGTGCGTTGACTTTACAGACTTGAACAAGGCCTGCCCGAAGGACTCTTACCCTTTGCCAAGCATTGATGCCCTAGTAGACAGTGCATCAAGGTGCAAGCTGCTCAGTTTTCTGGATGCCTTCTCGGGGTACAACCAAATCAAAATGCACCCCATGGACGAAGAGAAGACCGCCTTCATGACGGAAAGGTCATGTTATTGCTACAAGGTAATGCCCTTCGGGTTGAAGAATGCAAGGGCCACATACCAAAGGCTGATGGACAAGGTGCTCGCGCCCATGCTCGGAAGGAATGTGCAGGCATACGTCGACGACATGGTCGTGACGTCCCTGGAGAAAGACAAGCACGTCACAAACTTGGAAGAGTTGTTCATCACAATAGCCAGGTACAAGCTCAAACTGAATCCTGAAAAGTGCGTTTTTGGTGTAGAAGCAGGGAAATTTCTGGGGTTTCTTCTGTCAGAGAGGGGAATTGAGGCTAACCCCGAGAAGTAAGCCGCCATTTTGGCAATGAGGAGCCCCGCCAATGTGAAGGAGGTGCAGCAACTCATGGGGCGGATGGCCGCCCTGTCTCGATTCGTATCGGCAAGCGGAGAGAAGGGCCACCCATACTTCCAATGTTTGAAGAGGAACAACAGATTTGTTTGGACAAAGGAGTGTGAGGAGGCCTTCGTAAAGCTCAAGGAATATTTGGCGAGCCCTCCAGTTCTGTGCAAGCCCCAAGGCATAACACCCCTCAGGCTGTACTTTGCCATAACTGAAAGGGCGATCAGCGCAGTGCTAGTGTAGGATCAGGACCAGATCCAAAGGCCTATATATTTCGTTAGCAAGGTGCTGCAAGGCCCGGAGGTAAGGTACCAGGCCCTAGAAAAGGCAGCATTAGCGGTTGTATTCTCGGCGAGGAGATTGTGTCATTACTTCCAAAGCTTCACGGTACTGGTGATGACTGATCTGCCAATCCAGAAGGTTTTGAAGAAGCCCGATGTGGCTGGAAGGATGGTGAAGTGGGCGGTCGAGCTTTCGGAGTTCGACATCAAGTATGAACCCCGGGGATCGATCAAAGGGCAAGTCTTCGCCGATTTCGTGGTCGAGTTGTCCTCCGAAGTGGCACAGAACGCCGAGGGTGACTTTCGTTGGGTACTCTCTGTTGATGGGTCGTCCAACCAGCTGGGCAGCGGGGCTGGGGTCATTTTAGAAGGGCCCAACGGAGTGTTGATAAAGCAGTCATTGAGGTTCGCTTTCAAAGCAAGCAACAACCAAGCAGAGTATGAGGCTTTGATCGCTGGAATCCTGCTGGCTAAGGAAATGGGGGCGAGAGTGCTGATGGCCAAGAGCGACTCACTGTTGGTCACAGGACAAGTAACTGGCGAGTTCCAAGCCAAGGACCCACAGATGGCAGCCTACTTGGAGTACGTGCAAGACCTAAGAAGATCTTTCGCTTCATTTGAAGTGGTGCACGTGCCAAGAGAACAGAATGCCCGAGCTGACTTGCTAGCCAAGCTCGCCAGTTCGGGCAAGGGGGGTAGGCAGAGGACTGTCATTCAAGAAACTTTGAAAGCGCCTCGAGCATTCGTGGCAGACCACCAAGTTCTCCATGTTTGTAGATCAATGGGAAGACCGGCGAGAAGTCATAGATCCCTAACGCAGGAAACTCTGAGGGCGCCGAGGGTCAGAGCGCGCCCAGCGGAAGGGGCAAGATTGATGCAGATTTGCGCTGTCCACGAGCTAGACACGTGGATAACGCCTTACCAACGTTACTTAGCGGATGGTGTGCTTCCAGTTGACTCAACTGAGGCCAGAAAAATAAAGAAGAGCTCCAGCAAGTTTATCCTTATTGACGGCGAGCTGTACAGGTTTGGATTCACACACCCCCTCCTTGTATGTATACACGGAGAGAAGTGCACGAGGATTATGGCTGAGCTCCATGAGGGAATTTGCGGGAGCCACATTGGAGGTCGATCGCTGGCGACAAGGACTATCCGTGCAGGCTATTACTGGCCCACGATGAGAGAAGATTGCAAGAGATACGCCCAGCGTTGCAAGCAATGCCAGCAGCACACCGATTGGCACAAGGCACCCCCAGAAGAGCTGAAGTCGATTTACAGCCCTTGGCCGTTCCATACTTGGGGAATTGACATTCTGGGACCCTTCCCATTGGCGATCAGGCAGATGAAGTACTTGGTAGTGGCGATTGAATACTTCACCAAGTGGATCGAAGCGGAGCCAGTGGCCCAGATCACCGCACACAGGATCGGGAGCTTTGTATGGAAGAACATAGTGTGCCGGTTTGGTGTGCCTAAACGCCTGGTGTCAGACAATGAGACTCAGTTTGCAAGTCACCTCTTGAAAAAGCTGTGCGAAGAGGTGGGGATACAACAGGTGTTTGCATCCGTCGAGCACCCACAGACGAATGGCCAAGTGGAGTCTGCCAATCGGGTGTTGCTGAGAGGTTTAAAGAGAAGATTAGAGAAAGCTAAGGGATCGTGGGCTGAAGAGGTACCCCGCATAGTTTGGGCATACCATACCACTTAGCAGTCAGGAACCCACGAGACCCCCTTTAGTTTGGTTTATGGATGTTGTACCGCCCTGGTGGTCGGGTGCGATGACGTGGCACCCTGCTACAGTGTAGGCGTGTTGACAAGGCGCCAGGTTGGCAGTTGGGAAGGAAGTCGGGAGGCACGTGTAGTCGCTGTTTGTTAAGTTGGCGTGTTCCGATCTCCAGCTTACCAGAATAGGCGATCGCCAGGTTTAGGATGAAGTCGCCAGATGCAGACTCAGGCGACCAGGCAGTCGGAGATCGCCAGAACAAGCACATCGCCGAAGATAAAGGAGAAGCAGATTATGAAGGCGGCCGGCGAGACCACAGGGAAGGTGTATGAAGACCCTAACTCGCCAGTTTCAGTAGGGATCGCACTCCTGAGTTAGCTATGCACTGGGCAGTACCATGCATAGGTAACTTAGCCAAAATAAGAGTAGAAGCAGCGCCAAGTCAGGGAGCCTCCAGATGATGGCACGTGTACAGTTGGATACGAGCCACGTGTCCAAGTCTGTAACTGCCAGGAGAGAGAAAATCACCAGGTATATAAGAGCTCTTAACGAACTTTCTGAGGTACGCACGTTCAGTTCATACACTTTACGCTTGCGAGTGACAGAGCTGTTTGTGAGAGAGAGATTTTGCACGGTTCTAGTTCTTAGTATTTGGTGATACCGTCACTGACTTGAGCGTCGGAGTGCGATCGGCCGCAGCGGCGCCGTATCGTTTCTTTGCAGGTTCTTGAGATAGATCCAGAGGAGGAACGGAAGTGAGAAGCGGCGCGCACGTCGATCCTTTGACGAGGCATTCTCCAGCGCTCCGGTCAACAGGCAGGATCATCAGGCGCCCACCGTGGGGCCGTGTAAAACGTGCTCCCATCCACAGCGTGAGTTCGTGGAAGTTTTCGAGGTTTTCTGCGCGGTTGTGTGCTGGTGCAACCGTCGTTTGCAGTTTCTTTGAGTTTCGTTCGGTGAGTTTGTGTTTTGTACCGTTTGCTTGGCTTTCAATCGGTGGAGTGAGGTCTTTTGTTGCTTGCGCGCAATCTGTCTGGTGGAAGTTCGAGTTCTTTGGTGGTTTTCTGCGAAGGTTTGCGGTGTTCTTGGGTTCTTGCGCAGTTTCTTGAGTTTTCTCCGGTTGAGCGCTGATTCGATCGTGGTTGAAGTGTTATTTGTTGTATTTCTGTGGTTCGCTGAAGTTAATGAGAAAGATGAGAAGCAATCGTTCCAGTCCCGTGGCTCCCGTCGCTGCTGAAGGCGACGCCGCCATGACCATGGCGCAGATGGCAGAAATGATGCGCTCGTTGCAGGCTACTGTAGAAGCCTCGCGCGTCGAGCAGGCAAGGATACATGAAGACCCGGTCACCTCTCGCGCCAGGAACGAGGAGCTCAGCAAGGTAGCTGAGGAGCTGCGTCGAGCTCTTCAGGAGCAGCAGGTTCGTTCTTCTGCTGAAGAGGTGGCACCGTCGACGCCACCTCGTGTTTTCCCAATGCCTTTCATTCAGGCGATTACAGACACGCCAATTCCCACGAGCGTGGTCCCGGTTAAAGCTGTTTTTACCGGCGTGGAGGATCCAGAGGCTCATCTGACCACGTTCCACACACAGATGATGCTGTCGGGAGGGTCGGACGCCGTCTACTGTTAGATGTTCGTGAGCACGCTCCAGGGAACGGCGATGGAGTGGTTTGTGAGCCTGCCTAATGGCCACATAACTAATTTTCAACAATTCTCGAAAATCTTTGTCGAGCAGTATATTGTGAACAAGGCACCGCCCAGGGTGTCCTATGATCTGTTTGATATAAGGCAGTACCATGGGGAGTCCCTCAGAGACTACCTCAATCGCTTCGGAGCGCAGATGGTCAGATCGCCGGCCAAGGATGAAGAAATGCTGGTCTATGCCTTCAAGAAGGGCGTGCAGCCAGGGCCATTCTGTGAAGCCTTGATCAGGGCTCATCCAGCGACGTTTGCTGAAGTCAGGCGACTTGCGGTGGCCCACATCGCCGACGAGAGTGAAGTCGCCGAGAAGAGAGGCAGCGTGGCTCCCGCCAGGCCACGCGCCCAGACCAGGACCCAGCCACAGAGGGTGCTGGAAACGGCAGCGGCGGCCAGAAGAGACCAAAGGACTCGCTATCCTTACGATAGGAGAAATAAGGGAAGAAGCCAAGCGCGCCAACCGCCAGCACGCCAACAACCAGCACGCCGAGAATACAATCGCCCGCCTAAGCACAAATTCGTCATGGGACTAGCGGACCTGATCGCTATCCCTAACATATCTGCTAGGTTGAAGGCGCCCGAGAAGGTGGGCGACAAGGTGCTGGGGTCAAAGCCGGACGTTTGGTGCGACTTCCACCAGTGCTTTGGCCACAACCTGGACTCGTGTTTGTCTTTTGGATACCAGCTCGACGATCTGGTTAAGAGCGGGTTCCTAAACGACTATCTGCTGGACAGAAGGACCGGAGGAACGTCGAGTTCCCAGCCGGCAGGTGGAGAAGCCCAGCAACACGAGATGCCTATCCATGGGGAGATCCACACCATTGCAGGGGGTTTCTCAGGTGGTGGATGCACCGCATCGCAGAGGAAGAAGTATGCGCGATCGGTGATGTCAGTGGACATGTTTGAAGATCACTCGCCGGAAGTGGACATTACGTTCACCAAGCAGGATCTTCGGGACGTTGTGCCTCATGACAACGATCCCATTGTCATTTCGTTGATCACGGCGGGGAGGAAGGTCCACCGAGTTCTGGTGGACCAAGGAAGCTCGGCAGACGTGATGTTCTGGCCGACTTTCACGCAGCTGGAATTGCCCCTTGACCAGCTGAGGCCCTATGGAGGGTGCTTATATGGATTCGCTGGTGATCAGGTAGAGGTCAGGGGGTACATTGAGCTGAGAACTACGTTTACCGATGAGGCTGGGTCGAGGACGGAGAAAATCAAGTACCTCATCGTAAACGCCCCTTCAGCATATAACATCCTGTTGGGAAGGCCCACTCTTAACAGGATAGGCGCCATTCCATCGACTAGGCACATGAAGGTGAAGCTGCCGTCAATGGAAGGGGTGGTGATCACGATAAAGTACGATCAGAAAGAAGCGAAAAGGTGCTATGAGAATAGCCTGAAAAATAAAAGATCAGTGAGCTATGTTACAACCACCCCACCTCCCGGTGTGAAGCCCAGACCGCCGGTAACAGAGGAGGCCGCTGGAAGGGATGTAGAGATGGTAGACGCTGAGCTGGGGGAGAGAGAGGCTGGCCTGGAGGAGGAAGAGGCGCGGAATCGCCCCGAGGAAGCGAGGGAACTGGGAATCGCCAAGGCGGTGATCGCCAGAGAATCCAGGCCCAAACCCGTCGAGCAGTGGCTCGAGAAGGAGATCGGGGGGAAAGTTTTCAAGCTCGGAAGATCTCTGGAGGTCGATCTCCAGGACCAGATCGCCAAGGTGATTGAGCGGTATCTGGACGCGTTTGCTTGGTCCGCTTCGGACATGCCCGGGATCGATCCCGACTTCTTGTGCCATCATCTGGCAATGGACAACATGGTGAGACCGGTGCGACAAAGGAGAAGGAAATTTAATGAAGAGAGGAGGCAGGCGATCAAGGACGAGACCCAGAAACTCCTCGCTGCAGGCCACATCAGGGAAGTCCAGTACCCTGAATGGTTGGCGAACGTCGTACTGGTGAAGAAGAGCAACGGGAAATGGCGCATGTGCGTCGATTTCACCGATCTGAATAAGGCTTGCCCAAAGGATTCGTATCCTTTACCAAGCATTGATGCCCTGGTTGATAGTGCTGCAGGGTGCAAGCTGCTGAGTTTCCTGGATGCCTTCTCGGGCTATAATCAGATCAAGATGCACCCCATGGATGAAGAGAAAACAGCCTTCATGACGGAGAGGTCGTGCTACTGCTATAAGGTGATGCCGTTTGGGCTGAAGAACGCGGGGGCCACGTACCAGAGGCTGATGGATCGAGTACTTGCACCAATGCTGGGAAGGAACGTGCAAGCTTACGTCGATGACATGGTCATGACCTCGCAGGAGAAAAGCAAACACGTTGCAGACTTGGAAGAATTGTTCGCGACGATCGCCAAGTTCAAGTTGAAGCTCAACCCGGAGAAATGCATTTTCGGCGTGGAGGCTGGAAAATTTTTGGGTTTTCTCTTGACTGAAAGAGGAATAGAAGCCAACCCGGACAAGTGTGCCGCCATCTTGGCGATGAGAAGCCCGGCTACAGTGAAAGAAGTCCAGCAGTTGACAGGTCGGATGGCAGCCCTATCTCGCTTCGTGTCAGCGAGCGGAGAAAAGGGACATCCCTATTTCCAATGCCTGCGGCGCAATAACAAGTTCGCTTGGACGAAAGAATGCGAGGAAGCTTTCGTCAAGCTGAAGGAATATCTGGCGAGCCCGCCGGTTCTGTGCAAACCACTGGCGGGAATCCCTCTCAGGTTGTATTTCGCGGTAACTGAGAGGGCGGTGAGTGTGGTGCTCGCCCAGGACCAGGATCAGGCTCAGAAGCCTATTTATTTTGTGAGCAAGGTGTTGCAGGGCCCAGAAACGAGATATCAGGCCCTGGAAAAGGCTGCGCTGGCTGTGGTGTTTTCGGCGAGGAGGTTGCGCCACTACTTCCACAGCTTCACAATACTGGTGATGACTGACCTGCCCATCCAGAAGGTCTTGAAGAAACCTGACGTTGCGGGAAGAATGGTGAAGTGGGCAGTGGAGTTGTCAGAATTTGACATTAAATATGAGCCCCGAGGCCCGATCAAGGGGCAAATCTTTGCAGATTTTGTAGTCGAGCTCTCATCAGAGGCAACGCGGGTTGAAGGTGACGACTTCCGTTGGGTGCTCTCGGTGGATGGATCATCGAACCAGCAGGGTAGCGGTGCTGGAGTAATATTGGAAGGACCCAACGGCGTGCTGATCGAACAATCGTTGAGATTCGCCTTCAAAGCCAGCAACAATCAAGCAGAGTATGAGGCGCTGATCGCCGGGATTTTGCTGGCCAAGGAAATGGGAGCTAGGGTGCTGATGGCTAAGAGTGACTCGCTGCTAGTCACAGGGCAAGTAACAGGCGAGTTCCAGGCTAAAGATCCACAAATGGCGGCTTACTTGGCGTATGTGCAGGAATTGAAGAGTTCCTTTGCCTCTTTTGAAGTGGTCCATGTGCCCCGAGAACAGAATGCCCGAGCTGACTTGCTTGCTAAGCTCGCCAGTTCAGGCAAGGGGGGTAGGCAGAGAACGGTGATTCAAGAAACTCTGAAGACGCCGAGGGCATTTGTAGCAGATCACCTGGTCCTTCAGATAAGCAAGTCGACGGAGAGAGCAGCGAGAAGCCATAAGTCTTTGACGCAAGAAACTCTGAGATCGCCGAGAATTAGAGCACGTCGAGGAGAGAAGGTGGACGTGATGCAGGTCTGCGCCACCCATGAGCCAGACACTTGGATAACACAGTACAAGCGGTGCTTGGCAGATGGCCTCCTCCCGCTAGATCCAACAAAAGCTAGGAAGGTAAAGAAAAATTCCAGCAAGTATACATTGATTGATGGCGATCTGTACAGGTTTGGGTTCACTCACCCACTCCTGGAATGTATACACGGCGAGAAGTGCACGAGAATTATGGCAGAGCTCCACGAAGGAATATGTGGAAGTCACGTCGGGGGTCGAGCTCTGGCCGCGAGGACTCTCCGTGCAGGCTACTATTGGCCATCCATGAGAGAAGATTGCAAGAAGTATGCCCAATGCTGTAAACAGTGCCAGCAGCACGCCGATTGGCATAAGGCACCTCCCGAGGAGTTGAAGTCGATCCATAGCCCTTGGCCGTTTCATACTTGGGGAATCGACATCCTGGGACCTTTTCCACTGGCGATCAGGCAGATGAAGTACTTGGTGGTGGCGATTGAGTACTTCACCAAGTGGATTGAAGCAGAATCAGTGGCCCAGATCACCGCACACAAGATTGAAGGCTTTGTATGGAAGAACATCGTGTGCCGGTTTGGAGTGCCTAAGCGCCTGGTGTCAGATAATGGGACCCAGTTTGCAAGCCACCTGCTGAAGAAGCTTTGTGAAGGGGTTGGAATTCAGCAAGTGTTTGCATCCGTCGAGCACCCCCAAACTAATGGCCAGGTGGAATCAGCTAATCGGGTGTTGCTGAGAGGTTTGAAGAGAAGGCTCGAGAAAGCCAAGGGAAGTTGGGCTGAGGAGGTGCCCCGTATAGTCTGGGCGTACCACACCACCGAGCAGTCCGGAACTCATGAGACCCCGTTTAGCTTGGTCTATGGGTGTGACGCTATGATTCCAGTGGAGATGCAGGAAAGCTCGCCGAGATTCCAGAACTTCGTAGAGGAAGACTCGAATGAAGAGAGAAGGCTGAACCTGGATCTGCTGGATGAGGTCAGGGAGGAAGCAAGGCTGAAGGCTGAGGCGGTGAAGAGAAGGGTCGAGCGAAGGTACAATTCTAAGGTGATGCCAAGGTAGTTTAGAGAAGGCGATCTGGTGATGAGGAAGGCCCACCAGTACGAGATGGAGAATAAACTATCACCCAAGTGGACTGGACCGTTCAGAATAACCGAGGCACTCAGGAACGGAGCCTACCGCTTAGAGACGCTGGAAGGAGGGGCGATCCCTCGTACCTGGAACGCCACACACCTGAAGTTGTACTATAGCTAAGAGCTTTGTAAGTAAAGACAAACACAAATATTACATTACAATGTCTCTGTTAAAACAGTTTCAAGGGGGCACTCTTTTTTCCCTAAGGAGGGTTTTTAATGAGGCCACCCAATAAAAGAAGAGTTTTCGAAGTATAAGGTATTTCCAGATTGCATGTGTGCTGCTTTCGAAAGTTTTGAAGAAAGACCTTGTCATTTGTACATGATTTGAGGCAAGAAAAGATATATCGCGTGCTTTCTAAAAGGTTTTAAGTCCTCATCGTTTTTCGGCGATTGGAGGCACCAGTTAAGTTTTAAAGTCCTCATCGTCTTTCGGCGATCGGAGGCACCAGATGAAAGACCTCAACGCCCTCGCGCGTTTTGAGGCAAGTTAAAAGACCTCCTCGCCGTCGAGCGAGTGCAGGCGAGAAAGAGGAAAAGTCCTCCGTGTTTCTGGGAGCGAGAAGATGTAACTCCCGGGGCAACGTAGAGGCAAGTTAAAGACCTCCTCGCCGTCGAGCGAGTGCAGGCGAGAAAGAGGAAAAGTCCTCCGTGTTTCTGGGAGCGAGAAGATGTAACTCCCGGGGCAACGTAGAGGCAAGTTAAAGACCTCCTCGCCGTTGAGCGGGTGCAGGCGAGAAAGGTCCTCAGTGCATCCAGGGGGGAGGAGATGTACACCCTGGGCAAGTTGAGGCACCGGATAAAGTCCTTATCGCCGTTGTGCGAGCCAAGGCCAATTAAAGACCTCCTCGCCGTTGAGCGAGCGCAGGCGAGAGAAAGAAAAGATACTCAGTGCATCCAGGGGGAGGAGATGTACACCCTGGGCAAGTTGAGGCATCAAATAAAGTCCTTCTCGCCGTTGTGCGAGCTCAGGCGAGTTAAAGACCTTCTCGCTTATATGCGGGTATAGGCAAGATAAAATCCCCCTCGTCTTGAACGAGTTCAGGTATGGCGAAGAGGGCGGAAGAAGCTTGAAAGGTGGCTAAGGTAGGTTCGAAGAGAACGCCTAGCCAGCCGGTCTTCAGCTCTGAGGTTAAGGGGGGTAAAAGGAAGATCCCAAAGGGCATTTCTGCCCCAGATAAAGAAATGACTGCCAAAGCATGAGGCTGGGAGAAGCTGGTGTTACCAAGAGGTTTTGGCGATCGGGAAAAGTTCAAACGACGGCGAGAAGGTTGAAAGACTTGTTGATAAAGCAGGTCGAGTGGGACGTTGTTTGAACCGATAATTGAGTTACAGTTCGTTGCTTGGAAACTTTTCTTATGATCAGGTTAGTGCCTCAAGGGTACAAGTTGTGTAAAGCGATTGTTGCTTAAGTTTGAATCGGCTCGAAGCAGTTACGCCAAAGGTCGTGTTTGCCAAATCGCTAAGTTAAACGCAGCAAAGTTAAACATACGAAGAAGGTAAAAGCGCTCAAAAGAAGTCAGAAGAAAGAATATCCAAGTTTCGCTATTGAAATGAGTAACAACTGTTCAAAACACATATGCAAGAGTTTTTACAAGGTAAATACAGGTGAATTTATAAAGAAGCAGATGGGGTGGAATTGGTTGAGCCTTCGGCGGGAACGACCTTTCCATCTACTACTTCATTGTTTAACGACACCATGCTGAGGTCGAGATCAGGGAATAGGCATGCGAATTGCTCCCGAGCGGCTTCGAATCCAGCAGTCAGAATCTGAGCAGAATTTAGCTTAAGTTCTTCAAATTGTCCTTGAAGCTCTTCAACCTGTTTCTTGAGCTCCTTGTTCTGTTGCCCCAGCTCTTCAGCCTGTTTCTTGAGCTCCTTGTTCTGCTGCCCCTGCTCTTCAATCTGTTTTTGGAGTTGTTTGTTAGTCTCTTGAGCATGGAGAAGGTCGTCAGTAACCTTCTTGGATTCTGTTCGAGCTTGGGCCAACTCGGCAGCCATCTTCCCTTTCTCCTTGTTTGCCTCGGCGAGATCAGCCATGGCGTCGTCTCTCGCTTTCTCTACTTGCCCAAGTAGCTTCTCGCGGTCGATTGACCTTTGCTCCAGTTTTTGTACCTTATCGGCATTAGCTTGAATGTGAGCCTCCAGGTCGCTCGCCTTGGTGCGCAGAGGCACGATTCTGCTTTCAAGTTCAACTTTTTCTTGGGCAAGTTCATGGACTTTGCGGCGAAGGTCAGCAGCTTCCTTGCGCGCAAGCCTAAGCTCAGTACTCAGGGCATCCTCTACTCGAGAGTGCTCCATTTCCGCGAGCGTCAGGCTGAATGCCACCTTCTCTACCTCAACCTTCATTGTGCTGTTTTCGGTCTTGAGGTGGTAGACATCGTCTTGGAGCCGCCTGGTGGAGCTCTCCACAGCCCTCGTTATGATCGATGGGATATCCTCTGCTATGGTTTTGAGTTTGGCAGTCAGAGGTTCCCACATCCTTGTGACCTCGAGGGAAAGGTTTGCGGCTTGGAGAGGCGCCAGGGGAGCTTGTTGAGGGTTCTCGTCGCCACCTTCCTTAGCAATATTTTCAGTGATTGCTTCCTGGCGTGGCGACGCAATCGGGGACTCGGTGATTAGGATTGGAGAGGTGCGAGCGACCTCATCCCCGATTGGAACGATTCCTGCAGCTGAAGTGTTGGAAGGAGGGTCCCCTCCTGCTGATATATGTGGTATAGAGGCGCTCGGGGGGTCCTCCAAGAAATTTGGCTCTGGGGCCTCAGTTGCAGGTGGCGCAGTGGCCAATGGAACTGCTTGGACTGGTGGTGAAGGGGCTTGTGGTGCTGGTGATGAGGGAGGAGGAGCAGGTGTTGATGGTGGTGTTGAAGCTGGAAGAGGGGGCGGGGCAGGTGGAGAAGATGGTGCCACCCTCTTCCTTTTCGTGACAAGGCCATCCTCTGTGACCTCGTCGTCCTCTTCTTCCTCTTGGACGACTTGGGGGGCTTTTCGCTTTGGCCTCTTAAGGACCAGTTTCTTTCGCTGGGTGGGTTCCTTGGGCGGTGATCGCCCATGAACGATAGCCTTCTCGACCACCGAGTTGGGAACCGTCTGGGAACCGGTCGCCAACCCGTGGTTGCGGGCGAGCGCCTTTAAGTCGGCGAGCATGTTCTTACCCAGCATGGTGTCTGCATGAAATGAAAGTGCATAAGTTAGCTCAGAGGAGAAAGGGGTAAGTGTACAAGACAATGAGACAGCAAAAACAGGCATATGCAGAAAAGATAAAACCAAAGTCTTGTGTGTGTCGCACAAGACGCCCAGGAACAATATCAGAAGCAATGTCAAGACAAAGGTGTAGCGTCCTAACCTATTTGGAATTCCAACTGGTCCTCAAAGAACTCGAAGGAAATCAGGGTGGGGGTCAAGAATGTTATGTGGGCATCTGCCACCCTCTTCCAGAATATGCAAAGGTCTCGGTCCAGAGCTCCCATGCTATCAGGACTTCCGGGCCTCCTGAAGCAGCTCTTGGACTCCTTTTTCCCCTTGTCCACCCAGTACAAGGGGAAACCGTCGAGAAGGGAAGTGTCTTTGTCATTTGCGCGAACCTGGATGAACTTCCCCTTCCAATCCTTGTACGACTGCTGGAAGATGGTGAAAATGGATCTCCCAGCGATGGCGTTCAGGCTGACCCACAGGCGATCTCCTGGGTGCTTGGCCTCAAACAGGAATAAAAACACGTCCACTGACGCGGGCAACCCCAGGTGGGCGCACGTTATCTCGAAAGCTCGGACAAACGCCCAGCTGTTGGGGTGAAGCTGGGCGGCAGCGATGTTGAGCTCGGTTAAGAGTTCCCTCTCAAATCGAGTAAGAGGGAACCTGAGTTTGACCTTCTTGAAGAAAGTGGTGTAGACGAAGCAGAAGGGCCCGTCGGCGCTCACTTTATCATCAGCGCACACTGGCAGAGCGGCGGGGCAAGGCAGCACCATCATTCTCTCATCGTGCTCCTTGTGAAACGACTGGTGGGCCTCGTCCCCATTGGTCAATCGCAGAACCGCTCCCGCAGTGTTCACCGACGAGGTTTCCTTTAAGAGGGTTGGGTTAGGCCATGGGTATAAAGTCTTGAAGTCTGGCAGTGGGATGGGGGCTCCTCCAGCGTTTGGTGGAGTCGCCTGGGCCAGAGCGGTTTGGGAAGACGCAGGCCTCACAGCCTGCGAAGAGGGAGCACCACGAACTTGCGTTGAGTCGTGTGCTTGTGAAGGAGGGTTTCGCGCTGATGGAGGGGGGTTCGGGGTGATCTTCGTGCGAGTCATGATGGCAACTGCAAACGAAGAAGAAAGAAAAAAATAATCAGGAGGGTTACAAAGGCTGACTCGATCATGGAAGGAAGGTGAAAGACGAACGAATCTGAGTTCGTTGCGACGATCGACAAAGCCCTAAGTTACGCAAAAGGAGAAATGGAAAAACAGCCCACAGCGTATGCACCAGACAGTTATAGGATGATGCAAATCGGTGAAAATGCAAGGGAACCCAGCAGATGAAGGAAAGTAGTTACCTTTCGATGATCAGGGGAATGTTGAAGGGAGGTGGTGATCTAGAGCGTCGAGGAACGTCGAGAGCTTTCGCAGAAGGAAATGAGAGCGTATGCGAGTGTGAAGAAAGTGATGGAACAGTAGGAGCGTAAGGGGTTTAGGGGTTTTCGAAATGGTTTGGGAAGCGCTAACGACAGATGAAGATAGCCGTTGATGAGAGCCACGTGTCGAACGATGCGCGAAGGGTTTGGTGGAGCGTCAGAGCAGCAGAAAGTACTATCGCTTGGAATTCTGCGTCCATGCCACGTAGACCGGTGTTAACGAAGGCTTTTTCAGTCTTTTCGCTAGACAAGTCTTCGCTTAAGACTGGGGGGCTTGTGTACCGCCCTGGTGGTCGGGTGCGATGACGTGGCACCCTGCTACAGTGTAGGCGTGTTGACAAGGCGCCAGGTTGGCAGTTGGGAAGGAAGTCGGGAGGCACGTGTAGTCGCTGTTTGTTAAGTTGGCGTGTTCCGATCTCCAGCTTACCAGAATAGGCGATCGCCAGGTTTAGGATGAAGTCGCCAGATGCAGACTCAGGCGACCAGGCAGTCGGAGATCGCCAGAACAAGCACATCGCCGAAGATAAAGGAGAAGCAGATTATGAAGGCGGCCGGCGAGACCACAGGGAAGGTGTATGAAGACCCTAACTCGCCAGTTTCAGTAGGGATCGCACTCCTGAGTTAGCTATGCACTGGGCAGTACCATGCATAGGTAACTTAGCCAAAATAAGAGTAGAAGCAGCGCCAAGTCAGGGAGCCTCCAGATGATGGCACGTGTACAGTTGGATACGAGCCACGTGTCCAAGTCTGTAACTGCCAGGAGAGAGAAAATCACCAGGTATATAAGAGCTCTTAACGAACTTTCTGAGGTACGCACGTTCAGTTCATACACTTTACGCTTGCGAGTGACAGAGCTGTTTGTGAGAGAGAGATTTTGCACGGTTCCAGTTCTTAGTGTTTGGTGATACCGTCACTGACTTGAGCGTCGGAGTGCGATCGGCCGCAGCGGCGCCGTATCGTTTCTTTGCAGGTTCTTGAGATAGATCCAGAGGAGGAACGGAAGTGAGAAGCGGCGCGCACGTCGATCCTTTGACGAGGCATTCTCCAGCGCTCCGGTCAACAGGCAGGATCAGATGTGATGCGATGATTCCAGTCGAAATCCAGGAAAGCTCGCCGAGATTCCAGAACTTCGTGGCGGAAGACTCGAACGAAGAAAGAAGAATGAATCTGGATTTGCTGGATGAGGTCAGGGAGGAGGCGAGAGTGAAAGTCGAAGCAGTAAAGAGAAGAGTTGAGCGAAGGTACAACTCTAAGGTAATGTCAAGGCAGTTTAGAAGCGGCGATCTGGTGATGAGGAAGGCCCATCAGTATGAGATGCAGAACAAGTTATCACCCAAGTGGGCGGGACCGTTCAGAATAACCGAGGCGCTCGGGAGTGGCGCCTACCGCTTGGAGACGTTAGAAGGAGGGGCGATTCCTCGCACTTGGAACGCCACACATCTCAAGTCGTATTACAGTTAAAGCCTTGTAAGTAAAGACGAATATGAAGAGATTTGAATAGTTTCTGTTAAAACAATTTCAAGGGGGCACTCTTTTTTCCCTAAGGAGGGTTTTTAATGAGGCCACCCAATAAAGAAGAGTTTTTCAAAGTTTAAAGCTTCTATGTTTGCATGCTTATGGCTTCGAGAGTTTTAGAAAAAAGGCCTTATTACTCGTATGTGATCTAGGGCAACAGTAAAATCGTATTGCATGCTCTCAGTTAAAGTTTTAAAGTCCCCATCGTTTTTCGGCGATCGGCGGCATTAGTTAAAAGTTTTAAAGTCCCCATCGTTTTCGGCGATCGGCGACATCAGTTAAAAGTTTTAAAGACCTCGTCGTCTTAAAGCGATCGGAGGCACCAACAATGATTAAAGACCTCAACGCCCTCGCGCGTCTTGAGGCGAGAAAGAGATAAAGTCCTCCTCGACTTTGTGCGAGTGCAGGCGAGAACAGATTAAAGGACCTCTCTGCACCAGCAGATAGAGGCAAGATTAAAAGTCCTCAGTGCATCCAGGGGGTGGAGATGTACACCCTGGGCAAGTTGAGGCACCAGATAAAGTCCTTCTCACCTTAGAGTGTGTTCAGGCAAGATAAAGTCCTTCTCACCGAGTGAGTCCAGGCAAGATGAGCTGAAAAGTCAGGGGTGTTTGTGACCTTAAGTGGTGGGGAGGGAAGGAAAATGCCTTTCCCCCTTTAAGCGAAACATCAATATTGACCCAGTAAGACCAGATCATTGTTATGAAACTCAGGGAGGTAGAGAAGGATCCGAAAGGCGCCTTTACCCCCAGATGAGGTGTACCGCCCTGATGGTCGGGTATGATGACGTGGCACCTTGCTACAGTGTAGGCGTGTTGACAAGGCGCCAGGTTGGCAGTTAAGAAGGAAGTCGGGAGGCATGTGTAGTCGCCGATTGTTAAGTTGGCGTGTTCCGATTTCCAGTTTACCAGAATAGGCGATCGCCAGGTTGAGGATGGAATCGCCAGATGCAGACTCAGGCAACCAAGCAGTCGGAGATCGCCAGAACAAGCACATCGCCGAAGATGAAGGAGAAGCAGATTATGAAGGCGGCCGGCGAGACCACAGGGAAGGTGTATGAAGGCCCTAACTCGCCAGTTTCAGTAGAGATCGCACTCCTAAGTTTGCTATGCACTAGGCAATACCATGCATACGTAACTTAGCCAAAATGAGAGCAGAAGCGGCGCCAAGTCAGGGAGCCTCCAGATGATGGCACGTGTACAGTTGGATACGAGCCACGTGTCCAAATCTGTAACTGCCAGGAGAGAGAAAATCACCAGGTATATAAGAGCTCTTAACAGACTTTCTGAGGTACGCACGTTCAGTTCATACACTTTACGCTTGCGAGTGACAGAGCTGTTGTGAGAGAGAGTTTTTGCACGGTTCTAGTTCTTAGTATTTGGTGATACCGTCACTGACTTGAGCGCCGGAGTGCGATCGGCCGCAGCGGCGCCGTGTCGTTTCTTTGCAGGTTCTTGAAGTAGATCCAGAGGAGGAACGAAGGTGATAAGCGGTGCGCACGTCGATCCTTTGACGAGGCATTCTCCAGCGCTCCGGTCAACAGGCAGGATCATCAGGCGCCCACCGTGGGGCCGTGTAAAACGTGCTCCCATCCACAGCGTGAGTTCGTGGAAGTTTTCGAGGTTTTCTGCGCGGTTGTGTGCTGGTGCAACCGTCGTTTGCAGTTTCTTTGAGTTTTGTTCGGTGAAGTTTGCGTTTTGAACCGTTCGTTTGACTTTCAATCGGTGGAGTGAGGTCTTTTGTTGCTTGCGCGCAATCTGTTTGGTGGAAGTTCGGGTCCTCTTGTGGTTTTCTTCGAAGGTTTACGGTGTTCTTGAGTTCTTGCGCAGTTTCTTGAGTTTTGTCCGTTTGATCGCTGTTTCGATCGTGGTTGAGGTGTTGTTTGCTGTATTCCTGTGGTTCGCTGAAGTTAATGAGAAAGATGAGAAGCAATCGTTCCAGTCCCGTGGCTCCCGTTGCTGCTGAAGGCGACGCCGCCATGACCATGGCGCAAATGGCAGAGATGATGCGCTCGTTGCAGGCAACCGTGGAAGCCTCGCGCGTAGAGCAGGCAAGGATACATGAGGACCTGGTCGCCTCTCGCGCCAGGAACGAGGAGCTCAGCAAGGTAGCTGAGGAGCTGCGTCGAGCTCTTCAGGAGCAGCAGGGACGTTCTTCTGCTGAAGAGGTGGCACCGTCGACGCCGCCTCGTGTGTTCCCCATGCCTTTTGTTCAGGCGATTACCGACACACCAATTCCCACGAGCGTGGTTCCGGTTAAAGCCGTTTTTACCGGCGTGGAGGATCCAGAGGCTCATCTGACCACGTTCCACACGCAGATGATGCTGTCGGGAGGGTCAGACGCCGTCTACTGCAAGATGTTCGTGAGCACGCTGCAGGGAACGGCGATTGAGTGGTTTGTGAGCCTGCCTAATGGCCACATAACCAATTTTCAGCAATTCTCGAAAATCTTTGTCGAGCAGTACATTGTGAATAAGGCACCGCCCAGGGTGTCTTATGATCTGTTTGATATAAGGCAGTACCATGGGGAGTCCCTCAGAGACTACCTCAATCGCTTCGGAGCGCAGATGGTCAGATCGCCGGCCAAGGATGAAGAAATGCTGGTCTATGCCTTCAAGAAGGGCGTGCAGCCAGGGCCATTCTGCGAGGCCTTGATCAGGGCTCATCCAGCGACGTTTGCTGAAGTCTGGCGACTAGCGGTGGCCCACATCGCCGACGAGAGTGAAGTCGCCGAGAAGAGAGGCAGCGTGGCTCCCGCCAGACCACGCGCCTAGACCAGGATCCAGCCACAGAGGGTGCTGGAAGTGGCGGCGACGGCCAGAAAAGACCAAAGGACTCGCTATCCTTACGATAGGAGAAATAAGGGAAGAAGCCAAGCGCGCCAACCACCAGCACGCCAACAACCAGCACGCCGAGAGTACAATCGCCCACCTAAGCACAAATTTGTCATGGGACTAGCGGACCTGATCGCTATCCCTAACATATCTGCTAGGTTGAAGGCGCCCGAGAAGGTGGGAGACAAGGTGCTGGGGTCAAAGCCGGACGCCTGGTGCGAGTTCCACCAGTGTTTTGGCCACAACCTGGACTCGTGTTTGTCTTTAGGATACCAGCTCGACGATCTGGTTAAGAGCGGGTTCCTAAACGACTATCTGCTGGATAGAAGGACGGGGGGAGCGTCGAGTTCCCAGCCAGCAGGTGGAGAAGCCCAGCAACACGAGATGCCTATCCATGGGGAGATCCACACCATTGCAGGGGGTTTCTCAGGTGGTGGATGCACCGCATCGCAGAGGAAAAAGTACGCGCGATCGGTGATGTCAGTGGACATGTTTGAAGATCACTCGCCGGAAGTGGACATCACGTTCACAAAGCAGGATCTTCGGGATGTTGTGCCTCACGACAACGATCCCATTGTTATTTCGTTGATCACGACGGGAAGGAAGGTCCACAGAGTTCTGGTGGACCAAGGAAGCTCGGCAGACGTGATGTTCTGGCCGACTTTCACGCAGCTGGAATTGCCCCTTGACCAGCTACGACCCTATGGAGGGTGCTTGTATGGGTTCGCTGGCGACCAGGTGGAGGTCAGGGGGTACATTGAGCTGAGGACCACGTTTACAGATGAGGCTGGGTCGAGGACGGAGAAAATCAAGTACCTCATCGTAAACGCCCCCTCAGCGTATAACATCCTGTTGGGTAGGCCCACTCTTAACAGGATAGGCGCCATTCCATCGACTCGGCACATGAAGGTGAAGCTGCCGTCAATGGAAGGGGTGGTGATCACGATAAAGTCTGATCAGAAAGAAGCGAAAAGGTGCTATGAGAATAGCCTGAAAAACAAAAGATCAGTGAGCTATGTAACAACCACCCCACCTCCCGGCGTGAAGCCCAGACCGCCGGTATCAGAGGAGGCCGCCGGAAGGGATGTAGAGATGATAGACGCTGAGCTGGGGGAGAGAAATGCTGGCCTGAAGGAGGAAGAGGCGCGGAATCGCCCCGAGGAAGCGAGAGAACTGGGAATCGCCAAGGCGGTGATCGCCAGAGAATCCAGGCCCAAACCTGTCGAGCAGTGGCTCGAAAAGGAGATCAGAGGGAAAGTTTTCAAGCTCGGAAGATCTCTGGAGGTCGATCTCCAGGACCAGATCGCCAAGGTGATTGAGCGGCATCTGGACGCGTTTGCTTGGTCCGCTTCGGACATGCCCGGGATCGATCCCGACTTCTTGTGCCATCACCTGGCGATGGACAACATGGTGAGACCGGTACGACAAAGGAGAAGGAAATTCAACGAGGAGAGGAGGCAGGCGATCAGGGACGAAACCCAGAAACTCCTCGCTGCAGGCCACATCAGGGAAGTCCAGTACCCTGAATGGTTGGCGAATGTCGTACTGGTAAAGAAGAGTAACGGGAAATGGCGCATGTGCGTCGATTTCACCGATCTGAATAAAGCTTGTCCAAAGGATTCGTATCCTTTACCAAGCATTGATGCCCTGGTTGATAGTGCTGCAGGGTGCAAGCTGCTGAGTTTCCTGGATGCCTTCTCGGGTTATAATCAGATCAGGATGCATCCCATGGACGAAGAGAAAACAGCCTTCATGACGGAGAGGTCGTGCTATTGCTATAAGGTGATGCCGTTTGGGCTGAAGAACGCGGGGGCCACGTACCAGAGGTTGATGGATCGAGTACTTGCACCGATGCTGGGAAGGAACGTGCAAGCCTACGTCGATGACATGGTCGTGACCTCGCAGGAAAAGAGCAAGCACGTTGCAGACTTGGAAGAATTGTTCACGACGATCGTCAAGTTCAAGTTGAAGCTCAACCCGGAGAAATGCATTTTCGGCGTGGAGGCTGGAAAATTTTTGGGTTTTCTCTTGACTGAAAGAGGAATAGAAGCCAACCCGGACAAGTGTGCCGCCATCTTGGCGATGAGAAGCCCGGCTACGGTGAAAGAAGTCCAGCAGCTGACAGGTCGGATGGCAGCCCTGTCTCGCTTCGTGTCAGCTAGCGGAGAAAAGGGCCATCCCTATTTTCAGTGCCTAAGGAGGAATAACAAGTTTGCTTGGACGAAGGAGTGCGAGGAAGCCTTCGTCAAGCTGAAGGAGTATCTGGCGAGCCCGCCGGTTCTGTGCAAACCGCTGGCGGGAATCCCTCTCAGGTTGTACTTCGCTGTGACTGAAAGGGCGGTGAGTGCGGTGCTCGCCCAGGATCAAGATCAGGCTCAGAAGCCTATTTATTTCGTGAGCAAGGTGTTGCAGGGCCCAGAAATGAGATATCAGGCCCTGGAGAAGGCTGCACTAGCTGTGGTGTTTTCGGCGAGGAGGTTGCGCCACTACTTCCACAGTTTCACAATACTGGTGATGACTGACCTGCCCATCTAGAAGGTCTTGAAGAAACCCGACGTTGCGGGAAGGATGGTGAAGTGGGCAGTAGAGTTGTCAGAGTTTGATATTAAATATGAGCCCCGAGGCCCGATCAAGGGGCAAATCTTTGCAGATTTCGTGGTTGAGCTCTCATCAGAGGCGACGCGGGTTGAAGGAGACGATTTTCGTTGGGTACTTTCAGTGGATGGATCGTCGAACCAGCAGGGCAGCGGTGCTGGAGTCATATTGGAAGGACCCAACGGCGTGCTGATCGAACAATCTCTGAGGTTCGCCTTCAAAGCCAGCAACAATCAAGCAGAGTATGAGGCGCTGATCGCCGGGATTTTGCTGGCCAAGGAGATGGGAGCTAGGGTGCTGATGGCTAAGAGTGACTCGCTGCTAGTCACGGGGCAAGTAGCAGGCGAGTTCCAGGCTAAAGATCCACAAATGGCGGCTTACTTGGCGTACGTGCAGGAATTGAAGAGTTCCTTTGCCTCCTTTGAAGTAGTACATGTACCCAGAGAGCAGAATGCCCGAGCTGACTTGCTAGCTAAGCTCGCCAGCTCAGACAAGGGGGGTAGGCAGAGGACGGTGATTCAAGAAACTCTGAAGACGCCGAGAGCATTTGTGGCAGATCACCTGGTCCTTCAGATTGCATGTTTGCTTTTTCCCAAAAGTTTTGAAGAAAGACCTTGTCGCTTGTACGTGATTTAAGGCAAGTAAAGATATATCGCATGTTTTCTAAAAAGTTTTTTAAGTCCTCATCGTTTTTCGGCGATTGGAGGCACCAGTAAAAGTTTTTAAGTCCTCATCGTTTTTCGGCGATTGGAGGCACCAGTTAAAGTTTTTGAGTCCTCATCGTTTTTCGGCGATTGGAGGCACCAGTTAAAGTTTTTAAGTCCTCATCGTTCTTCGGCGATTGGAGGCACCAGTTAAAGTTTTAAAGTCCTCATCATCTTTCGGCGATCGGAGGCACCAGATGAAAGACCTCAACGCCCTCGCGCGTTCTGAGGCAAGATAAAGACCTCCTCGCCGTCGAGCGAGTGCAGGCGAGGAAGAGTAAAAAGTCCTCCGTGTTTCTGGGGGCGAGAAGATGTAACCCCTGGGGCAATGTAGAGGCACCGGTGAAAAGTCCTCCGTGTTTCTGGGGGCGAGAAGATGTAACCCCTGGGGCAATGTAGAGGCACCAGTGAAAAGTCCTCCGTGTTTCTAGGGGCGAGAAGATGTAACCCCTGGGGCAATGTAGAGGCGCCAGTAAAAAGTCCTCCGTGTTTCTGGGGGCGAGAAGATGTAACCCCTGGGGCAATGTAGAGGCACCAGTGAAAAGTCCTCCGTGTTTCTGGGGGCGAGAAGATGTAACCCCTGGGGCAATGTAGAGGCGCCAGTAAAAATTCCTCCGTGTTTCTGGGGGCGAGAAGATGTAACCCCTGGGGCAATGTAGAGGCGAGTTAAAGACCTTCTCGCCGATGAGCGAGTTCAAGTGAGTTAAAGACCTTCTCGCCTACATGCGAGCTTAGGCAAGATAAAATCCTTCTCGTCTCGAACGAGTTCAGGTATGGTGCAGAGGGTGGAAGAAGTTTGGAAGGTGGCTAAGGTAGGTTCGAAGAGAACGCCTAGTCAACCGGTCTTTTGTTCTGAAGTTCAGGGAGGTAAAGAAGGATCCCAAAAGGCGTTTCTACCCCCAGACAAAGAAACAATGGCCAAGGCATGAGGCTAGAAAGAAGCTGATATCACCAAGAGTCTTTGGCGATCGGGAAGAGTTCAAACAGCGGCGAAAAGGTTAAAAGACCTGTTTGGTGAAGCAGGTCGAGTGGGGCGGTGGTTAAGCCAGTGACTGAGTTACAGTTCATTGCTTGAGGGATATTTTTACGATAAGGTTAATTGCCTTAAGGTTGCGAATTGTTAAGTGTTTGTTGCTTAAGGTTGAAGTGATCCGAAGCAGTTAAGCCAAAGGTTGTACCTACAGTTTTCCTAAGTCATTTCTTTGAAATTAAACAAGCAAGGAAAGTTGAAGCGAGTGAAGAAGTTATAAAAGGGAAAACGTAGCCTTCGTCATTAACAGTTAACAGTTCAGAGCATATACACGAAGGGACATAAAGTTTATTACAAGTTATAATACAAAGGAAAGCACAAAGGTAGCAGATGAAGAAGAGTTGATTAGTCTTCAGCAGGAACGACTTTCCCATCCACCACTTCATTATTCAGCGACACCATGCCGAGATCCAGGTCGGGGAACAGGCAAGCAAATTGTTTCCGCGCAGCTTCGAATCCAGCAGCCAGAATTTGAGCGGAGTTCAGCTTGAGTACTTCAATTTGCTTCTGAAGTTCCTCAATCCGTTTTCTGAGGTCTTCAGTTTGCTCTTTCAGCTCTTTATTCTGTTGCTCCAGCTCTTCAACCTGTTTCTTGAGTTGTTCATTGGTCTTTTGAGCCTGGAGAAGGTCTTCAGTAACCTTTTTGGATTCCGCTTGCGCTTGGGCCAGTTCAGCAACTGCCTTTCCTTTCTCTTCGTTGGCTTTGGCAAGATCAGCTATGGTGTCGTCCCTCGCCTTTTCCACCTGCCCAAGGAGGGTCTCTCGGTCAGCTGACCTTTTCTCTAGTTTTTGCACCTTGACGGCGTCAGCCTTCATGAGAGCCTCCAGGTCAACCACCCTGACGCGAAGGGGCACAATCTTGCTCTCCAGTTCGACCTTCTCTTGAGCAAGTTGATGCACCTTGTGGCGAAGGTCAGCGGCCTCCTTGCGCGCCAGCCTGAGCTCGGTGTTCATGGCATCCTCCACTCGGGAGTGTTCGATTTCTGCGAGCGTCAGGCTGAAAGACAACTTCTCCACCTCGACCCTCATGGTGCTGTTTTCGGTTTTGAGGTTGAAGAGGTCGTCTTGGAGCCTCCTGGTTGAGCTCTCCACAGCTCTGGTTATGATCGCCGGGATATCTTCTGCTATGGTCTTCAGCTTGGCAGTTAGAGGCTCCCACATCCTTGTGACCTCCAAAGGGAGGTTTGCTGCTTGGAGAGGCACCAGGTGAGCCTGTTGTTGGTTCTCGTCGCCACCTTCCTTAGCGGGTTCTTCAGTAGGCGCTTCCTGGCGTGGCGACGGAATCGGGGATTCGGTGATCAGAATCGGAGAGGTATGAGCAACCTGATCCCCGATTGGAGCAACTTCTGCAGCTGAGGCGTGTGAAGGGGGACCCCCTCCAGCTGACACATATGGTGTAGAGGCGCTTGGGGGGTCCTCCATGAAGTTTGGCTCTTGGGCCTCAACTGCAGGCGGTGCAGTGGCCAATGGGACCGCTTGGACTGGTGAGGCAGGAGCCCGTGGGGGTGGCGATGATGGAGGAGGAGCAGGCGTCGATGGAGGTGTTGAGGTTGGAAGAGGGGGTGGAGCAGGCGGTGAAGAAGGTGCCACCCTCTTCCTCTTTGAGACCAAACCGTCTTCGGTGGCCTCGTCATCTTCTTCCTCTTCCTCGTGGATCACCTGAGGGGCTTTCCTTTTAGGTCTCTTGAGGACCAATTTCTTGCGTTGGGAAGGTTCCTTGGGAGGTGATCGCCCTTGGACGATGGCTGTCTCCACCACCGAGTTGGGCACCGTTTGAGAACCCGTCGCCAACCCGTGGTTTCGGGCGAGCGCCTTCAGTTCAGCGAGCATGCCTTTGCCCAACATGTTATCTGCATGGAACGAAAATGCAGGGGTTAACTCAAGGAAAAAATAAGTGCATAAGGTAGTACACAGCAAAGCAGATGATATGTGCAGGAAAGATAAAACCAAAGTCTTGCGCATAACGCACAAGACGCCCAGAAACAGCTAAACAGAAGCAGTATTAAAACAACAGTTTTTAATGTTCTAACCTATTCGAATTTCTAGCTGGTCTTCGTAAAATTCGAAGCAGATCAAGGTGGTCGTAAGGAAAGTAATGTTGGCGTCCGCCACCCTTTTCCAGAAGAGACAGAGATCTCTGTCCAATGCTCCCATGCTGTCAGGACTTCTGGGTCTCCTTGTCATTAGCGTGCACTTGGACGAACTTCCCCTTCCAGTCCTTGTAGGATTGCTGGAAGATAGCAAAGATGGACCTCCCAGCAATCGCGTTCAAGCTAACCCACAGGCGGTCTCCTGGGTGCTTGGCTTCGAAGAGAAACAGGAATACATCCACGGATGCGGGCAACCCCAAGTGGTCGCACATCACTTGAAAAGCTCGAACAAACGCCCAGCTGTTGGGGTGAAGCTGGGCGGCGGCAATGTTGAGCTCGGTAAGGAGTTCCCTCTCGAATCGGGTGAAAGGGAACTTGAGCTTCACCTTCTTGAATAAAGTCGTGTAGACGAAGCAGAAGGGCCCGTCGGCGCTCACCTTGTCATCGGCACAAACAGGCAGATCGGGGGGGCAAGGAAGCACCATCATCTTCTCGTCGTGCTCCTTGTGAAATGATTGATGAGGCTCATCCCCCTTAGTCAGCCGCAAAACTGCTCCCGCAGTGTTCACAGAGGATGTCTCCCTCAGAAGGGTCGAGTTGGCCCAGGGATACAAGGTTTTGAAGTCTGGCAGGGGAACGGGGGCTCCTCCGGCGATAGGTGTTGTCGCCTGGGCCAGGACAGGACGGGAAGACGCAGGCTTCTCAGCCTGAGAAGATGAAGCGCCACGAACTCGTGGTGGATCGTGTGCTTGTGAAGGGGGGTTTCTTGATGAAGGAGGAGGATTCGGGGTGATCTTTGTGCGAGTCATGGTTGCAGCTGCAAGGGAAGAAGAAAAGGAAAAATGATCAGGGGTTACAGAGGCTGACTCGATCATAGAAGGAAGGTGAAAAACGAACGAATGTAGGTTCGTTGCGACGATTGACGAAGCCCTAAGTTACGCAGAAGGAGAAATGAAAAAGCAACCCACAGCGTATGCACCAGGCAGTTACAGGATGATGCGAATCGGTTAAAATGCAAGGAAAACCAGCAGAAGAAGGAAAGTAGGTACCTTTTGATGATCAGGAAAACGATGAAGGTTGATGGTGATTCAGAATGCTGGAGAGCGCTGAGAGTTTTCCGCAGAAGAAAGTTAGAGCGTTCGTGAATGCGAGGGAAAGTGATGGAACAGTGTTGAGTGAAAATGGGTTTAAGGGTTATTTCGAAATGGGTTTAGGAAGCGCAAACGGCAGCTGAAGAGAGCCGTTGATGAAGCCACGTGTCGAGCGATGAGTGAAGGGTTTGGTGGAGCGTCAGAAAAGCAGAAGGTACAACCGTTTGGAATTCTGCGACAGTGCCACGTAGACTGGTGTTGACGTGACTCTTTCAGTCTTTTCGCTAGACAAGTCTTCGCTTAAGACTGGGGGGCTTGTGTACCGCCCTGGTAGTCGGGAGTGATGACGTGGCATCCTGCTACAGTATAGACGTGTTGGCAAGGCGCCAGGCTGGCAGAGGGGAAGGAAGTCGGGGGGCTCGTGAAGCCGCCAGTTATTAAGTTGGCGTGTTCCGATCTCCAGCATATCAGGATAGGCGATCACCGGGTTAAATATGAAGTCGCCAAATGTGAACTCAGGCGACCAAGCAGTTGGAGATCGCCGGAGAAAGCACATCGCCGAAGATGAAGGAGAAGCAAATTATGAAGGCGGCCGGCGAGACCACAGGGAAGGTGTATGAGGACACCCTAACTCGCCAACTCCAGTAGAGATCGCACTCCCAAGTTAGCTATGCACTGGGCAGTACCATGCATAGGTAACTTAGCCAAAATGAGAGTAGAAGCAGCGCCAAGTCAAGGAGGCTCCAGATGATGGCACGTGTACGACTGGATGCGAGCCAGGTGTCCAGCTCTGTAACTGCCAGGAGAGAGAAAACAACCAGGTATATAAGAGTTCTCAACAAACTTTCTGAGGTACGCGCGTTCAGTTTATACTCTTTACGCTTGCGAGTTGTAGAGCTAACTGTGAGAGAGGATTTGCACGGTTCTTGTTCTCTTAGTATTTGGTGATTCGGTCACTGACTTGGGCGTTGGAGTGCGATCGGCCGCAGCGGCGCCGCTCTGTTTCTTTGCAGGTTCTTGAGGTGGATCTCGAAGAGGAACGAAGGTGAGAAGCGGTGCGCACGTCGATCCTTTGACGAGGCAGTTTCCAGCGTTCCGGTCAACAGGCAGGATCATTCTTCCTTTGCAGCTTCCATCATGACTCGCTCCAAGATTACCCCGAATCCTCCTCCTTCATCGCGAAACCCTCCTTCTCAAGCACTCAACCCACCGCGAGCACGCGGTGCTTCATCTTCCCAGGCTGAGAGGCCTGCACCTTCCCGCCCCAACCTGGCCCAGGCTACTCCGCCTGTCACCGGAGGAGCCTCCGTCCCCCCATCAGACTTCAAAAAACTGTATCCCTGGGCCAACTCGACCCTGTTGACGGAAACGTCTTCTGTGAACGCTGCTGGAGCAGTTCTGCGGTTGACGAAGGGGGATGAACCTCATCAATCATTCCACAAGGAGCACGATGAGAAGATGATTGTGCTACCTTGCCCCTCCGATTTGCCAGTTTGCGTCGACGACAAGGCGAGCAACGATGGGCCCTTCTGCTTTGTGTACACAACTCTATTCAAGAAGGTGAAACTCAGGTTTCCCTTCACCCGCTTTGAGAGGGAGCTTCTTACTGAGCTCAACATCGCCGCCGCCCAGCTTCATCCCAACAACTGGGCGTTCCAAGTGATGTGCGACCATCTGGGGTTGCCAGCATCTGTAGATGAATTTTTGTTCCTCTTCGAAGCCAAGCACCCAGGAGACCGCCTGTGGGTAAGCTTGAATGGGATTGCTGGGAGATCAATCCTCTCCATCTTCCAGCAATCCTATAAAGACTGGAAGGGAAAGTTCGTCCAAGTGTGCCCCAACGACAAGGACACTTCCCTACTCGACGGCTTCCCCTTGTACTGGGTGAACAAGGGGAGCAAAGAGTCCAAGAGCTGCTTCAGGAGACCCAGAAGTCCTGATAGCATGGGCGCATTGGATCGAGATCTCTGCTTCTTTTGGAAGACTGTGGCGGATGCCAACATCACCTTTCTCACCACCACACTCATATGCTTCGAGTTCTTCGAGGACCAGCTCGAAATTCGAATAGGTTAGAACATTCAAGTTCTTCTTCTAACACTGCTTTTGTTAACTGTTTCTGGGCGTCTTGTGCGTTGCGCGCAAGACTTTGGTTTTATTTTTCTACACTATTTGTCTGCTTTGTTGCATACTGTCTTATGCATTTATCCTCTTTCTTGGCTAACCCATGCATTTTGGCTCTATACAGATAACATGTTGGGCCAGGGCAAACTTGCTGAATTAAGGACGCTCGCCCGACTCCACGGGTTGGCAGCGGGTTCCCAAACAGTGCCAAATTCTGTGGTGGAGATCGCCGCCGCACAGGGCCGATCGCCACCCAAGGGCCCAGCTCCTTCCGATGTCCAACCTGCCGCCCAACGCAAAAAACTTGTCCTCAAAAGGCCGAAGAGGAAAGCCCCCCAGGTGATTCACGAGGAGGAAGAGGAGGACGACGAGGCCACTGAAGATGGCCTTGTCACGAAGAGGAAGAGGGTGGCACCTTCTTCACCACCTGCACCACCCCCTCTTCCCACATCGACGCCGCCATCTACGCCTGCTCCACCTCCATCATCGCCACCCCCACAAGCTCCTGTTTCACCAGTCCAAGCCATTCCATTGGCAACTGCACCACCTGCGGTTGAGGCCGCCGAAACCAATTTCTTGGAGGACCCCCCGAGCGCCTCCACACCGTATGTATCAGCTGGAGGGGGTCCTCCTTCAAATACCTCAGCCGCAGACATCGCTCCAATCGGGGATGAGGTTGCCCATACTTCTCCAATCCTGATTACCGAATCCCCGACATCGCCACCACGCCCAGAAGTGCCCACTGAAGAGCCAACTAAAGAAGGTGGCGACGAAAACCAGCAACAGGCCCACCCAGCGCCTCTACAAGCAGCAAACCTCCCTCTCGAGGTCACGAGGATGTGGGAGCCTTTATCTGCTAAGCTGAAGACGATAGCAGAAGACATCCCTGCCATCATAACCAGAGCTGTGGAGAGCTCCACCAGGAAGCTCCAGGACGACCTCTTCAACCTTAAAACTGAGAACAGCACCATGAGGGTTGAGGTGGAGAAGTTGTCCTTCAATCTGACACTCGCAGAGATTGAGCACTCCCGAGTAGAAGATGCGATGAGCACCGAGCTCCGGTTGGCGTGCAAGGAGGCCACTGAACTCCGCCATAAGGTGCAGCAACTGGCTCAAGAAAAGATCGAACTAGAGAGCAAGATTGTGCCTTATCGCGTTAAGGTGGCTGACCTAGAAGCCTTGATAAAAACTGACGCCGCCAAAGTGAAGAAACTGGAGCAGAGGTCCGCTGATCGGGAGATCTTCCTTGGTAAGGTGGAGAAGGCGAGGGATGACGCCATGGCTGAGCTTGTCGAGGCCAACAAAGAGAAGGGGAAGATCATTGCTGAATTGGGCCAAGTGCAAGCGGAATCCAAGAAGGTTGCTGAAGACCTTCTCCAGGCTCAAGAGATCAACGAAAAACTCAAAAAGCAAGTCGAAGAGCTGGAGCAGCAGAATAAGGGGCTGAAGGAACAAACTGAAGAACTCCAGAAACAGATTGAAGCACTTAATATGAGTTCTGCCCAAATTCTGGCTGTTGGATTCGCGGCTGCACGGGAACAGTTTGCATGCTTGTTCCCCGATCTGGATCTCAGCATGGTGTCCCTAAACAACGAGGTGGTGGATGGGAAGGTGGTTCCCGTCGAAGACTGATCAATTTCCCCTCATCCACCATCTTTGTGCCTTTTCTTTGCATTTTGTAATAGACTTCATATTTTCCTGTACATGCTCTTTGAACTGTCATTTACTTTAATGAAATTGCCTCTGTATTTCTTTCTGTAACTTCCTTGCCTGCTTCAACTTCCTTTGCGCGATTTTTCTCCAGAGAAATGACTTAGCAATTTTGTAGGCACGATCTTATACTTAACTGTTTCGAACCATTCCAACTTCGAATAATAATCACATTAACAACACGTAATCTTAAGGTAATTAACCTTAGCGCAGAATCACTCTTCAAGCAACGAACTTTAACTTAACCCCTGGCTTAAAACATTCCTTCACCCGATCTGCTTCACCAAAACGGGTCTTTAACTTTCTCGCCACTCGTTTTGAACTTTTCCTGGTCGCCAAAGACTCTTGGCGATATCAGCTTCTTTCTGGCTTCACGCCTTGGCCATTGTCCTTTTATCTGGGGGTAGAGGCGCCTTTCGGATCCTTCTCTACCTTCCTGAACTTCAGAACAAAAGACCGGGTGGCTAGGCGTTCTCTTCGAACCTACCTTAGCCACCTTCCAAACTTCGTCCACCCTTAACACCATACCTGAACTCGTTTGAGACGAAAAGGATTTTACCTTGCCTGAACTCGCTCATAGGCGAGAAGGTCTTTTACTTGCCTGAACTCGCTCATAGGCGAGAAGGTCTTTTACTTGCCTCTACATTGCCCCGGGGGTTACATCTTCTCGCCCCCAGAAACACTGAGGACTTTTCACTGGTGCCTCTACATTGCCCCAGGGGTTACATCTCCTCGCCCCCAGAAACACTGAGGACTTTTCGCTCTTCCTCGCCTGCACTCGCTCGACGGCGAGGATGTCTTTAACTCGCCTCAGGACGCGCGAGGGCGTTGAGGTTTTTTAGCTGGTGCCTCCGATCGCCGAAAAACGATGAGGACTTAAAACTTTAACTTGTGCCTCCGATCGCCGAAAGACGATGAGGACTTAAAACTTTAACTGGTGCCTCCGATCGCCGAAAGACGATGAGGACTTAACTTTAACTGGTGCCTCCGATCGCCGAAAGACGATGAGGACTTAAAACTTTAACTGGTGCCTCCGATCGCCGAAAGACGATGAGGACTTAAAACTTTTTTTTTTTAGAAAGCATGCAATATATCTTTAACTTGCCTTAAGCCACATACAAGTGACAAGGTCTTTCTTCAAAGCTTTCTGAAAACAACAGGCACGCAATCTAAAACAACTTGTACTTTGAAAACTTCTCTTTATTGGGTGGCCTCATTAAAAACCCTCCTTAGGGAAAAAAGAGTGCCCCCTTCAAACTGTTTTAACAAAGACATTGTAATATAATTTCGTGTTTGTCTTTACTTACAAGGCTTCTTAACTGTAATACAACTTCAGGTGCGTGGCATTCCAAGTGCGAGGAATCGCCCCTCCTTCCAATGTCTCTAAGCGGTAGGCGCCGTTCCCGAGCGCCTCGGTTATTCTGAACGGCCCCGTCCACTTGGGCGACAGTTTATTTTCCATCTCGTACTGGTGGGCTTTTCTCATCACCAGGTCGCCTTCTCTAAACTGTCTCGGCATCACCTTCGAGTTGTATCTTCGTTCAATCCTTCTCTTCACCGCCTCAGCCTTCAGTCTCGCCTCTTCCCTGACCTCATCCAGTAGATCCAGGTTCAGCCTTCTCTCTTCATTCGAGTCTTCCTCTACAAAGTTCTGGAATCTCGGCGAGCTCTCCTGGATCTCTACTGGAATCATTGCATCAGACCCATAGACCAAGCTGAATGGGGTCTCATGGGTTCCTGACTGCTCGGTGGTGTGGTACGCCCAGACTATACGGGGTACCTCCTCAGCCCAGCTTCCTTTGGCTTTCTCTAGCCTTCTCTTCAAACCTCTCAGCAACACCCGATTAGCTGACTCCACCTGGCCATTCGTTTGAGGGTGCTCAACGGATGCAAACACTTGCTGAATTCCCACCCCTTCGCACAGCTTCTTCAACAAGTGGCTTGCAAACTGAGTCCCATTGTCTGACACCAGGCGTTTGGGCACTCCAAACCGGCACACAATATTCTTCCACACGAAACCTTCGATCTTGTGTGCGGTGATCTGGGCCACTGGCTCTGCTTCGATCCACTTGGTGAAATACTCAATCGCCACCACCAAGTACTTCATCTGCCTGATCGCTAGCGGGAATGGTCCCAGGATGTCGATTCCCCAAGTATGAAACGGCCAAGGGCTGTAGATCGACTTCAACTCCTCGGGAGGCGCCTTGTGCCAATCGGCGTGCTGTTGGCATTGTTTGCAACATTGGGCATACTTCTTGCAATCTTCTCTCATCGATGGCCAGTAGTACCCTACACGGAGAGTCCTTGCGGCCAGAGCTCGACCCCCGACGTGGCTTCCGCATATACCTTCGTGGAGCTCTGCCATGATTCTCGTGCACTTCTCGCCGTGTACGCATTCCAGGAGTGGGTGAGTGAACCCAAACCTGTACAGATCGTCATCAATCAATGTGTACTTGCTAGAATTTTTCTTTACCTTTCTAGCCTCTGCCGGATCCAGTGGGAGAAGGCCATCTGCCAGGCATCGCTTGTATTGTGTTATCCAGGTGTCTGGCTCATGGATAGCGCAGACCTGCGTCATGCTCACCTTCTCTCCTCGACATGCTCTAATTCTCGGCGATCTCAATGTTTCTTGCGTCAGGGTCTCGATTTCTCTCTCGAGCCACTGCTCGACGGGTTTTGGTCTAGTTTCTCTGGCGATCACCGCCCTGGCGATTCCCAGCTCTCTCGCTTCCTCAGGGCGATTCCTTGCCTCTTCCTCCTCCAGACCAGCGTTCCCCTCCCCCAGCTCAGCGTCCACCATCTCCATGTCCCTTCCGGCGATCTCTTCTGTTACCGTCGATCTGGGCTTCACACCAGGAGGCGGGGTGGTTGTTACATAACTCACCGATCTCTTGTTTTTCAGGCTATTCTCATAGCACTTCTTTGCTTCCTTCTGATCGGACTTGATGGTGATAACCACCCCCTCCATGGACGGCAACTTCACCTTCATGTGCCGGGTCGACGGTATGGCACCTATCCTGTTGAGCGTGGGTCTTCCCAACAGGATGTTGTAGGCTGAAGGAGCGTTTACAACAAGGTATTTGATTTTCTCCGTTCTCGAACCCGCCTCGTCTGTAAATGTAGTCCTCAATTCTATGTACCCCCTGACCTCCACCTGGTCACCAGCGAAACCATACAAACACCCTCCATAGGGCCTCAGCTGGTCAAGGGGCAGCTCCAACTGCGTGAAAGTCGGCCAGAACATCACGTCTGCCGAGCTTCCTTGGTCCACCAGCACCCTGTGGACCTTTCTTCCTGCTGTGATCAACGAGATGACTATGGGATCGTTGTCATGAGGCACAACGTCCCGAAGATCCTGCTTGGTGAATGTAATGTCCACTTCCGGCGAGTGGTCTTCAAACATATCCACCGTCATCACAGACCTCGCGTACCTCTTCCTCTGTGATGCGGTGCATCCACCTCCTGAGAAACCCCCTGCAATGGTGTGGATTTCCCCGTGCGTGGGCATCTCGCGCTGCTGGGCTTCACCACCTGCTGGTTGGGAGCTCGACGCGCCCCCCGTCCTTCTGTCCAGCAAATAGTCATTTAGGAACCCGCTCTTTACCAGATCGTCGAGCTGGTATCCTAAAGCTAAACACGAATCCACGGTGTGGCCAAAGCCTTGGTGAAACTCACACCAGGCATCTGGCTTTGGTCCCAGCACCTTGTTGCCCACCTTCTCTGGCGCTTTCAACCTAGCAGATATATTGGGGATGGCGATCAGGTCCGCCAATCCCATGACAAACTTGTGCTTAGGCGGGCGATTATATTCCCGGCGTGCTGGTTGCTGGCGCCCTTGGCTCCTGCCCTTGTTCTTCCTTGGATCATAAGGATGGCGAGTCCTCTGATCCCTTCTGGCCGGCGCTGTCTCCAGCACCCTCTGTGGCTGGATCCTGGTCTGGGCGCGTGGCCTAGCGGGAGCCACGCTTCCTCTCTTCTCGGCGACTTCACTCTCGTCGGCGATGTGGGCCACCGCAAGTCGCCTAACCTCAGCAAACGTGGCGGGGTGAGCCCTGATCAATGCCTCGCAGAATGGTCCCGACAGCACGCCCTTCTTAAATGCGTAGACTAGCATTTCTTCATCTTTAGCCGGCGATCTGACCATCTGCGCCCCAAAGCGATTCAAGTAGTCCCTGAGGGACTCTCCCTGATATTGCCTTATATCAAACAAATCGTAAGACACCCTGGGTGCTGCCTTATTCACGATGTACTGCTCGACGAAAATCTTCGAGAACTGTTGGAAATTGGTTATGTGACCGTTAGGCAGGCTCACAAACCACTCCAACGCCGTTCCCTGGAGCGTGCTCACGAACATCTTGCAGTATACGGCGTCTGATCCTCCTGACAGCATCATCTGCGTATGGAACGTGGTGAGATGAGCCTCAGGATCCTCCACGCCGGTAAAAACAGCCTTGACAGGTACCACACTCGCAGGAATAGGCATGTCAGTAATCGCCTGAGCGAAAGGCATGGGAAAAACACGAGGCGGCGTTGACGGCGCGACCTCTTCAGCAATAGGACGCCCTTGCTGCTCCTGAAGAGCTTGACGCAGCTCTTCAGTCACCTTGCTAAGCTCATCATTCCTGGCCCGAGAGGCGGCCAGGTCCTCATGCATTCTCGCCTGTTCTATGCGCGAGGCTTCCACAGTTGCCTGCAACGAACGCATAATCTCTACCATCTGCGCCATGGTCATGGTGGCGGCGCCTTCAGCAGCGACGGGCGCAACTGGACTCGAACGATTGCTTCTCATTTTTCTCATGAAACTTGGCGAATCACAGAATGCAACGAACAACACTTACTTCAGCTACGATTGATTCAGCGATCAATCGGTCAAAAGTACGCGAAACTCTGCAAGAAAACTCAAGAACACAGCGATCCTCCACAGAAACCTGCAACTCCACCAGAAACCACCGCTTCTCCCACGGATAACCAAACGAGCGAAAGAACTCAAACTTCACCGAACAAATCTCGCGTAAACAGCAGAAAACCTCACTTCACCGAACGAAAACCCAAACGAACGGTGGAAAACGCGAAATCACCGAACAAAACTCAGATGAACAGCGAACAGCGGTTGCACCAGCACACAACCACACAGAAAACTACGAAAACCTCCAAGAACTCACGCTGTGGATGGGAACAAGTTTTACACGGCCCCACGGTGGGCGCCTGATGATCCTGCCTGTTGACCAGAACGTTGGAACTTGCCTCGTCAAACTTGGATCGACGTGCGCACCGCTTCAACCTCCGTCCTTCGTCACGATCCACCTCAAGAACCTGCAAAAGAACAGAGCGGCGCCGCTGCGGCCGATCGCACTCCAACGCCCAAGTCAGTGACTGAACCACCAAATACTTCAAGAGCAAACACTCAAGAACTCTCAAGGAACCGTGCAATGTTCTCTCTCACAGTATGCTCAAGAACTCGCAAGCGTAAAGAATACAATCTGAACGTGCGTACCTCAAAAGTTCGTTGGGAAACCCTTTTATACCTGGTCACTTTCTCTCTCCTGGCAGTTACGCAGCTGGACACGTGGTTCGCATCCAGTCGTACACGTGCCATCATCTGGAGCCTCCCTGACTTGGGCGCTGCTTCTGACTCTCTTTTGGCTAAGTTACTTATGCATGGTACTGCCCAGTGCATAGGTAACTTGGGAGCGCGATCTCTACTGGAATTGGCGAGTTAGGGTGCCTTCGTACACCTCCCCTGTGGTCTCGCCGGCCGCCTTCATAATCTGTACCACCTTCATCTTCGGCGATGTGCTTGCTCTGGCGATCTCCAATCACTTGGTCGCCTGAGTTTACATCTGGCGACTTCATCTTTAACCCGGTGATCGCCGGTTCTGGTATGCTGGAGATCGGAACACACCAACTTAATAACTGGCGACTTCACGAGCCCCCCCGACTTCTTTCCCTTCTGTCAACCTGGCGTCTTGTCAACACGCCGATACTGTAGCTTGATGCCACGTCATCACTTCCGACTACCAGGGCGGTACAACCTTCGTCTACTCCGCCATCTTCAAGAGGTTGAAGTTGCGCCTGCCCTTCACTTTCTTTGAGAAGGAGCTGATGATGGAGCTAAATGTCGCCCCCTGCCAGCTCCATCCGAATGCCTGGGCTTTCATACGGGCATTCGAGATCCTCTGCAACTACTTCGGGCATAACGCCTCCGTAGATGTATTCCTATACTTTTTCGAGGCGAAGAACCCCGGGGACAGGTCCTGGGTCAGCCTGAATGGGGTTGCTGGACGGGTGCTCTTGGGCCTGTATCAGCAATCCTTTAAGGATTGGAAGGGCAGGTTCTATATGATATCTGCTACCCCGCAAAGTCCAACATTGCTCGAGGGGTTTCCCCTTTATTGGGTTCCTGGAGTTGAATTCAAGAAACCCCGTGGCCTCGAAGTCATGGCCCCTTACGAGCGCGAACTATGTGGATTGTTCCTAGGGGCAAAGTACAGCTCAGCTCTTCTCATCAAACATGAGTTTGATGTGTTGGCTCTGAAGAAGTACATAGGTAGGCTCTTCTTCTTTCACCTCTTAGGATACTTGCACATACTCATGCATACTTGCATACATTTTGACCCACTTGCATAATTATGCCATCTAACTCTTTTTTTTTTCTTCGATGTAGACATGACTTCAGGGAAGGAAAGGAGGAAGGCATTGCTGGAGCTTGCCCGAATCCAGGGCGCCAAGATGATTGGCTCTTCTTCTTCCACCACCGAACCCATCGCAGCTCCTTCTCTCTCGGTCGCGCCAGCTGAAGGCCCCGAGCTAGTGAGGAAAAGAAGAAGGCTAGCGAAGGCCTTTCCTTCATCTGCCGCAGCTGCTGCTGCCCCTTCCCCCTCAACCGAAGAGGAGAGTTCTGGCTCTCCTCTTGTACACCGCAAGAGGAAACTTCCAGAGGTCGGGGGGGCTTCATCCCTTCAGCCTGGGGAGATTGAAGTGGTGGAGATAGAGGAAGGTTCAGCCTCGCCTCTTTCTGCTCAACCTGCCCCAGCGCCAACATCCTTCCCCTCTCCCCAACAACTACCATCTCCAGCTCCTCGACCACCATCTCCAGCTCCACTTCCATCTCCTCCCCCAGCAGGCCAAGCTCTTGGTCAATCCACTCCACCTGCTGGGGGCGATTCTGCTCACTCGGGGGATCCCCCGGGACTTCTCGCATCGCCACCACCACCACCAACCTCCACTGCTACTGCTGAAGGTGGTGGGGGCAGCTCGCGACCAAGCGGCTCTGGAGCTAGCAATGAGAATTTCAGCCGAGTCATTGCTTTGGTCCGACAGCTCATTCGCAGCCGGGAGCTTATAGAATGGAACGGAGAGGAGGTGGACATGCACTTGGCTAAGCAGATAGTGCTTTCCCTGGAGTTTTCCACCCAGCACCGCAAGCAACTAATCCTGGAGAAGAGGATCAAGGAGCTTGAGCATGACAAGGAGTCACTGCAAAGTGACTTTGAGGCTGCCCAAGGGTCCGTAGATCTGATGAGGGGTATGGTGGAAAAAGCCAGGGGAGAGTACCTAGCGCAGGTCCAAGAGACCATCAAGACTGAGATCTTGATGGGGCAAGCCGTCAACTCTCTGGACTGCGAGGTGGTAGCGGAGCAAGGTGATCCACCTGGAGGCCGAGACCTCCTCCCTACGCCAACTGAACTCACAACTAGTGGGGGAGCTCGAGTCTACCAGGGAAACGGCCGCTACTGGGGAGAAGAAGCTTGAGGAGGTGGTGAGCAAGCTGTATGAGGCAAAGGGCCAATTGGAAGAAGCTGCCTCTTCCATTGCTGCCCTTTCCACCGAGAAAAATGCTGCGGAGGCCTCAAAGCAAAAATTAGAAGCTGAGAACGCCGACCTTATGAGTGTGGGTGCTGAAGCCCTTGCTGACGGATTTGAGCTAGTGCTCGAGCAGATCCAATGCGTTCTCCCGGATTTGGACCTCTCACAGTTCAGCATTTATCATGAAGTGGTGGATGGAAAGCTCATTCCTCCTCCTTGAGCTCTTTTTCTTTTTTGTAATTTTATACTTCTGCACAACTTTTTGTACTTGGAATTTGTATAAAACTTGGTGTGAATACATACTCGTTTCAGCTATAAGCTTCTTCTCTTGTACTTTCTTGAGCTTCATCTTTCTTTATGCACACGACTAACTGTTAGCTAGCTTAGGTTTAGCGCGATCTTGTACTCTTTGATCTTGGCCTCTACTTGATCACGACTAGCTACTCCCTTAGCTTTGTATTTAACAGTTCTTATGCATAGCTTTGTATTGGATGACTGACTAGGCGTAGTCTGTCTGCCTCAGCCTGTTGTGTAAGAATTTGTTTGGAAAAGTTTCCTCCGACAAGGCAAGACTGATCAGTCATCGTTCTTCAAGCGGCGTACCCACCAACAACTCATCAGTCATCGTTCTTCGGGCAGCGTACCCACCGACAACTCATCAGTCATCGTTCTTCGTACATCATTTTGCTTCTCTGTCGCTCTAGCGCTAAATGCGTAGAGGACATCGATCGTCAGAGGTGATACCTTGTTTGGCGAAACTTGCTCAACTGCGTGAACTCAGCAATACTTGAACTTGACCCTCCATGTACCGCTTTTAACTCGAGCAAATTGTTTAACCTTATAACAAACTTGGCAAACTGTTAACTCAAAGTAAACTTGAGCAACTATCAACTCTTGGTGATGACGTTCAATAAAACTTGTGAACTTAAGGCAACAAATCTTAACATAAAATTACTTACTAGGCAGCAGGTTCTGACTCAAACTAGTATTAAAATACAGTTTACCTGATCTGCCCAGTGAAATCCCCCCTACTTCTGTCATCGCCCGGAACTCTTCTGATCTGGTACTCGCCGCACAACCCCTTTACTGTCTCAACTTTCACGCCATAAGGTTCTGGCGATGTTACCTTTCTTCTTTTCATGACCTGATCATTGTTCCCTCATCTGGGGGTAGAGGCGCCTTTCGGATCCTTCTCTACCTCCCTGAGTTTCAGAACATTGATCTGGTCTTATTGGGTCAATATTGATGTTTCACTTAAAGGGGGAAAGGCATTTTCCTTCCCTTCCCACCACTTAAGGTCACAAACACCCCTGACTTTTCAGCTTATCTTGCCTGAACTTGTCCAGGGTGTACATCTCGACCCCCCTGGATGCACTGAAGACTTTTAAACTTGCCTCGATTCGCTTAAGCAAAGAGGTCTTGTAATCTGTTCTTGCCTGAACTCACTCGAAGGTGAGAAGGACTTTCTCTGGTGCCTCAACTTGCCCAGGGGTTACATCTCCTCTTCCTCTGGATGCACTGAGGACTTTTAATCTCATCTCGTACCGGGGCTAGCTATTGATACTTGAGGAGGGGGCGTCCCGAAGGAATCCCTTAACCCCTGCTCAAGGACTAGGCGCCCGGGTTTTAACTGTTACCTGGTACCGGGGTTAGCTATTCATACTTGAGGAGGGGGCGTCCCGAAGGAATCCCTTAACCCCTGCTCAAGGACTAGGCGCCCGGATTTTAACTGTTCTCTTGTTCTGAACTCTCGCCTATACTCGCTCTAGGCGAGTAGGACTTCTTAATTTGTTCTCGCCTACACTCGCTCAAGGGCGAGGAGGACTTCTTCTCTTTCTCGCCTGCACTCGCTCAAGGGCGAGGAGGACTTATTCTCTTTCTCGCCTGCACTCGCTCAAGGGCGAGGAGGACTTCTTCTCTTGCCTCAAAATGCACGAGAGCGCTGAGGGCTTTTTGCACTACTGGTACCTCCGATCGCCAAAAGACGATGAGGTCTCTAAAACTTTTAACTACTGCCACCGATCGCCGTAAAACGACAGGGACTTTAAAACTTTAACTATTGCCACCGATCGCCGAAAAACGATGGGGACTTTAAAACTTTAACTATTGCCACCGATCGCCGAAAAACGATGGGGACTTTGAAACTTTAACTTCCACCTCCGATCTCCAGGTGGCGATGAGGTCTTAGAACTTTATACTAGTGCCTCCGATCGCCGAGTGGCGATGAGGACTTGAAACTTATGCTTTAAAACCTTGCACTGAATGCATGCCATAATCTTTAAACTGGGGTCTTTTTTCTGGAAACTTAAAACAATAAGCATGCGAACTTAAATGACTTAGAAACTTTGATAAAACTGTTTTAACTGAAACTACTTCTTAACGAGTGCCCCTTGAAAAACTGCTTTAACTAAAATTACTTCTACTTATTACCTTGGCGATCTGGCCTTGTGTTTCGCCGTCTAAAGTTTCCCCAACTTAAAACGTCTTGTCGTTGATCTCCTTCTCGAGCCACATCTTGACTGGCCGAGGCCTCTTCTTGCTGGTTGACTCTAACGGTCAACTTTAGCCCTTCTATCTCCGCCTGTTCAAAGGCTCGAACCACACCGGTGGCGAGCTGCGATCTAGGGTGCCCATGTCCAGATTGTCTCTGAGCCAAGGGTCAGTGCACATGAGTCGTAATGTACCTTTTAGAGGAGTTGTCCTGATGGCTTGGCCTTTCACCGACAGGCTTCGTCGTCCAACACTTCTACGACCCTTTTCTGGGCTGACCAACATCTGAGTTGAGCTCACGACTCACCTCTTGTGCCCAATCACCGATGACCTCCCCCGAACCCTTGGGTCGAGCTGATGGGCTCCCCTGCATGGTACTCATGCCCCTGTCTTACCTAGCACTAGGTAACCATTTACTCACGGGGCGGCTATGCTCGAGTGGTTGCCCTGACACCGAGCTAGGCTGACCTTACTGAAGTACAACTTAAGGTTTGCCACATTCCACGCTCAAGGAATGGCCTTAACTGGTCAGCCTTGGCTTCTTCATTCACTGATTGGAGGGCTTCTCCACGATTTGTCGTATGGTCATCTCTTCGCTCCTAGTGCGTGCGGGTCTCATGTTCGTGGTTTCTGGAAGCCCCCCTTGACTATCTGCGATTTGAGGGCTGGAACTAGGTTGGAAACTGCAACTGGAACTGAAAAACTTGTGTGGTGGGACTGATGTTTTATATCGAGCCCCACGGTGGGCGCCAAATGATCCCGCCGACAACTCGTGCGCGGAGGAATTGCCTTGTCGCTAGCTTGACCCGCCTATGGCAACTGTGCTATCTGCAAGAACGCTCTTAGACCCTCCTCCTCTGGGAACTCCGAACGTAACCTGCAAACACACAGACGGCGCCTCTAGCGGCCGTTTGCACTCCGACGCTCAAGTTAGATCACAGAATCACTAGAAAATAATGTGTAAAACTGTGTGTGTGTATTTCTCTCTGATTCTCTTTTTATCCCCCTCTGTGTCTGTGACTAACAGAATTCTGACACGCGCAGAGGACAGCGTAGCAGAATTCTGTTATGCTTTTGTACGAAAACGTACCACAGTCAGGGTCGTGGGTGTCTGGGTTTTCTGTCTGTACCTTTCACGACACGGAGTGCACCTTTATCTGGGTCGCGCCCCTCTCAGACAGTGACACGTGGAGGCATGCAACTCGCATCTAACCGTGCACGTGCCACCACCTGAAGGGCTCTAGCGCATCTCTTTGTGCGCCTAAGTTATTCCCTTGCGGAGTAACTTAACGCGTTTCTTCCATCTGGGTGAAATCGCACATTCCCAGGAGAACGCCAGGTGTGGCTGGACTAGGCACACTCACCAAGCATTGCTCTCTGCATACACGATTTCCCCTTCACGATGCCATGCACGTAATGGGTTGAGAGAGTAACCAATCACTGACCGGTTTACTGACTCCCTCAGGCCACTCTCGTGCACGACTATACCGACGAGGAGCTCTTCTTTCTCTGAGGTATGATCATGCGAGGTCCATGTGTAACGCTCTCGCTGGGAATCTCAGTCCCAGTTTAACTGCGTGTAACACGAAACCCCGATGACCATGCACCCGATGACTGATCGGTGCTCTATTGCTTCTCGCGTTCTCCCCCGGGTGTTTATCTTGGAACTGATCTGTCGGTGGCCACTCGGTTACTGACCACCGATCTCCATACCGGGGAATCTCCTCCATGACTACTCTGCCACCTGATCCACGTGTCACCGTGCGAGTGGTCCACGTGGTTATCTGCTGCTGACGTCATCGACTACCGATGACCGACCGGATCAACAAACTTGGCAAACTGTTAACTCAAAGTAAACTTGAGCAACTATCAACTCTTCGGTGATGACGTTCAATAATACTTGTGAACTTAAGGCAACAAATCTTAACATAAAATCACTTACTAGGCAGCAGGTTCTGACTCAAACTAGTATTAAAATGCAGTTTACCTGATCTGCCCAGTGAAATCCCCCCTACTTCTGTCATCGCCCGGAACTCTTCTGATCTGGTACTCGCCGCACAACCCCTTTACTGTCTCAACTTTCACGCCATAAGGTTCTGGCGATGTTACCTTTCTTCTTTTCATGACCCGATCATTGTTCCCTCATCTGGGGGTAGAGGCGCCTTTCGGATCCTTCTCTACCTCCCTGAGTTTCAGAACAATGATCTGGTCTTACTGGGTCAATATTGATGTTTCACTTAAAGGGGGAAAGGCATTTTCCTTCCCTTCCCACCACTTAAGGTCACAAACACCACTGACTTTTCAGCTTATCTTGCCTGAACTCACTCGGTGAGAAGGACTTTATCTTGCCTGAACTCACTCTAAGGTGAGAAGGACTTTATCTGGTGCCTCAACTTGCCCAGGGTGTACATCTCCACCCCCCTGGATGCACTGAGGACTTTTAATCTTGCCTCTATCTGCTGGTGCAGAGAGGTCCTTTAATCTGTTCTCGCCTGCACTCGGACAAAGTTGAGGAGGACTTTATCTCTTTCTCGCCTCAAGACGCGCGAGGGCGTTGAGGTCTTTAATCATTGTTGGTGCCTCCGATCGCCGAAAAACGACGAGGTCTTTAAAACTTTTAAATGATGTCGCCGATCGCCGAAAACGATGGGGACTTTAAAACTTTTAACTGATGCCGCCGATCGCCGAAAAACGATAGGGACTTTAAAACTTTAACTGAGAGCATGCAATACGATTTTACTGTTGCCCTAGATCACATACGAGTAATAAGGCCTTTTTTCTAAAACTCTCGAAGCCATAAGCATGCAAACACAGAAGCTTTAAACTTTGAAAAACTCTTCTTTATTGGGTGGCCTCATTAAAAACCCTCCTTAGGGAAAAAAGAGTGCCCCCTTGAAATTGTTTTAACAGAAACTATTCAAATCTCTTCATATTCGTCTTTACTTACAAGGCTTTAACTGTAATACGACTTGAGATGTGTGGCGTTCCAAGTGCGAGGAATCGCCCCTCCTTCTAACGTCTCCAAGCGGTAGGCGCCACTCCCGAGCGCCTCGGTTATTCTGAACGGTCCTGTCCACTTGGGTGATAACTTGTTCTGCATCTCATACTGATGGGCCTTCCTCATCACCAGATCGCCGCTTCTAAACTGCCTTGACATTACCTTAGAGTTGTACCTTCGCTCAACTCTTCTCTTTACTGCTTCGGCTTTCACTCTCGCCTCCTCCCGGACCTCATCCAGCAAATCCATATTCATTCTTCTTTCTTCGTTCGAGTCTTCCGCCACGAAGTTCTGGAATCTCGGCGAGCTTTCCTGGATTTCCACTGGAATCATCGCATCACATCCATAAACCAAACTAAAGGGGGTCTCGTGGGTTCCTGACTGCTCAGTGGTATGGTATGCCCAAACTATGCGGGGTACCTCTTCAGCCCACGATCCCTTAGCTTTCTCTAATCTTCTCTTTAAACCTCTCAGCAACACCCGATTGGCAGACTCCACTTGGCCATTCGTCTGTGGGTGCTCGACGGATGCAAACACCTGTTGTATCGCCACCTCTTCGCACAGCTTTTTCAAGAGGTGACTTGCAAACTGAGTCCCATTGTCTGACACCAGGCGTTTAGGCACACCAAACCGGCACACTATGTTCTTCCATACAAAGCTCTCGATCCTGTGTGCGGTGATCTTGGCCACTGGCTCCGCTTCGATCCACTTGGTGAAGTATTCAATCGCCACTACCAAGTACTTCATCTGCCTGATCGCCAATGGGAAGGGTCCCAGAATGTCAATTCCCCAAGTATGGAACGGCCAGGGGCTGTAAATCGACTTCAGCTCTTCTGGGGGTGCCTTATGCCAATCGGCGTGCTGCTGGCATTGCTTGCAACGCTGGGCGTATCTCTTGCAATCTTCTCTCATCGTGGGCCAGTAATAGCCTGCACGGATAGTCCTTGTCGCCAGCGATCGACCTCCAATGTGGCTCCCGCAAATTCCCACATGGAGCTCAGCCATAATCCTCGTGCATTTCTCTCCGTGTATACATACAAGGAGGGAGTGTGTGAATCCAAACCTGTACAGCTCGCCTTCAATAAGGGTGATCCTGCCTGCTGATCAAGACGCAAGAGCCTTGCCTCGTCAGATCTGGATCGACTTTGCGTCGTGTTAGCTTCCGTCCTTCGCTTTGATTCACCTCAAGAACCTGCAAAAAGACAGAACGGCGCCGCTGCGGCCGATCACGCTCCGACGCCCAAGTCAGCGACTGAACCACCAAATACTAAGAGAAAACTCAAGAACTCTCTGGAACCGTGCAAGATTCTCTCTCAGCGTACTCAAGTTCTCACAAGCGTAAAAGAAATATTGTAAAACGCGCGTACCTCAGAAGTTCGTTAGAATCTCTTATATACATGCGCACTTTCTCTCTCCTGACAGTTACACATTTGGACACGTGGCTCGCATCCAGCTGTACACATGTCACCATCTGGAGCATCCTTGACTTGGGCGCCACTTCTTACTCTTCAGGCTTATTCGACTAAGTTATCCATGCAAGGAGTAACTCGATGTATAGCTGCCTTGGAGCGCGATCTCTTCTGTGTGGCGAGTACGGGTGTCTTCATACATACCTTCCCTGTGGTCTCGCCGGCCGCCTTCATGATCTACTTTACTTGCCTCATCTTGCATGCTCGGGTAAGCTATTCCTCGACCTCAACCTCTGGCTGGCTAGGGAATGACTATCTGACGACTTCATCCTCTGCTTCTAAAGCCTGGAACAAGCTTCCCTGATCCTTCGGCGATGTCCTTCTTTCGGCGATCTCTAATCACTTGGTCGCCTAGGTTCGCATCCGGCGACTCCATCTCAAACCCGGTGACCGCCGGTTTAGGTATGCTAAAGATCGGAGCACGCCAACTTAATAACTGGCGACTACACGAGCCCCCCGACTTCCTTCCCTTCTGCAAGCCAGGTGTCCCGTTCAACACGCCTATATAATAGCTTGCTGCCACGTCATCACTTCCGACCACCTGGGCGGTACACAAGCCCTCCAGTCTTAAGCGAAGACATGTCCAGCGAAAAGACTAAGAGGTCACGTCACTGCCGATTTGCGTGGCGCTGGCACAGAATTCCAAACGCTTGTACCCTCTGCTTTTCTGACGCGCCACCAAACACCTTTTTCCAATCGCTCGACACGTGGCTTCATCAACGGTCATCTATAGCTGTCGTTTGCGCTTCCAAAAGCGTTTGAAAAACCCTTAAACCCTTTTGATCCTGCCTATTGACCGGAACGTTGGAGAATGCCTCGTCAACGGATCGACGTGCGCGCCGTTTCTCACCTTCGCTCCTCCCCTGGATCTACTTCAAGAACCTGCAAAGAAACGACACGGCGCCGCTGCGGCCGATCGCACTCCGACGCTCAAGTCAGTGACGGTATCACCAAATACTAAGAACTAGAACCGTGCAAATCCTCTCACAATCAGCTCTATCACTCGCAAGCGTAAAGTGTATGAACTGAACGTGCGTACCTCAGAAAGTCTGTTAAGAACTCTTATATACCTGGTGGTTTTCTCTCTCCTGGCAGTTACAGACCTGGACACGTGGCTCGCATCCAACTGTACACGTGCCATCATCTGGAGGCTCCCTGACTTGGCGCCGCTTCTGCTCTCATTTTGGCTAAGTTACTTATGCATGGTACTGCCCAGTGCATAGCTAACTTAGGAGTGCGATCTCTACTGGAACTGGCGAGTTAGGGCCTTCGTACACCTTCCTTGTGGTCTCGCCGGCCGCCTTCATAATCTGCTTCTCCTTCAACTTCGGCGATGTGCTTGTTCTGGCGATCTCCGACTGCTTGGTCGCCTGGGTCTACTTCTGGCGACTTGATCTTGAACCTGGCGATCGCCTATTCTGGTGAGCTGGAAATCGGAACACGCCAGATTAACAACTGGCGACTACGCGTGCCCCCCGACTTCCTTCCCTTCTGCCAACCTGGCGCCTTGTCAACACGCCTACACTGTAGCAGGATGCCACGTCATTACACCCGATCACCAGGGCGGTACACCTTTCATTTTTACTGTTTCATCATCTCTCTGCCTTCTAAAAAACGCTCTGAGTTTCCTCTGCAAACCCACGACGCTCTTCAACTCTCTCAGTCCCCAACTCCCTTCAACGCTCATCTGATCATCGAAAGGTACCTCTTTTACTCATTCTGTTGATACCTGCTGCATTTTAACTGATTCGCATCATCCATTATCTATCTGGTGTATACGCTGTGGGTTGTTTTTTTCCTTTTCTTCTTCCTTCTCGCAACTTAGGGCTTCGTCTTCCATTACTTTCATCACAACAAACTCTTGTTCGTTCGTTTTTCATCCTTCGTCCACAATCGAGTCGATCTCTACAACCTTCGTTGATCTTTTTTTTTTCTTTTTCCTTTGCAGTTCCTGCGATGGCTCGTACAAAGACCACCGCGAATCCTCCTCCTTCATCACGAAACCCTCCATCCCAAGCGCATAACCTACCGCGAGCATCTGGTGCTCCCTCTTCCCAGGCTGAGAGGCCTGCAACCTCTCGTCCCAACCTTGCTCAGGCAACCCCACCAGTCGCCCGAGGAGCCTCCATTCCCACTCCAGACTTCAAAAAACTCTACCAATGGGCCACCCCAACTTTGCTGAAGGAGACTTCTTCAGTAAACTCTGCGTTGGCGGTGCTACGGTTGAAGAAAGGGGACGAACCCAACCTCTCGTTCCACAAGGAGCACGACGACAAACTGATGGTGCTGCCTTGCTCTCCCGACGTGCCAATCTGCGTGGATGACAAGGGGAACAACGGCGAGTTGTTCTGCTTCATTTACACCACTCTCTTCAAGAAGGTGAAACTCAGGCTTCCCTTCACCCGTTTTGAATGGGAACTATTGACTGAGCTCAACATCGCCGCTGCCCAGCTCCATCCCAACAGCCGGACATTCGTGCGGGCATTTCAAATTATGTGCGCGCACTTGGGACTACCGGCCTCAGTAGACGTCTTCCTTTTCCTGTTCGAGGCCAAGAATCCTGGAGATCGCCTCTGGGTGAGCTTAAACGGAATTGCTGGGAGATCGATCCTCTCTATCTTCCAGCAATCTTACAAAGATTGGAAGCGAAAGTTCGTCCAAGTGCGCCAAAATGATCAAGACCCTTCGCTGCTCGATGGCTTTCCCTTGTACTGGGTAAACAAGGGAAGCAAGGACTCCAAGGAGAGCTTCAGAAGGCCAAGAAGTCCTGACAACATGGGCGAGTTGGACAAGGATCTATGCCTCTTCTGGAAAGGTGTAGCAGCCGCTAACATTACCTTCCCGACCTCCGCAATAATCACCTTCGAGTTCCTCGAGGGCCAACTCGAAGCTCACATAGGTTAGTGCTTACCTCGACTTTTAGGTTTTCTTCTTGTGCTGCATCTCTGTTATCTATTATTGAGTGTCCTGCTTGTGGCGCATTAGACTTGTTTTTTATTTCCTGCACCATTTGTTTGCATCATTCGCACCCGTACTCGTATATTTTACTTTTGCTTTCGCGCTTACTTGTATATTTTTGCACTGTGTAGACCTCATGTTGGGCAAAGGCAAATTGGCTGAACTGAGGGCGCTCGCCCGAACCCACAGATTGGCGTCGGGCTCTCAAACCGTGCCAAACTCGGTGGTGGAGATCGCCGCTGCCCAAGGCAGATCGCCCCCTCAAGGCCCAGCTCCTCCAGCGGCACTGCCCGCCCCTCAACGAAAGAAGCTCGTCTTAAAGAAACCAAAGAGGAAAACTCCTCAAGTGGTTCAAGAAGACGAAGATGAACATGATGAGGCAACTGAGGACGGCCTCATTACCAAAAGGAGAAGGGTGGCACCTTCTTCAGCACCTGCTCTACCAACACCAACACCGCCTTCTCCCCCAGCTCCAACACCGCCAGTCCAAGCGATACCCTTGGCAGCTGCACTTCCTGCGGTTGAAGGCAATGAGCCCAACTTCATGGAGAACCCTCCGAGCGCCTCCACGCCATTCGTATCTGCTGGAGAGGGTCCTTCTTCAACTGCTTCAATCGCTGAAGCTGCACCAGGTGGGGATGAGGGCGCTCAGAACTCGCCAATACTCATTACCGAGTCCCCCTCTTCACCACCACACCAGGAAACCCAACTTCCTCAACCAATTCAAGAGGGTGGTGGTGAGAGTCAGCACCAGGCCCCTTCAGCCCCTCCACCAGCAGCGGCCGCAAGCCTTCCCCCCGCGGTCAAAGAAATCTGGGGGCCCTTCACAGCTAAGCTCAAAATGATGGCAGAGGACCTCCCCTCCATCATAACAAAATCTGTGGAGAGCTCCACCAAAAAACTTCAGGATGATATCTCCACACTCCAAGAGGAGAATCGCCTGATAAGGATTGAGGCGGAGAAGCTGTCCTGCAACCTCATGATGGCGGAGATTGATCACTCAAGGGTGGAAGACGCCATGAGTGCCGAGCTGAGGGTTGCACGCAAGGAGGCCTCCGATCTACGCCAGAAACTGCACCTCCTAGCTCAAAAGAATATCGAGCTTGAGAGTAAGCTGGTTCCCTACCGACTCAAGGTGGCTGACTTGGAGGCATCAATAAAAGCGGATGCAGCCAAGGTAGAGAACCTCGAGAAAAGGTCGGTTGATCGGGAGGTTCTCCTTGGAAAGGTCAAAAAAGAGAGGAATGACGTCGTGGCTGAGCTCGCTGAAGCTAGGGAGGAAAACAAAAGAACTGTTGCAGAGCTGACCCAGGCGCGGGAGGAAAGCAAAAAGGTTGCTGAAGACCTCGTTCAAGCTCGTGAGAAAACTGAAGAACTGAAGAAACGAGCTGACGAGCTAGGACAGCAAACCGAGGGGCTCAAAAAGCAAAACGAAGAGCTCGAACTGAGCTCCGCCCAAGTCCTCCCCGCTGGATTCGACGCCGCCCTGGAGCAAGTCACCTGCCAGTACCCCGAGCTCGACCTTTCCATGGTATCACTATATAACGAAGTGGTGGATGGGAAGATCGTGCCTTGCGAAGATTAGTCATCTCCCTCCACCGCTTATTCCCTTATATCTTTTTGCACAATCTTTAGGCCTTGTTTGTAATATTTTTCCTCTCTTCTTATACACAATCTTTAGGCCTTTATTATAAATTTTTCTGCTTCTACATATGGTCTCTCTGTTTTCTTTGCTTCTTGTAAAAACCACTTAAACAAAGTAACTTAGCGATTCTACCGTTTACTTAATGCTTCAAACTCGATCAAACTATCACCTTTCGAACGACGGCATTTTAATAACTTGTGAATTTTAAGACAACGAACTTCAGTGTGAAACTACTTACTAACAGCAAGTTTCAATCCAACTGATAGATTAAGATGTAGTTCACCTGATCTGCTCCATCAAAATGGGCCCTTACTCTTGCCATCGCCTGAGATTCTTCTGATCGCCAGAGGGTCCTGGCGATGTAAGCCCCCTTTTGCCTTTGTAACTTGGCTATTGTTCCCTCATCTGGGGGTAGAGGCGCCTTTCGGATCCTTCTCTACCTCCCTGAGTTTCAGAACAATAAGTCGGTCAGCTAGGCGTTCCCTTCGAACCTACCTTAGCCATCCTTCAAACTTCTTCCACCCTCTACACCGTACCTGAACTCGTTCGAGACGAGAAGGATTTTATCTTGCCTGAACTCGCTCGACGACGAGAAGGTCTTTAACTCGCCTGAACTTGCTCGACGGCGAGAAGGTCTTTAACTCGCCTGAACTCGCTCGACGGCGAGAAGGTCTTTAACTCGCCTGAACTCGCTCGATGGCGAGAAGGTCTTTATCTTGCCTGAACTCGCTCGACGGCGAGAAGGTCTTTATCTCGTGCCTCTACATTGCCCCTGGGGCTACATCTTCTCTCCCCTGGAGGCACTAAGGACTTTTTACTGGTGCCTCTACATTGCCCCAGGGGCTACATCTTCTCTCCCCTGGAGGCACTGAGGACTTTTTACTGTTGCCTCTACATTGCCCTAGGGGCTACATCTTCTCTCCCCTGGAGGCACTGAGGACTTTTTACTGGTGCCTCTACATTGCCCCAGGGGCTACATCTTCTCTCCCCTGGAGGCACTGAGGACTTTTTACTGGTGCCTCTACATTGCCCCAGGGGCTACATCTTCTCTCCCCTGGAGGCACTGAGGACTTTTTACTCTAACTCGCCTGCGCTCCCTCGACGGCGAGGAGGTCTTTTAATCTCTTTCTCGCCTCAGGACGCACGAGGGCGTTGAGGTCTTTTAAACGTTGCTGGTGCCTCCGATCGCCGAAAGATGATGAGGACTTTAAAACTTTAACTGATGCCGCCAATCGCCGAAAAGCGATGGGGACTTAAAAACTTTTTAGAAAGCATGCAATATAACTTCAAACTTGCCTTTAAATCACATACGAGTGACAAGGTCTTTTTCTAAAACTTTCGTAACAACAAACATGCAATCTAAAACACTTTAAACTTTGAAAACTCTTCTTTATTGGGTGGCCTCATTAAAAACCCTCCTTAGGAAAAAAGAGTGCCCCCTTCAAACTGTTTTAACAGAAAGCTTGCAAAACTCTTCGTGTTTGTTTTTACTTACAAAGCTTCAACTATAATATAACTTGAGGTGCGTGGCGTTCCAAGTGCGAGGAATCGCCCCTCCTTCCAATGTTTCTAAGCGGTAGGCGCCGTTCTCGAGCGCCTCGGTTATTCTGAACGGTCCTGTCCACTTAGGCGACAACTTGTTCTCCATCTCGTACTGGTGGGCCTTCCTCATCACCAGGTCACCTTCTTTAAACTGCCTTGGCATCACCTTCGAGTTATACCTTCGTTCAATCCTTCGTTTACTCTTGCCTCATCCCTGACCTCATCCAGCAAATCCAAATTCAACCTTCTTTCCTCATTCGAGTCTTCCGCTACAAAGTTCTGGAATCTCGGCGAGCTCTCTTGGATCTCCACTGGAATCATTGCGTCGCACCCATAGACCAAGCTAAACGGGGTCTCATGGGTTCCTGACTGCTCGGTGGTGTGGTACGCCCAAACTATGCGGGGTACCTCCTCAGCCCACGATCCCTTGGCCTTCTCTAGCCTTCTCTTCAAGCCTCTTAGCAATACCCGATTGCCGGACTCTACTTGGCCATTTGTCTGGGGATGCTCAACGGATGCAAACACTTGTTGAATTCCCACCTCTTCGCACAGCTTCAACAGGTGACTTGCAAATTGAGTCCCGTTGTCTGACACCAGGCGCTTAGGCACACCAAACCGGCACACGATGTTCTTCCACACAAAGCTCTCGATCTTGTGTGCGGTGATCTGGGCCACTGGTTCTGCTTCGATCCACTTGGTGAAATATTCAATCGCCACCACCAAGTACTTCATCTGCCTGATCGCCAATGGGAAAGGTCCCAGAATGTCGATTCCCCACGTATGAAACGACCAAGGGCTGTAGATCGACTTCAACTCTTCGGGAGGCGCTTTGTGCCAATCGGCGTGCTGCTGACATTGCTTGCAACACTGTGCATACTTCTTGCAGTCCTCCCTCATTGTTGGCCAGTAGTAACCTGCACGGAGGGTTCTCGCGGCTAGAGCTCGACCCCGGACGTGACTTCCACATATCCCTTCATGGAGCTCGGCCATAATTCTTGCACATTTCTCTCCGTGCACACATTCCAGGAGTGGGTGTGTGAACCCAAACCTATACAACTCGCCATCAATCATCGTGAACTTGCTGGAGTTCTTCTTTATCTTCCTGGTCTCCGTCGGATCCAGTGGGAGAAGGCCATCTGCCAGGCATCGCTTGTACTGTGTTATCCAGGTGTCTGGCTCATGGGTAGCGCAGACCTGCGCCACGTTCACCTTCTCCCCCCGACATGCTCTTATCCTCGGCGATCTCAAGGTCTCCTGAGTTAAAGACCTGTGACTCCTCGCCGCTTTCTCCGTCGACTTGCTTATTTGAAGAACCAGGTGGTCTGCCACAAATGCTCTAGGCGTCTTCAGAGTTTCTTGGATCACCGTCCTCTGTCTACCCCCCTTGCCTGAACTGGCGAGCTTAGCTAGCAAGTCAGCTCGGGCATTCTGCTCTCTGGGCACATGCACCACTTCAAAGGAGACAAAGGAACTCTTCAACTCCCGCACATACTCCAGGTAAGCCGCCATTTGTGGATCCTTGGCCTGGAACTCGCCTGTTACTTGTCCCGTGACCAACAGCGAGTCACTCTTAGCCATCAGCACCCTAGCTCCCATCTCCTTGGCCAGCAAGATTCCGGCGATCAGCGCCTCATATTCTGCTTGATTGTTGCTGGCTTTGAAAGCAAACCTCAGGGACTGCTCAATCAGCACACCGTTGGGCCCTTCCAGGATGACTCCAGCACCGCTACCCTGCTGGTTCGACGATCCGTCCACCGAGAGCACCCAACGGAAATCATCCCCCTCAACTCGCGCTGTTTCTAACGAGAGCTCGACCACAAAATCAGCGAAAATCTGCCCCTTGATCGGACCTCGGGGCTCGTACTTGATATCGAACTCCGACAGCTCCACCGCCCACTTCACCATTCTACCAGCTACATCAGGCTTCTTCAAGACTTTCTGGATGGGCAAGTCGGTCATCACCAGTATGGTGAAACTGTGAAAATAATGGCGCAACCTCCTCGCCGAAAATACAACAGCCAGTGCAGTTTTCTCCAAGGCCTGATATCTCACCTCCGGGCGCTGCAGCACCTTGCTGACGAAGTAAATAGGCTTCTGAGCCTGATCTTGGTCTTGGGTGAGCACTGCACTCACCGCCCTCTCAGTCACAGCAAAGTACAACCTGAGAGGGGTTCCCACCAACGGTTTGCACAAAACCGGCGGGCTCGCCAGGTACTCTTTAAGCTTGACGAAGGCCTCTTCACACTCCTTCGTCCAGGCAAACTTGTTGTTCCGCCTTAAACACTGAAAGTACGGATGGCCCTTCTCTCCGCTAGCTGATACGAAACGAGACAGGGCGGCCATCCGACCTGTAAGTTGCTGCACCTCCTTCACGGTAGCCGGGCTCCTCATCGCTAAGATGGCAGCACACTTATCAGGATTGGCCTCTATTCCTCTTTCAGTTAAGAGGAATCCCAAGAACTTTCCCGCCTCTATGCCAAAAATGCACTTCTCGGGGTTCAGCTTTAACCTGAACTTGGCGATTGTGGTGAACAACTCCTCCAAGTCTGCAACGTGCTTGCTCTTCTCCGGCGAGGTCACGACCATATCATCCACGTACGCTTGCACATTCCTCCCCAGCATTGGTGCAAGTACCCTATCCATCAACCTTTGGTACGTGGCCCCTGCGTTCTTCAGCCCAAAGGGCATCACCTTGTAGCAGTAGCACGATCTCTCGGTCATGAAGGCGGTCTTCTCTTCATCCATGGGATGCATCTTTATCTGGTTGTACCCCGAGAAGGCGTCCAGGAAACTCAGCAACTTGCACCCTGCAGCACTGTCGATCAGGGCGTTTATGCTTGGCAAAGGATACGAATCCTTTGGGCAGGCCTTGTTCAGGTCAGTGAAATCGACGCACATGCGCCACTTCCCATTGCTTTTCTTCACCAGTACGACATTGGCCAGCCACTCAGGGTACTAGACTTCCCTGATATGGCCTGCGGCGAGTAGCTTCTGTGTTTCATCCCTGATCGCCTGTCTTCTCTCCTCGTTGAACTTCCTTCTTCTTTGTCGCACCGGTCTGACCTGGTTGTCCATTGCTAGATGGTGGCACAAGAAATCGGGGTCGATTCCCGGCATGTCTGAAGCAGACCATGCAAAAGCATCCAGATGCCGCTCTATCACCTTGGCGATCTGGTCTTGGAGCTCAGCCTCCAAGGATCATCCCAGCTTAAAGACCTTTCCCCCGATCTCCCTTTCGAGCCACTCCTCGACGGGTTTGGGTCTAGCTTCCCTGGCGATTACCGCCCTGGCGATTCCCAGTTCCCTCGCTTCCTCTGGGCGGTTCCTCGCCTCTTCTTCCCGATCGGCGTTCTCTCCCTCAACCTCAGCATCCATCATAGCGACGTCGCCTCCGGCGGCCACCTCCATCGCTGCATCAACAACTCGCCATTCTGTTGGCCTGGGCTTCACGCCGGGAGGCGGCGTCGTTGTGATGTAACTCACTGACCTCTTATTCTTGAGGCTATTCTCGTAGCATTTCTTCGCCTCCTTCTGGTCAGATTTGATGGTGATCACCACCCCTTCCATCGATGGCAACTTCACCTTCATGTGCCTGGTGGAAGGCACAGCTCCTATTCTGTCGAGCGTTGGTCTTCCCAACAGAATGTTATAAGCTGAGGGAGCATTCACGACGAGGTACTCGATTTTCTCCGTCTTCGAGCCCGCCTCATCCGTGAATGTAGTTCTTAACTCTATATACCCCCTGACCTCCACCTGATCGCCAGCAAAACCATACAAGCACCCTCCATAGGGCCTCAACTGGTCAAGGGGCAACTGCAGCTGTGTGAAAGTCGGCCAGAACATCACATCTGTCGAGCTTCCTTGGTCCACCAGGACCCTGTGGACCTTCCTTCCCGCCGTAACAAGCGAGATGACTATTGGATCGTTGTCATGAGGCACAACGTCCCTGAGATCTTCCCTTGTGAACATGATGTCCACGTCTGGCGAGTGGTCCTCGAACATGTCCACCGTCATCACAGACCTCGCATACTTCTTCCTCTGTGACGCGGTGCATCCACCACCCGAGAAACCTCCTGCGATGCTTTGGATCTCCCCATGAGTGGGCATCTCGTGCTGCTGAACCTCACCACCTGCCGGCTGGGAGCTCGACGCTCCCCCCGCCCTCCTGTCCAGCAAGTAATCATTTAGGAACCCGCTCTTGACCAGGTCGTCGAGCTGGTATCCCAAGGCCAAACATGAATCAACGGTGTGACCAAAACCCTGGTGGAATTCGCACCAGGCGTCGGGCTTTGGTCCTAACACCTTGTCGCCCACTTTCTCGGGTGCCTTGAGCCTGGCTGCTATATTGGGAATGGCGATCAGGTCTGCCAATCCCATGACAAACTTATGCTTTGGTGGGCGATTGTACTCCCTGGGGCGCCCTGGGCCCCTGCCCTTATTTTTCCTTGGATCATAAGGATGGCGGGTCCTTTGATCCCTCTTGGCCGCCGCTGTCTCCAGCACCCTCTGTGGCTGGATCCTGGTCTGGGCACGTGGCCTAGCGGGGGCCACGCTCCCTCTCTTCTCGGCGACCTCACTCTCATCGGCGATGTGGGCCACCGCAAGTCACCTAACCTCAGCAAGCGTGGCGGGGTGAGCCCTGATCAACGCCTCGCAGAAAGGTCCCGGCAGCACGCCCTTCTTGAAGGCGTAGACCAACATCTCTTCGTCCTTGGCCGGCGAGCGGACCATCTGCGCCCTAAAACGGTTCAAGTAGTCCCTGAGGGACTCTCCCTGGTACTGCCTTATGTCGAACAGATCATAAGACACCCTAGGCGGCGCCTTGTTCACTATGTACTGCTCGACGAAAAGCTTCAAAAACTGCTGGAAATTGGTTATGTGACCTGTAGGCAGGCTCACAAACCATTCCAACGTTGTTCCCTGGAGCGTGCTCACAAACATCTTGCAATACACAGCATCCGAGCCTCCTGACAGCATCATCTGCGTGTGGAACGTGGTGAGATGTGCCTCAGGATCCTCCACGTCGGTGAAAGTAGCCTTCACGGGTACCACACTCGCAGGGATAGGCGTGTCCGTGATCGCCTGAGCGAATGGCATGGGGAAAACGCGAGGTGGCGACGATGGGGCGACTTCTTCAGCGACTGGGCGCCCTCTCTGCTCCTGAAGAGCTTGGCGCAACTCCTCAGTCACTCTGCTGAGCTCTTCATTCCTGGCCTGAGAGGCGACCAGGTCCTCATGCATCTTTGCCTGCTCTATGCGCAAGGCCTCCACATTCGCCTGCAGCGCACGCATGATCTCCACCATCTGCGCCATAGTCATGGCGCCTTCATCAGCAACTGGCACAACTGGACTTGAATGGTTGCTTCTCATCTTTCTCATGAAAACTTAACAGACCACAACGAGCGACGAACAAAACCTCCTTCAGCAACGATCGATCCAGCAATCAATCGGTCAGAACTTCGTGAACTCCAAAGAACTTCGAGAACACAAACTTTATCAGCAAAAACCTTCGCAGAAACTTGCAGCTTCACCACAAACCACCGCTTCTCCACCAGAACCTTTGATTCACCGGTAGAAAATCCAAACGAACGGTGAAACTTCGATCTCACCGATTGAAACTCGCGTGAACGGCGAAAAACTTCACCTCACCGAACAAGAACCAAAGAAACTTCAAACGAACGGTGGAAACGCGAATTTACCGAACAAAACTCCAATGAATGGCGGAAAATGGTTGCACCAGCACACAACCACACAGAAACTCCAAGAACTCACGCTGTGGATGGGAACAGGTTTTACACGGTCCCACGGTGGGCGCCTGATGATCCTGCCTGCTGATCAAGACGCAAGAGCCTTGCCTCGTCAGATCTGGTCGACTTTGCGCCGTGTTAGCTTCCGTCCTTCGCTTTGATTCACCTCAAGAACCTGCAAAAAGACAGAACGGCGCCGCTACGGCCGATCACGCTCCGACGCCCAAGTCAGCGACTGAACCACCAAATACTAAGAGAAAACTCAAGAACTCTCTGGGACCGTGCAAGATTCTCTCTCAGCGTACTCAAGTTCTCACAAGCGTAAAAGAAATATTCTAAAACGCGCGTACCTCAGAAATTCGTTAGAATCTCTTATATACCTGCGCACTTTCTCTCTCCTGACAGTTACACATCTGGACACGTGGCTCGCATCCAACTGTACACGTGTCACCATCTGGAGCATCCTTGACTTGGGCGCCACTTCTTACTCTTCAGGCTTATTCGACTAAGTTATCCATGCAAGGAGTAACTCGATGTATAACTGCCTTGGAGCGCGATCTCTTCTGTGTGGCGAGTACGGGTGTCTTCATACACACCTTCCCTGTGGTCTCGCCGGCCGCCTTCATAATCTACTTTACTTGCCTCATCTTGCCTGCTCGGGTAAGCTGTTCAACGACCTCAACCTCTGGCTGGCTAGGGAATGACTATCTGACGACTTCATCCTCTACTTCTAAAGCCTGGAACAAGCTTCCCTGATCCTTCGGCGATCTCTAATCACTTGGTCGCCTAGCTTCGCATCCGGCGACTCCATCTCAAACCCGGTGACCGCCGGTTTGGGTATGCTAAAGATCGGAGCACGCCAACTTAATAACTGGCGACTACACGAGCCCCCGACTTCCTTCCCTTCTGCCAGCCAGGTGTCCCGTTCAACACGCCTATATAATAGCTTGCTGCCACGTCATCACTTCCGACCACCTGGGCGGTACAAAGGGTAAACTTGCTGGAGCTCTTCTTTATTTTTCTGGCCTCAGTTGAGTCAACTGGAAGCACACCATCCGCTAAGTAACGTTGGTAAGGCGTTATCCACGTGTCTAGCTTGTGGACAGCGTAAATCTGCATCGATCTTGCCCCTTCCGCTGGGCGCGCTCTGACCCTCGGCGCCCTCAGAGTTTCCTGCGTTAGGGATCTATGACTTCTCGCCGGTCTTCCCATTGATCTACAAACATGGAGAACTTGGTGGTCTGCACGAATGCTCGAGGCGCTTTCAAAGTTTCTCTCTGCCTACCCCCGTTGCCCAAACTGGCGAGCTTGGCTAGCAAGTCAGCTCGGGCATTCTGTTCTCTTGGCACGTGCACCACTTCAAATGAAGCGAAAGATCTTCTTAGCTCTTGCACGTACTCCAAGTAGGTTGCCATCTGTGGGTCCTTGGCTTGGAACTCGCCAGTTACTTGTCCTGTGACCAACAGTGAGTCGCTCTTGGCCATCAGCACTCTCGCCCCCATTTCCTTAGCCAGCAGGATTCCAGCGATCAAAGCCTCATACTCTGCTTGGTTGTTGCTTGCTTTGAAAGTGAACCTCAATGACTGCTCTATCAACACTCCGTTGGGCCCTTCCAAAATGACCCCATCCCCGCTGCCCAGCTGGTTGGACGACCCATCAACAGAGAGTACCCAGCGAAAGTCACCCTCGGCGTTCTGTGCCACTTCGGAGGACAACTCGACCACGAAATCGGCAAAGACTTGCCCTTTGATCGATCCCCGGGGTTCATACTTGATGTCGAACTCCGAAAGCTTGACCGCCCACTTCACCATCCTTCCAGCCACATCGGGCTTCTTTAAAACCTTCTGGATTGGCAGATCAATCATCACCAGTACCGTGAAGCTTTGGAAGTAATGACGCAATCTCCTCGCCGAGAATACAACCGCTAATGCTGCCTTTTCTAGGGCCTGGTACCTTGCCTCCGGGCCTTGCAGCACCTTGCTAACGAAATATATAGGCCTTTGGGTCTGGTCCTGATCCTGCACTAGCACTGCGCTGATCGCCCTTTCAGTTATGGCAAAGTACAGCCTGAGGGGTGTTATGCCTTGGGGCTTGCACAGAACTGGAGGGCTCGCCAAATACTCCTTGAGCTTTACGAAGGCCTCCTCACACTCCTTTGTCCAAACAAATCTGTTGTTCCTCTTCAAACATTGGAAGTATGGGTGGCCCTTCTCTCTGTTTGCCGATACGAATCGAGACAGGGCGGCCATCCGCCCCGTGAGTTGCTGCACCTCCTTCACATTGGCGAGGCTCCTCATTGCCAAAATGGCGGCACACTTCTCGGGGTTAGCCTCAATTCCCCTCTCTGACAGAAGAAACCCCAGAAATTTCCCTGCTTCTACACCAAAAACACACTTTTCAGGATTCAGTTTGAGCTTGTACCTGGCTATTGTGATGAACAACTCTTCCAAGTCTGTGAAGTGCTTGTCTTTCTCCAGGGACGTCACGACCATGTCATCGACGTATGCCTGCACATTCCTTCCGAGCATGGGCGCGAGCACCTTGTCCATCAGCCTTTGGTATGTGGCCCCTGCATTCTTCAACCCGAAGGACATTACCTTGTAGCAATAACATGACCTTTCAGTCATGAAGGCGGTCTTCTCTTCGTCCATGGGGTGCATTTTTGATTTGGTTGTACCCCGAGAAGGCATCCAGAAAACTAAGCAGCTTGCACCCTGATGCACTGTCTACTAGGGCGTCAATGCTTGGCAAAGGGTAAGAGTCCTTCGGGCAGGCCTTGTTCAAGTCTGTAAAGTCAACGCACATCCGCCATTTTCCGCTGCTCTTCTTGACCAGGACAACGTTAGCGAGCCATTCTGGATATTGGATTTCCCTGATGTGGCCCGCTGCAAGTAGTTTTCGCGTCTCTTCTCCTCATTGAATTTTCTTCTTCTTTGGCGGATGGGCCTGACTTGGGGGTCCATTGCCAAACGATGGCACAAGAAATCGGGGTCGATCCCCGGCATATGTGAAGCAGCCCACGCAAACGCATCCAAGTGTCTACTTATTACCTCGGCCATCTGGTCTTGCGTCTTGCTATCCAGGGTTCTTCCCAGCTTAAACACCTTCCCGCTGATCTTCTTCTCGAGCCACTCCTCCACTGGCTGAGGTTTCCTTTCGCTGGCGATCAGCGCCCTCGCGATACCGGTTTCTCTGGCGGCCTCCGAGCAGTTTCTCTCCGACCTCGCCTCTACATTCCCCATCGGCACATCGCCCTCGGCGACCACCTCTAACGTCGCATTCGAAGCTCGCCGGGGTTCGCGCTCCGGCTCCACGCCAGGGGGAGGCATTGTGGTTACGTGGCACACAGACCTCTTGTTCTTGAGTCTGTTTTCGTAACACTTCTTCGCCTCCTTCTGGTCGGAGCAAATAGTGACGATCATACCCTCCATAGACGGCAGCTTGACCTTCATGTGCCTTGTCGAAGGCACAGCTCCTGTTCTGTTGAGCGTGGGCCTCCCCAGCAGTATGTTGTATGCTGACGGGGCGTTTACAACAAGGTACCTGACCTTCTCCGTTCGTGAGGCCAAGCCGTCAGTGAAGGTCGTCCTCAGCTCAATATACCCCCTCACCTCCACTTGGTCGCCGGTAAAATCGTACAAGCAGCCCCCATATGGTCTTAGCTGATCAGGGGACAGTTGCAACTTCTCAAAGGTTGGCCAAAACATCACATCTGCTGAGCTTCATTGGTCGACCAGCACCCGGTGGATGGTCCTTCCCGCCGTGACAAGCGAGATCACAATGGGGTCGTTGTCGTGAGGCACCACGTCCCTGCGGTCCCCCTTGGTGAACGTGATGTCCACGTCGGGCGAGTGATCCTCAAAGACTTCCACTGACATTATCGACCTCGCGTACCTCTTTCGTTGCGACGCTGTGCACCCCCCGCCGGAGAATCCGCCAGCTATGGTGTGGATCTCGCCGTGACTAGGCACCTCGTGCTGTTGCCCTCCGCTGCTCGCTGGTTGAGACCCTGATGCTTGGTCCGCTTGCTTCTCTAGCAAGTAATCCTTCAGGAAACCACATTTGACCAGCTCGGCGAGCTGGTGCCCCAGAGCCAAACACGAATTGATAGAGTGGCCAAAACTCTTGTGGAACTCGCACCATGCGTCTGGTTTTGGCCCCAAAATCTTCTCCGCCGTTTTCTCAGGCACTTTGAGCCTGGCTGCTATGTTTGGGATGGCGATCAAATCAGCCAAACCCATCACAAACTCATACCTCGGGGGGCGATTACTCTCCCTGGGGCGCCCTGGTCCTTTGCTCTTATTTTTCTTAGGGTCGTAAGGATGACGCGTCCTTTGATCCCTCTTTCCCGCCGCCGCCTCCATTACCCTCTGAGGCTGTACCCTTGCTTGGGTGCACGGTTTAGCTGGGGCCACATTTCCTCTCTTCTCGGTGACCTCGCTCTCGGCGGCGATGTGAGCCACAGCACATCGCCGGATTTCGGCGAACGTGGCGGGGTGGCTCCTGATGAGTGACTCACTAAAAGGCCCAGGCAACACACCCTTTTTGAAGGCGTGCACGAACATCTCTTCGTCCTTTCCTGGCAAACGGACTATCCGAGCTCCGAATCTGTTCAGGAAATCCTTCAAGGACTCCCCTTGGTACTGCCTTATATCAAACAAGTCGTAAGACACCAAAGGTGGCGCCTTGTTCACTATGTACTGCTCAACAAACATCTTGGAAAACTGTTGGAACGTGGTAATGTGGCCAGTGGGTATACTGACGAACCAGTCCAACGTCGTTCCGCTCAAAGTGCTCATGAACACCTTACAATACACCGCGTCTGAGCCCCCTGAGAGCATCATCTGAGTATGAAACGCCGTGAGATGGGCTTCAGGGTCCTCCACCCCAGTGAAAGACGCTTTCACCGCCACAATGTTAGCCGGGACTACCGAGTCCATGATCTCTTGGGAAAATGGCATAGGAAAGCTGCGTGGTGGGGATGGGGGTGCAGATCTGTCCCCTGCCGCACGCTCCTCCCGCTCCTGAAGGGCTTTGCGCAGCTCTTCGTTGATCCTGTTGAGCTCTTCGTTCCTTGCTTGCGAGGCCACCAGCGCCTCGTGCATCCTTTCCTGCTCAGAACGCGATGCAGCCACGTTCTCCTGCAGCGTCCTCATCATGTCCATCACTTGAGTCATGGACACAGCATCTTCGTCGGTTGATGGCGCAACTGAACTGGAGCGCGTCGTCCTCATCCTTCCTCAGAAAACTCAGCAGCTCAAAGAACTCCAAACAAACGGTGAAAACTCCAGGAGTCGACTACGATAGCGAGCAGTCGAACAGAAAACACTCGAAGCACCACCAACACAAACTATGATTGGGAATCACCTTTTATACGTGCCCCACGGTGAGCGCCAAATGATCCTGCCGACAACTCGAGCGTGGAGGAATTTCCTTGTCGCTTGAGTTGACCCGCCTCTGGCAACTGTGCTATCTGCAAGAACACTCTTAGAACCTCCTCCTTGGGAACTCCGAACGCAACCTGCAAACACACAGACAGCGCCTCTAGCGGCCGTTTGCACTCCGACGCTCAAGTTAGACCACAGAATCACTAGAAAATAATGTGTGTAAAACAGTGTGTCTGTATTTCTCTCTGATTCCCTTTTTATCTCCCTCTGTGTCTGTGCCTAACAGAATTCTGCTACGTTGTTCTCTGCGTGTGTCAGAATTCTGTTATGCTTTTGTACGAAAACGTACCACAATCAGGGTCGTGGGTGTCTGGGTTTTCTGTCTGTACCTTTCACGACACGGAGTGCACCTTTATCTGGGTCGCGCCCCTCTCAGACAGTGACACGTGGAGGCATGCAACTCACATCTAACCGTGCACGTGCCACCACCTGAAGGGCTCTAACGCATCTCTTTGTGCGCCTAAGTTATTCCCTTGCAGAGTAACTTAGCGCATTTCTTCCATCTGGGTGAAATCGCACATTCCCAGGAGAACGCCAGGTGTGGCTGGACTAGGCACACTCACCAAGCATTGCTCTCTGTATACACGATTTCCCCTTCACGATGCCATGCACGTAATGGGTTGAGAGAGTAACCAATCACTGACCGGTTTACTAACTCCCTCAGGCCACTCTCGTGCACGACTATACCGACGAGGAGCTCTTCTTTCTCTGAGGTATGATCATGAGAGGTCCATGCGTAACGCTCTCGCTGGGAATCTCAGTCCCAGTTTAACTGCGTGTAACACGAGACCCCGATGACCATGCACCCGATGACTGATCGGTGCTCTATTGCTTCTCGCGTTGTCCCCGGGTGTTTATCTTGGAACTGATCTGTCGGTGGCCACTCGGTTACTGACCACCGATCTCCATACCGGGGGATCTCCTCCATGATTACTCTGCCACCTGATCCACGTGTCCCCCAGCGAGTGGTCCATGTGGTTATCTGCTGCTGACGTCATCGACTACCGATGACCGATCGGATCAAAAGCAAAACAAGAAAAGCCTCAACCTCTGCTTCATGGCCAAAAAGGAGGATGACTCAAGTAGTGTAAGTTCATTTAACTACTCAAACTCTGAAAATTATAGTCAATTGCTTCAAGTCTTTCAAGAAACGCATGAAGAAGCCAACCGATTGACCCTCTTGAACAATCGGTTAAAAGGAATGAATAGCTGGCTTGAAAACAAAGTAAAATCACTAGAAGAGGAATTAGAAAATTCAAAAACAGATTTTGAAAACCTTGAAATTGTTTACAAAAACTCCTCTTGCAAGTGTGATACTCTTGTTTGTGAAAATTGCGAAAACTTGAAAAGAAGGTCCACTATCTTGTTAAAACTGTGGATAAGCTTTCTAAAGGTCAATCCAACTTTGAGAATGTCTTGGCATCTCAAAATCGTGTTTTTGGAAAAGCTGGATTGAGTTTTAACCCACAAAACAAACAAGATAGATTTTCAAAATCATTTTCGAAAATGCCAGAAAAACAACCGATTGGACCATCGAAACAACCGATTGTTACATGCCTCTATTGCATGAAAAGAGGTCATTTTGTGAGGTTCTGTAAAATCAGAAAATATGTTGTTCCTAGGGGCTTTATGAAGTGGATTCCTAAGTGCAATAAAGATTCAATTGATGAATGTAAACCAAATGGACCCACATTCATAAGGGGACCAAATCTTTGTACTTGAAAATCTTCTTTGTAGGAAAACTTGGAGGAGAGCAACCAACAATGGTACTTGGACAGTGGATGCTCCAAGCACATGACTGGGGACAAATCAAAGTTCATGAGCATCTTCTTTAAGCAACAAGGGCATGTCACCTATGGGGACAACAACAAGGGAAGGATTCTTGGGAGAGGATCCATAGGAGACAAAGACATCTTGGTCATCCATGATGTGCTCTATGTAGAAGGTCTAAAGCACAATTTGCTGAGCATTAGCCAACTATGTGACAAGGGATATCAAGTGATGTTCAAGTCAAACACATGTGAAATTTGTCTACCCAACACCAAAGAGGTAATGTTGGTTGGTAAGAGAGTCAATAATGTGTATCTTCTAGATATCTCTTCACCATGCTCAGTTGGTTGTCTTCTATCCAAGCAAGATGAATCTTGGCTTTGGCATAGAAGAATTGCTCATATTCACATGAATCACTTGAACAAGTTAATTTCAAGGGATCTTGTGATTGGGCTACCAAAGCTCATGTTTGAGAGGGACCATATTTGTGAAGCTTGCCAAAAAGGGAAACAAGTGAAAAGTTCTTTTAAAATAAAAAATGTTGTTTCTTCTTTAAAACCCCTTGAGCTTCTTCACATGGATCTTTTTGGACCATCGAGAACTATGAGCCTTGGTGGAAATTACTATGCTCTTGTTATTGTTGATGACTTTTCTAGGTTCACTTGGACCCTTTTCTTGGAATCAAAGAGTGATGCCTTTTTTGCATTCAAGAAGCTAGCAAGAAGGTTGCAAAATACAAAGAACAACACATAGGCTCTATTAGAAGTGATCATGGAGGAGAATTCCAAAATGAGAAGTTCAGCAAGTTCTGTGAAAAGATGGGGATTATGCATAATTTCTCTGCTCCAAGAACTCCACAACAGAATGGTGTGGTAGAGAGGAAGAACAGGTCTCTTGAAGAGCTAGCAAGGACAATGCTTAGTGAATCATCTCTTTCTATGTACTTTTGGGCTGATGTAGTGGGCACTTGTTATGTGATGAATAAAGTGCTTATTAGGCCTATTCTGAAGAATATTCCATATGAACTTTTCAATGGAAGGAAGCCTAACATAAACCATCTCAGAGTTTTTGGTTGTAGCTATTTTGTTCTCAACAATGGAAAAGAAAATTTGGGGAAGTTTGATGAGAAAGCGGATCTTGGCATCTTCATAGGGTATTCTCTCACAAGTCATGCATACAGAATCTACAACAAGAGGTTGATGACTGTAGAAGAATCAGTTCACGTTGTCTTTGATGAGGTAGACCGCAGAAACATCCAAATCCCGAAGACCAGAGCTGAAGAGGATGAACAGAGCATCAGTTTGGAGAAGCTGGAAATTTGTGCAGAAAAACAACCGGTTGATTCGCAGAAACAACCGATTGAAATTCTGCAACAGAGTGAGCTGCTCAAAGAGTGGAGAATTCCTAGAGATCTGTTAGTGGAAAACATCATAGGGCAGATAAAGGAAGGTGTCTCCACACGTAGCTCCATCTCAAACTTCTGCAGGCACACAACTTTTGTTTCACAAATTGAACCAAAGTCAATTGATGAAGCTCTCAAGGATGAGAAGTGGGTAGAAGCTATGCATGAAAAGTTGAATCAATTTGCAAGGAATGAGGTATAGTTTCTTGTCCCTAGAACAGATGAGATGGACATTATAGGTTCGAAGTGGGTGTTCAGGAACAAGTTGGATGAAGATGGTGTGATCACAAGGAACAAAGCAAGGCTAGTTGCCAAAGGCTACAATCAAGAGGAGGGCATAGATTATGGTGAAACCTTTGCCCCTGTTGCAAGGTTGGAGGGTGTGAGGCTGCTACTGGCTTTTGCTTGTGTACCGATCAGGTAATCGGAAGTGATGACGTGGCAGCAAGTGATAATATAAGCGTGTTGAACGGGACACCTGGCTGACAGAAGAGAAGTACATCGGGAAGTTTGTGTAGTCGCCAATTGTTAGCTTGGCGTTCTCCGATCTCTAACATGTATAACCGGCGGTCACCAGGCTTGCGTCATGGTCGCCATATGTGAGTTTTAGGCGATCAAGTGGTTAGAGACCGCTGAAAGGGGCACATCACCGCAAGATCAGGAAGGCTTGCTTAAGGCTTTCAAGGGGTACGAGTACGAAGGACGAGGTTATCAGATGATCATTCCCTAGCCAGAGGTCGAGGCAAGGGAACAGTTTACCAGAACAAGCACGATGTGCAAGTGAAGCAGATCGTGATAGCGGCAGGCAAGACCACAGAGGAGGTGTGCATGGTGACACCCCGTACTCGCCGCTTAAGGGGTCGCGCTCCTAGGAAGCTGTAGTTACTCCTCGCATGGGTAACTTAGTCAAATAGCTTGAAGAGTAGAAGTGACGCTCAAGTAGAGAGGGATCCAGATGGTGACACGTGTACGGTTGGATGTAAGCCACGTGTCCAGAGGTGTAACCGTCAGGAGAGAGAAACACTCAGATATATAAGGAACTCTTAACAGATTTTGAGGTACGTTTTCCAGAACACTGGAGTACGCTGAGAGAATACTTGCACGGTTCCTAGAGTTAGATTTTCTCTCTTAGTATTTGGTGATTTCGTCACTGACTTGAGCGTCGGAGCGCGATCGGTCGCAGCGGCGCCACTCTGTCTTTTTCAGGTTCTTGCGGAGAATCAAGGTGTGAAGGACGGAAGCTAACGTGGTGCAAAGCTGATCCAGAGGAGAAACCTTTGACGTGGCAAGGCGCTTGCACTCAGGTCAACCGACAGGATCATCAGGCGCCCACCGTGGGGCCGTGTAAAACGTGTTTCCCATCCACAACGTGAGTTCTTGAGGTTTCTGCGATTCTTGTGTGGTTGTGTGCTGGTGCAACCATTTTCGGCGTTTTTCACCGTTTGTTTGAGCTTTCAATCGGTATTTTGAAGTTTTTCACCGTTTGTTCGAACTTTCAATCAGTAGTTTGAAGTTTTTCACCGTTTGTTTGAGTTTTCAATCGGTGAATCGAAGTTTTTTACCGTTCGTTCGAGTTTCTGATCGGTGAATCGGGAGTTTTGGTGGAGAAGCGGTAGGTTCGTGTTGAGATTGCAAGTTTCTGTGGAGGTTTTTGCATCCGAATCAATTCCGTGTTGTTGTGGTTGCGTTCTTGGAAATTCTTTGGAGTTTAAGAGTTTTTTGACCGATTGATTGCTGGATCGATCGTTCCGCTGGTGAAGGTTCTGGTCGCTGAAGTTTGATTTGTTGATTATTCATGAGAAAGATGAGAAGTACGCGTTCAAGTCCCGTTGTGCCAGCTGCTGCAGAAGGCGCCATGACCATGGCGCAAATGATGGAGATCATGCGTGCGTTGCAGGCAAATGTGGAGGCCTCGCGCGTAGAGCAGGCAAAGATGCATGAAGACCTGGTCGCCTCTCAGGCCAGAAATGAAGAGCTCAGCAAGGTCCCTGAGGAATTGCGTCAAGCTCTTCACGAGCAGAGAGGCCGTGCAACTGTTGAAGAGGTTGTGCCGTCATCGCCACCGCGCGTCTTTCCAATGCCGTTTGCTCAGGCGATCTCGGACACGGCGATCCCTACGAGCGTGGTGCCTGTGAAAGCCTCTTTCACCGGCGTTGAGGATCCTGAAGCACATCTCACTGCGTTCCACACGCAAATGATGCTGTCAGGAGGCTCAGATGCTGTCTATTGCAAGATGTTTATGAGCACACTCCAGGGAACAGCGCTGGAATGGTTTGTTAGCTTGCCTACAGGTCACATAACCAATTTCCAGCAGTTTTGAAAGCTCTTCGTCGACCAGTACATTGTGAACAAGGCGCCACCTAGGGCGTCTTATGACCTGTTCGACGTAAGGAAGTATCAGGGAGAGTCCCTCAGGGATTATTTGAATCGTTTTGGGGGGCAGATGGTCCGCTCGCCTGGCAAAGACGAGGAGATGCGGGTATACGCCTTCAAAAAGGGCGTGCTTCCTGGACCTTTCTGCGAGGCGCTGATTAGGGGCCACCCTGCCACGTTTGCTGAAGTTAGGAGACTTGTTGTGGCCCACATCGCCGACGAGAGTGAGGTCGCCGAAAAGAGAGGGAGCGTGGCTCCTGCTAGGCCACGGGCCCAGACTAGAATCCAGCCGCAGAGGGTGCTGGAGACGGCGGCAGCTAAGAAGGATAAGAGGACTCGCCATCCTTACGATCCAAAGAAAAACAAGGGAAGGGGCCCAAGGCGCCCCAGGGAGTTCAATCACCCACCCAGGTACAAGTTTGTCATGGGGTTGGCGGACCTGATCGCCATTCCCAACATAGCAGCCAAGCTTAAGGCGCCGGAGAAAGTTGGCGACAAGGTGTTAGGGCCAAAACCAAACGTGTGGTGTGAATTCCACCAGAGCTTTGGTCACACCCTTGACTCGTGTTTGGCTCTGGGTTACCAGCTCGACGACTTGGTTAAGAGCGGTTTCTTGAATGATTACCTGCTAGACAAGAGGACGGGGGGTGCGTCGAGCTCTCAGCCGGCGAGCAGTGAGGGTCAGCAGCATGAGATGCCCACTCATGGCGAGATCCACACCATCGCTGGAGGCTTCTCAGGTGGTGGATGTACTGCGTCACAGAGGAAGAAATATGCAAGGCCTGTGATGGCAGTAGACGTGTTCGAAGATCACTCGCCAGATGTGGACATTACGTTCACAAAGGAGGATCTCAGGGACGTTGTACCTCATGACAACGATCCCATAGTTGTCTCGCTAGTTACGGCGGGAAGGAAGGTCCACCGAGTACTGGTGGATCAAGGAAGCTCGACAGACGTCGTGTTCTGGCCGACTTTCACCAAGCTGCAACTACCCCTTGACCAGTTAAGGCCCTATGGAGGATGCTTATATGGGTTTGCTGGCAATCAGGTGGAGGTCAGGGGGTAGATTGAGTTGAGAACTACGTTCACAGATGAGGTGGCCTCGAGGACGAAGAAGATAAGGTACCTCGTTGTGAACGCCCCCTCGGCGTATAACATCCTGTTGGGAAGGCCGACCCTCAACAGAACAGGAGCTGTGCCCTCAACCAGGCACATGAAGGTTAAGTTGCCATCGATGGAGGGGGTGGTGATCACCATAAGATCTTACCAAAAGGAGGCAAAGAAGTGCTACGAAAACAGCCTCAAGAATAAGAGATCGGTGAGCTACATCACCACGACGCCGCCTCCCGGTGTGAAGCCCAGGCCAACAGAATGACGAGTTGTTGATGCGGCGATGGAAGTGACCGCCGGAGGCGATGTCAGCATGGTAGATGCTGAGGTTGAGGGAAAGAGCGCCGGACGGGAAGAAGAAGCGAGAAACAGCCCAGAGGAAGCGAGCGAGTCGGGAATCGCCAAGGCGGTGATCGCCAGGGAAACCAGGCCCAAACCCGTCGAGGAGTGGCTCGAGAGGGAGATCGAGGGCAAGGTCTTCAAGTTGGGAAGATCTTTGGAAGGTGAACTCCAAGACCAGATCGCCAAGGTGATAGAACGGCATCTGCATGCTTTCTAGTTAAAAGTTTTAAAGTCCCCATCGTTTTTCGGCGATTGGCGGCATCAGTTAAAAGTTTTAAAGTCCCCATCGTTTTTCGGCGATTGGCGGCATCAGTTAAAAGTTTTAAAGTCCCCATCGTTTTTCGGCGATTGGCGGCATCAGTTAAAAGTTTTAAAGTCCCCATCGTTTTTCGCCGATTGGCGGCATCAGTTAAAAGTTTTAAAGTCCTCATCGTCTTTCGACGATCGGAGGCACCAGTGATGACTAAAGACCTCAACGCTCTTGTGCATCTTGGGGCAAGAAGAGAAAAAGACCTCCTCACCTTTGAGCGAGTGCAAGCGAGAAAGAGAGAAAGACCTCCTCGCCTTCGAGCGAGTGCAGGCGAGAAAGAGGAAAAGACCTCCTCGCCTTTGAGCGAGTGCAGGCGAGAAAGAGAAAAAGACCTCCTCGCCTTTGAGCGAGTGCAGGCGAGAAAGAGAAAAAGACCTCCTCGCCTTTGAGCGAGTGCAGGCGAGAAAGAGAAAAAGTCCTCCTCGCCTTTGAGCGAGTGGAGGCAAGAAAAAGTCCTCCTCGACTTTGAGCGAGTGCAGGCAAGAAAAAGTCCTCCTCGACTTTGAGCGAGTGCAGGCAAGAAAAAGTCCTCCTCGCCTTTGAGCGAGTGCAGGCGAGAACAGAAGAAGTCCTCCTCGCCTTTGAGCGAGTGCAGGCAAGAACAGATTGAAAGACCTCTCTGCACAAGCAGATAGAGGCGAGATTAAAAGTCCTCAGTGCATCCAGGGGGGAGGAGATGTACACCCTGGGCAAGTTGAGGCACCAGAAAAAGTCCTTCTCACCTCAGAGTGAGTTCAGGCAAGATGAACTGAAAAGTCAGGGGTGTTCGTGACCTTAAATGGTGGGAAGGGAAGGAAAACGCTTTTCCCCCTTTAAGTGAAACATCAATATTGACTCAGTAAGACCAGAGAAAGCTTCCACGCTTGTAGGCGGTGCGAAGACAGATAAAATCCTTCTCGTCTTGAACGAGTTCAGGTATAGCGTGAAGGGTAAAAGAAGTTAAAAAGATAGCTAAGGTAGGTTCGAAGAGAACACCTCACTATCCAGCTCGTTGTTCTGAAACTCAGGGAGGTAGAGAAGGATCCGAAAGGCACCTCTACCCCCCAGATGAGGGAACAATGGTCAAGTTATGAAGGTAAGAAAGGTCACATCGCCAGAACCCTACGGCGATCAGAAAAGTTCCAGGTGATGACAAGAATAAGGGCTCACTTTGCTGGGTAGATCAGGTAAATTGTATTGTGATACTAGTTTAAGTTAAAACTTGATGCCTAGTAAGTAACTTATGTTAAGGTTTGTTGCCTTGAGTTCACAAGTTATATTAAATGTCATCGCTAAAGAGTTAATAGTTGCTCAAGTTTACTTTGAGTTAACAGTTTGATAAGTTGTTATAAGGTTGACAGTTTATTCAAGATTGAAGCAGTGTGTGGAAGGTGAGGCTCGAATGTTGCTGAGTTAATTCGTTTGAGTAAGTCTCACCAGTTATGTTGGTAAACCACACAGCAAGTAAAGGTAAAAGCGTGCAAAGTAAATAGAAAACGATATATGAGAAGTGAAGATCATATAAGAAGTTGCAGTTCGAGTTTGCATGCATATAAAAACAGTTACATAAGCAGTAATTACAGGTAAAGTTTTTACAAAAGAAAAAGGTGATGGAGGAAGGCAGCTAGTCTTCGGAGGGTACAATCTTCCCATCCACCACCTCGTTGCAGATCGACACCATGAAAGGTCGAGCTCGGGGTATTGACATGCTACTTGCTCCAGAGCGGCGTCAAACCCGGCGGTGAGGACTTGGGCAGTGCTCTGCTCGAGCTCTTGTGTTTGTTTCTTCAGCTCTTCGGTTTCCTCGCGAGCTCGAGCAAGGTCTTCAGCAGCCTTTTTGCCTTCGTCCCGAGCCTGGGCCAGCTCTGCAGCAGTCTTTTTGGTCTCCTCTCGAGCTTCGGCGAGCTCAGCAAGAGCATCGTCCCTTTCTTTTTCAACCTTCCCAAGGAGAACCTCCCGATCTGCTGACCTTTTTTCAAGGTTTTCCACCTTGGTCGCATCTGCCTTTTTTGCGGCCTCCAACTCTGCCACCTTAAGCCTATAAGGGACTAGCTTGCTTTCCAAGTCGATCTTCTCTTGGACTTGGAGATGCAGTTTCTGGCGTAGGTCGGAGGCTTCCTTACGAGTGCTCCTTAGCTCACCATGGCGTCCTCCAGCCTTGAGTGTTCAATCTCCACCATCATCAGGTTGCAAGAGAATTTCTCAGCCTCAGCCCTTATCATCAGGTTTGACTCCTTCAGCGCAGAGTTCTCATCTTGGAGCTTCTTGAGTGAGTCCTTCACAGCTTTTGATACAATCGAGGGAAGATCCTCCGCCATCATCTTCAGTCGGGCTGTGAAGGGTCCCAAGATCTCTTTGAAGGAGGTTGGGAGGCTTGAGGTTGTTGCTGGAGGTGCTGGGGGGGTTTGGTGCTGACTCTCACCACCGCCCTCTTCAGTTTGTAGGGCAAGGGAGGCTTCTTGGCGTGGTGGTGAGGTCGGGGATTCTGGGCGAGGCTTGAGCGCCCTCATCGTTTCCTAACGCGGCCCCAGCAATAGAAGTGGTTAAAGGAGGACCCTCTCCGGCAGATACGAATGGTGTGGAGGCGCTTGGAGGGTTCTCTATGAAGTTTGGGTCGCTGCTCTCGACCACTGGGGGCACGGCGGCTAAGGGCGTCGCTTGGACTGGTTGCAGTAGAGCTGGAGGTGAGGGCGGTGTTGGTGTTTGAAGTGCAGGTGGTGAAGAGGGGGCCACCCTTGTTCTCTTAGTAACGAGGCCATCCTCAGTCTCTTCATCATCCTCTTCTTCCTCTTGCACCACTTGAGGAGCCTTCCTCTTGGGTCTCCTCAGAACCAATTTTTTCCTTTCTGGGGCGGGTAGTACCGCAGAAGAAGTTGGACCTCGGGGAGGGGTCTTGCCTTGAGCAGCGGCGATCTCCACCACCGAGTTGGGCACGGTTTGGGAGCCCGCCGCGAGCTTGTGAGATCGGGCGATCGCCCTCAGTTCTGCCAGTTTCCCTTTGCCCAGCACGTTATCTGCACGAGGTAAAGAATAGGTGAGCAACCAAAACAGAAGCAGAAAATACAAGTATATTTATGTAGAAGAAATGCAAGTAGCAGATGGATGAAAGATTAATGCCAATACAGAATAATGGGATGCCAAAAATGGAGTGGTAAAAATTCTAAGTTAGTTCTAACGCGAAGTGGGAGACTTGGTACTGGAGTAGGGGCTAACCTATGTGTATTTCGAGTTGGCTCTCGAAGAACTCGTAGGGAATGATTGAGGCAGTGGGGAAGGTGATGTTGGCTTTGAAGATCATAAACATCCCAACCATGTCTTCAAGTTTAAGAAAGCTTTGTATGGACTGAAGCAAGCTCCAAGGCAGTGGTATGAGAGGCTTAGCAACTTTTTTCTATCTCATGGTTATGATAGGGGAATGGTAGACAAGACTCTCTTCATCAGAGAGTCAAATTCAGAAATAATTCTTGTGCAAATCTTTGTTGATGACATCATCTTTGGTGCTACACAAGATAGTTTATGTGAAGAATTTGTTGCTGCAATGAAAGATGAGTTTGAAATGTCTATGATGGGAGAACTGTCTTTCTTTCTTGGATTGCAGGTTCAGCAAACAAAGGATGGGATCTTTCTATGTCAATCAAAGGCAAGCACTCCAATGCCATCAAGCTGCTACATGGATGTTGATGCTGCTGGAAAGAGTGTAGATCAAACCAAATACAGAGGATTGATTGGCTCTTTGCTATATCTAACAACTAGTAGGCCAGACATCATGTTTGTCGTGTTTCTTTGTCTAAGATATCAAGCAAATCCTAAAGAGTCACACTTCAAAGCTGCAAAAAGAATTATGAAATATCTCAAAGGAACATCATCTGTTGGGTTATGGTATCCTTCTCACTCTCCAATTCAATTAATTGGTTATTCAGATTCTGACTTTCCAGATTGCAAGCTAGATAGAAAGAGCACAAGTGGCACTTGCCACCTTCTTGGCTCAAGCCTAATCTCATGGCATAGCAAGAAGCAAGCATGTGTTGCTCTCTCTACTGCTGAGGCTGAGTATATAGCTGCTGGAAGCTGCTGTGCATAGATTCTATGGCTCAAACAACAACTAGCAGACTTTGGATTACAAATCAGCAAAGTCCCTTTGATGTGTGATAACACAAGTGCCATCAATCTTACCAAAAATCAGATTCAGCACTCAAGGACCAAACATATTTAGATAAGACATCATTTATTCAAGGATCATGTAAGCAATGGAAATTGTGAAGTGAAGTTTGTAGAGACTAAACTGCAGTTAGCTGACATCTTCACTAAACCACTACCAAAAGGGAGGTTCTTCTTTATAAGAAATGAGTTAGGTATCCTTGATCTTAATAATCTCTCCTAAATTTGTTTTGATACATGTTAAAGTCTATTTGTGAAGACAAATAGGGGCAGAATTAATTGGTCTTGTGTATCCTTATCTGAAACTGTTTAAATATGTTAAAATATGTGATATAAAATTGATCCTGTCTGTTGACCAAAATGCTGGAGCCTTGCCTCGTCCAACCTGGATCGACTTCTGCGCCGTGTTAGCCTCCGTCCTTCACCGCGATCCACCTCAAGAACCTGCAAAAGACAGAACGGCGCCGCTGCGGCCGATCACGCTCCGACGCCCAAGTCAGCGACTGAACCACCAATTACTAAGAGAAAAACTCAAGAACTCTAAGGAACCGTGCAAAGTTCTCTCTCAGCGTACTCAAGACTCGCAAGCGTAAAGAAACAATCTAAACGTGCGTACCTCAGAAGTTCGTTAGAATCTCTTATATACCTGTGCACTTTCTCTCTCCTGACAGTTACACATCTGGACACGTGGCTCGCATCCATCTGTACACGTGTCACCATCTGGAGCATCCTTGACTTGGGCGCCACTTCTTACTCTTCAGGGTTTTGGCTAAATTACTTATGCATGACATAACTCAGTGCATAGTTGCCTTGGAGCGTGATCTCTTCTGGGTGGCGAGTTCGGGTGCCTTCGTACACACCTTCCCTGTGGTCTCGCCGGTCGCCTTCATGATCTACTCTTCTTGCTTCATCGTGTATGTTCATGTGAGCTATCTCCCGAGCTCATCTTCTGGCCAACTGGGAATGACTATCTGACTTCATCTTCGGCGATGTTCTTGTTCTGGCGATCTCTAATCACTTGGTCGCCTGGTTCACATCCGGCGACTTCATCTTCAACCCGGTGACCGCCGGTTTTGGTATGCTGGAGATCGGAGCACGCCAACTTAACAACCGGCGACTACATGAGCCCCCCGACTTCCTTCCCTTCTGCCAGCCAGGTGTCCCGTCCAACACGCCTATATAATAGCTTGATGCCACGTCATCACTCCCGACTACCAAGGCGGTACACAAGCCCCCCAGTCTTAAGCGCAGACTTGTCCAGCGAAAAGACTAAAGGAGTCACGTCAATACCGTTCTATGCGGCGCTGGCGCAGAATCCCAAGCGTTTGTACTTTCTGCTTTCCTGACACTCCACCAAACACTCTTCCAATCGCTCGACACGTGGCTTCATCAACGGTCATCTTTAGTTGTCGTTTACGCTTCCAAAAATCATTTGAAAAACCCTTAAACCCATTTCATTTCTACTGTTCCATCATCTCTTTGCCTTCTCAAACGCTCTGAGTTCCTTCTGCAAAAACCCACGACGCTCTTCAACCTTCTGAATCCTCAACTTCCTTCAGCGTTCGTCTGATCATCGAAAGGTACTCCCTTTACTTCTTCTGTTGAGTTTTGCTGCATTTTAACCGATTCGCGTCATCCATTAACTGCCTGGTGCATACGCTGTGGGTTGTTTCTTCTGCTTCTCCCTTCTCGTAACTTAGGGCTTCGTCTCCATTACAACGAACTTTCGCTCGTTCGTTTTTCATTCTTCTTTCACACTCGAGCCAGCCTCTGCAACCTTCGCTCACCTTTCCCTTTCTTTTTCCTATGCAGTTTCCGCGATGGCTCGTTCAAAGATCACCCCGAATCCTCCTCCCTCGTCACGAAACCCTCCATCTCAAGCTCATAACCCACCGCGAGCACCTGGTGCTTCCTCCTCCCAGGCTGAGAGGCCTGCAACCTCTCATCCCAACCTTGCTCAGGCAATTCCACCCATCGGCGAAGGTGCCTCCATCCCTTCCCCAGACTACAAGAAGCTGTACCCATGGGCCACCTCGACTTTGCTGAAGGAGACTTCTTCAGTAAACTCGCCCCTGGCGGTGCTTCGATTGAAGAAAGGGGACGAGCCCAACCTTTCATTCCACAAGGAGCATGACGACAAGCTGATGGTGCTACCTTGCCCCCCCGACGTGCCAGTTTGTGCCGACGACAAAGGGAACAACGACGAGTTGTTCTGCTTTGTGTACACCACCTTATTCAAGAAGGTGAAACTTAGGTTTCCCTTTACTCGTTTCGAAAGGGAGCTACTAACCAAGCTCGACATCGCCGCCGCCCAGCTCCATCCCAACAGCTGGGCATTCGTGCGGGCGTTTCAGATTATATGTGCGCACTTGGGACTACCGGCCTCGGTAGACGTGTTCCTCTTCCTGTTCGAGGCCAAGAACCCTGGACATCGCCTTTGGGTGAGCCTGAACGGGATTCTTGGGAGGTCGATCCTCTCTATCTTCCAGCAGTCCTACAAGGATTGGAAAGGCAAATTCGTCCAAGTGCGCCAAAACGACCAGGACGCTTCGCTGCTCGACGGTTTTCCCTTGTACTGGGTAAACAAGGGAAACAAAGACTCCAAGGGAAGCTTCAGGAAGCCAAGAAGCCCTGACAACATGGGCGCTTTGGACAAAGACCTGTGCCTCTTCTGGAAGAGCGTGGCGTCCGCTAACATCACCTTCCTCACTTCTGTGATCATCAGCTTTGAGTTCTACGAGGGCCAACTCGAGGCTCGCATAGGTTAGTGCTTACCTCAATATCTAAGTCATTGCCCTGTGCTGTACCTTTGTTAACTGTTGCTGGGCGTCTTGTCTGTTGCGCGCAAGACTTGGTCTTTATTTTCTGCACCACTTGTTTGCCTCACTTGCATACTTACTCATGTGTTTATCTTTGTCTTTTGAGCTAACCTGTATACTTTCCCATTGTGCAAATCTCATGCTGGGTAAAGGCAAACTAGCTGAATTGAGGGCACTCGCCCGAGCTCATGGGTTGGCGTCGGGCTCCCAGACTGTGCCCAACTCAGTGGTGGAGATCGCCGCCGCTCAGGGCAGATCGCCCCCTCAAGGTCCAGCCCCTCCAAAAGCCTTGCCCGCCCAACAACGCAAAAAACTCATCCTCAGAAAACCAAAGAGGAAAACTCCCCAGGTGGTGAGTGAAGAAGAAGAAGACGATGAGGCAACCGAGGATGGCCTCATCACCAAAAGAAGAAGGGCGGCGCCTTCTTCACCACCTGCTCCACCTCCTCTTCCAACGCCAACACCGCCTTCTCCACCAGCTCCAACTCCAACACCGCCTCCTCCCCAGCTTCCACACCGCCAGTCCAAGCAGTTCCCTTGGCGGCTGCATTTCCTGTGGTTGAGGCTACTGAGCCCAACTTTATGGAGAACCCTCCGAGCGCCTCCACGCCATTCATATCCGCTGGAGAGGGTCCTCCTTCAACTGCTTCCAACGCCGAAGCCGCGCAAGGTGGGGATGAAGGCGCTCACAACTCGCCCATCATCATCACCGAGTCCCCCACGTCACCACCGCGCCAAGAAGCTCCAATTCAACAACCAGTCCAAGAGGGCGGTGGCGAGAGCCAGCATCAGGCTCCCTCAGCGCCTCCACCACCAGTGATTGCCCACCTTCCCCTTGCGGTTAAAGGGATGTGGGAACCCTTCTCAGCAAAACTCAAGATGATGGCAGAGGACCTCCCCTCCATCATATCCAAAGCTGTGGAGAGTTCCAGCAAGAAACTTCAGGATGACATCTCCGTGCTCCAAGAGGAGAATCGCCTAATAAGGATCGAGGCGGAGAAGTTGTCCTGCAACCTCATGCTGGCAGAGATCGACCATTCAAGAGTGGAGGACGCTATGAGCACCAAGCTGAGGGTGGCGCGCAAGGAGGCCACCGATCTACGCCATAGGGTGCACCTCTTAGCTCAAGAGAAGATCGAGCTGGAGAGCAAACTGGTCCCCTACCGTCTCAAGGTGGCTGACCTGGATGCGTCGATCAAAGCCGATGCAGCCAAGGTAGAAAACCTTGAGAAGAGGTCAGTAGATCGGGAGGTCTTCTTGGGGAAAGTCGAAAAAGAGAGAGATGACACCATGGCCAAACTCGCCGAGGCCAAAGAAGAAAATGAGAAGATCACCGCAGAGCTGGCCCAGAAGCAGGCGGAATCCAAGAAGGTTGCTGAAGACCTCCTTCAAGCTCGTGAAACAACTGAAGAACTCAAGAAACGAGCTGAAGAATTAGAGCAGCAGACCGAGGGGCTCAAGAAACAAACTGAAGAACTCGAGCTGAGCTCTGCCCAAATCCTTGCTGCTGGGTTTGACGCCGCCTTGGAGCAATTTGCCTACCAATACCCTGATTTGGATCTCTCCATGGTGTCGCTGAACAATGAAGTGGTGGATGGGAAGATTGTTCCTTCTGAAGACCAGCTGCTTCCCTCCATCCATTATTCCTATGTTTTCTCTCTTACACACACTTACTTGTAATAATCTTTCCCTTTTTCTGTACATGTATTTTGAACTGATGCCACTGTGTTATGACATTTCCTGCTTCTTTATATAATCTCTCTGTTAACTTTATTTTCCTTGCACAAATCTCTTAAACGAAATTGACTTAGCAACTCCGCGAGCGCAACTGTTCACTAACTGCTTCGAACCATCAACTTTCGAACGATAGCATTCTAACAACTCGTAACTTTAAGGTAATGAACCTCAGAGCGAAACCACTTTCCAAACACCGAGTTTCAACTCAACTAACAGCTTAAGACATAGCTTACCTGATCTGCCTTATCAAAACGGGCCTTAGCTTCTGGCCCTCGCTTGAATTTCACCTGGTCGCCAAAGAGTCTTGGCGATACCACCAGCTTCCTCTTACCTTCACAACTTGGCCATTATTCCCTCATCTGGGGGTAGAGGCGCCTTTCGGATCCTTCTCTACCTCCCCTGACCTTCAGAACAGTAAGCCGGATAGCTAAGTGTTCTCTTCGAACCTTACCTTAACTATCCTTTAAACTTCTTCCACCCTCCACACCATACCTGAACTCGCTCGAGGCGAGAAGGATTTTATCTTGCCTGAACTCGCTCAACGGTGAGAAGGTCTTTAACTCGCCTGAACTCGCTCATCGGCGAGAAGGTCTTTAACTCGCCTGAACTCGCTCATCGGCGAGAAGGTCTTTAACTCGTGCCTCTACATTGCCCCAGGGGCTACATCTTCTCTCCCCTGGAAACACTGAGGACTTTTCACTGGTGCCTCTACATTGCTCCAGAGGCTACATCTTCTCTCCCCTGGAAGCACTGAGGACTTTTTGCTGGTGCCTCTACATTGCTCCAGAGGCTACATCTTCTATCCTCTGGAAGCACTGAGGACTTTTTACTCTAACTCGCCTGCGCTCGCTGGACGGCGATGAGGTCTTTATCTCTTTCTCGCCTCAGGACGCGCGAGGGCGTTGAGGTCTTTTAAACACTGTCGGTGCCTCCGATCGCCGAAAGACGATGAGGACTTTTAACTTTAACTGATGCCGCCAATCGCCGAAAAACGATGGGGACTTAAAACTTTTTTAGAAAGCATGCAATCACGTTCGAGTGACAAGGTTTTTTCTTCAAAACTTTCGCAATAACGACAAGCATGCAATCTAAAACAACTTTAAACTTCGAAAACTCTTCTTTATTGGGTGGCCTCATTAAAAACCCTCCTTAGGGAAAAAAAGAGTGCCCCCTTCAAACTGTTTTAACAGAAAGCTTGCAAACTCTACGTGTTTGTTTTTACTTACAACGCTTTTAACTGTAATATAACTTGAGGTGCGTGGCATTCCAAGTGCGAGGAATCGCCCCTCCTTCCGACGTCTCTAAGCGGTAGGCGCCGTTCCCGAGCGCCTCGGTTATCCTGAACGGTCCCGTCCACTTACGCGACAGCTTGTTCTCCATCTCGTACTAGTGGGCCTTCCTCATCACCAGGTCGCCTTCTTTGAACTGCCTTGGCATCACCTTCGAGTTATACCTTCGTTCAATCCTTCTTTTTACTGCCTCAGCCTTCACTCTTGCCTCCTCCCTGACCTCATCCAGCAAATCCAGATTCAGCCTTCTTTCCTCATTCGAGTCTTCCGCTACGAAGTTCTGGAATCTCGGCGAGCTCTCCTGGATATCTACTGGAATCATTGCGTCGCATCCATAGACCAGGCTAAACGGGGTCTCATGGGTTCCTGACTGCTCGGTGGTGTGGTACGCCCAAATTATACAGGGTACCTCCTCAGCCCACGATCCCTTGGCTTTCTCTAGCCTTCTCTTCAAGCCTCTCAGCAAAACCCGATTGGCTGACTCTACTTGGCCATTCGTTTGAGGGTGTTTGACAAATGCAAATACTTGTTGAATTCCCACCCCTTCGCACAGCTTCTTCAACAGGTGACTTGCAAACTGAGTCCCGTTATCTGACACCAGACGCTTGGGCACTCCAAACCGGCACACGATGTTCTTCCACACAAAGCTCTCGATCTTGTGCGCGGTGATCTGGGCCACTGGTTCTGCTTCGATCCACTTGGTGAAATATTCAATTGCCACCACCAAGTACTTCATCTGCCTGATTGCCAATGGAAAGGGTCCCAGAATGTCGATCCCCCATGTATGAAACGGCCAAGGGCTGTAAATCGACTTCAACTCCTCGGGAGGCGCCTTGTGCCAATCGGCGTGCTGCTGACACTGCTTGCAACACTGTGCATACTTCTTGCAGTCTTCTCTCATTGTTGGCCAGTACTAACCTGCACGGAGTGTTCTTGCGGCCAGAGCTCGACCCCCGACGTGGCTTGCGCAAATCCCTTCATGGAGCTCGGCCATGATTCTTGTATATTTCTCTCCGTGCACACATTCCAGGAGTGGGTGTGTGAACCCAAACCTATACAACTCGCCATCAATCATTGTGAACTTGCTAGAATTCTTCTTTATCTTCCTAGCCTCCGTCGGATCCAGCGGGAGAAGGCCATCCGCCAGGCATCGCTTGTACTGTGTTACCCAGGTGTCTGGCTCATGGGTCGTGCAGACCTGCGTCATGTTCACCTTCTCTCCCCGACACGCTCTTATTCTTGGCGACCTCAAGGTCTCCTGAGTCAAAGACCTGTGACTCCTCGCCGCTTTCTCCGTCGACTTACTTATCTGAAGAACCAGGTGATCTGCCACAAATGCTCTGGGTGTCTTCAGAGTTTCTTGGATCACCGTCCTCTGCCTACCCCCCTTTCCTGAACTGGCGAGCTTAGCTAGCAAGTCAGCTCGGGCATTCTGCTCTCTGGGCACGTGCACCACTTCAAAGGAGACAAAGGAACTCTTCAACTCCTGTACATACTCCAGGTAAGCCGCCATTTGTGGATCCTTGGCCTGGAACTCGCCTGTTACTTGTCCCGTGACCAACAGCGAGTCACTCTTAGCCATCAGCACCCTAGCTCCCATCTCCTTGGCAAGCAAGATACCGGCGATCAGCGCCTCATACTCTGCTTGATTGTTGCTGGCTTTGAAGGCAAACCTCAGGGACTGCTCAATCAGCACGCCGTTGGGCCCTTCCAAGATGACTTCAGCACCGCTACCCTGCTGGTTCGACGATCCGTCCACCGAAAGCACCCAACGAAAGTCATTCCCCTCAACTCGTGTTGCTTCTGACGAGAGCTCGACCACGAAATTTGCGAAAATTTGCCCCTTAATCGGACCTCGGGGCTCATACTTGATGTCGAACTCCGACAGCTCCACCGCCCACTTCACCATCCTCCCGACGACGTCGGGCTTCTTCAGGACCTTCTGGATGGGCAGGTCGGTCATCACCAGTATTGTGAAGCTGTGGAAATAGTGGCGTAGCCTTCTCGCCGAAAAAACCACTGCCAGTGCAGCTTTCTCCAAGGCCTGATATCTTACTTCCAGGCCCTGCAGCACCTTGTTGACAAAATAAATAGGCTTTTGGGCCTGATCTTGGTCTTGGGCGAGCACCGCACTCACCGCCCTCTCAGTCACAGCAAAATACAACCTGAGAGGGGTCCCCACCAGCGGTTTGCACAAAACCGGGGGGCTCGCCAAGTACTCTTTAAGATTGACGAAGGCCTCTTCACACTCCTTCGTCCAAGCAAACTTGTTGTTCCGCCTTAAACACTGAAAATACGGATGGCCCTTCTCTCCGCTGGCTGACACGAAGCGAGACAGGGCGGCCATCCGACCTGTAAGTTGGTGCACTTCCTTCACGGTAGTCGGGCTCCTCATCGCCAAGATGGCAGCACACTTATCAGGATTGGCTTCTATTCCTCTTTCAGTCAAGAGAAATCCCAGGAACTTTCCCGCCTCCATGCCAAAGATACACTTCTCGGGATTTAGCTTTAACCTGAACTTGGCGATCGTGGTGAACAATTCCTCCAAGTCCGCAACGTGCTTGCACTTCTCCGGTGAGGTCACGACCATGTCATCCACGTACGCTTGCACATTCCTTCCCAGCATTGGTGCAAGTACCCGATCCATCAACCTCTGGTACGTGGCCCCCACGTTCTTCAGCCCAAAAGGCATCACCTTGTAGCAGTAGCACGATCTCTCGGTCATGAAGGCAGTCTTCTCTTCATCCATGGGATGCATCTTGATCTGGTTGTACCCCGAGAAGGCATCCAGGAAACTCAGCAGCTTACACCCTGCAGCACTGTCCACCAGGGCGTCTATGCTTGGCAAAGGATACGAATCCTTTGGGCAAGCCTTGTTCAGATCGGTGAAATCGACGCACATGCGCCATTTCCCGTTGCTCTTCTTCACCAGCACGACGTTAGCTAGCCACTCAGGGTACTAGACCTCCCTGATATGGCCTGCAGCGAGGAGCTTCTGGGTTTCATCTCTGATCGCCTGCCTTCTCTCCTCGTTGAATTTCCTCCTTCTCTGTCGCACTGGCCTAACTTGGTTGTCCATTGCTAGATGATGGCACAAGAAGTCGGGGTCAATTCCCGGCATGTCTGAAGCAGACCATGCGAAAGCATCCAGATGTCGCTCTATCACCTTGGCAATCTGGTCTTGGAGCTCAGCCTCCAAGGATCTTCCCATCTTGAAGACCTTTCCCCCGATCTCCCTTTCGAGCCACTCCTCGACGGGTTTGGGTCTAGCTTCCCTGGCGATCACCGCCCTGGCGATTCCCAGCTCCCTCGCTTCCTCAGGGCAATTCCTCGCCTCTTCTTCCCGTTCGGCGTTCTCTCCCTCAGCCTCAACATCCATCGTGGCGACGTCTCCCCCGGCGGCCACCTCCATCGCCGCATCAACAACCTGCCACTCTGTTGGCTTGGGCTTCACACCGGGAGGCGGCGTCGTCGTGATATAACTTACTGACCTCTTGTTCTTCAGGCTATTCTCATAGCACTTCTTCGCTTCTTTCTGGTCAAATTTGATGGTGATCACCACCCCTTCCATCGATGGCAACTTCACCTTCATGTGCCTGGTCGAAGGCACAGCTCCTATTCTGTTGAGCGTTGGTCTTCCCAACAGAATGTTATACGCTGGGGGAGCGTTCACGACAAGGTATTTGATTTTCTCCGTTCTCGAGCCCGCCTCATCCGTGAAAGTAGTTCTCAACTCAACGTACCCCCTGACCTCCACCTGATCGCCAGTGAAGCCATACAAACACCCTCCATAGGGCCTCAGCTGGTCAAGGGGCAACTCCAACTGCGTGAAAGTCGGCCAGAACATTACGTCTGCCGAGCTTCCTTGGTCCACCAGAACCCTGTGGACCTTCCTTCCCGCCGTAACAAGCGAGATGACTATTGGATCGTTGTCATGAGGCACAACGTCCCGAAGATCTTGCTTTGTGAACGTAATGTCCACATCCGGCGAGCGGTCTTCGAACATGTCCACCGTCATCACAGACCTCGCATACCTCTTCCTCTGTGACGCGGTGCATCCACCACCCGAGAAACCTCCTGCAATGGTGTGGATCTCTCCGTGGGTGGGCATCTCGTGCTGCTGGGCCTCACAACCTGCTGGCTGGGAGCTCGACGCGCCCCCCGTCCTTCTGTCCAGCAAGTAGTCATTTAGGAACCCGCTCTTGACCAGATCGTCGAGCTGGTATCCTAAGGCCAAGCATGAGTCCACGGTGTGGCCAAAGCCCTGGTGGAACTCGCACCAGGCGTCTGGCTTTGGTCCCAACACCTTGTCGCCCACTTTCTCGGGCGCCTTCAGCCTAGCTGATATATTGGGAATGGCGATCAGGTCCGCAAATCCCATGACAAACTTGTGCTTCGGCGGGCGATTGTACTCCCGACGTGCCGGTTGAGGGCGCCCTGGGCCCCTGCCCTTGTTCTTCCTTGGATCATAAGGATGGCGAGTCCTCTGATCCCTCTTGGCCGCTGCTGTCTCCAGCACCCTCTGCGGCTGAATCCTGGTCTGGGCGCGTGGCCTAGCGGGGGCCACGCTTCCCCTCTTCTCAGCGACCTCAGTTTCATCGGCGATGTGGGCCACCGCAAGTCGCCTAACCTCAGCAAATGTGGCGGGGTGAGCCCTGATCAATGCCTCGCAGAATGGTCCCGGCAGCACGCCCTTCTTGAATGCGTAGAGCAGCATCTCTTCGTCCTTGGCCGGCGAGCGGACCATCTGCGCCCCAAAACGATTCAAGTAGTCCCTGAGGGACTCTCCCTGGTACTGCCTTATGTCGAACAGATCATAAGACACCCTGGGCGGCGCCTTGTTCACTATGTACTGCTCGACGAAGATCTTCGAAAACTGTTGGAAGTTGATGTGACCTGTAGGCAAGCTCACAAACCATTCCAGCGCCGTCCCCTGGAGTGTGCTCACGAACATCTTACAATACACAGCATCTGATCCTCCTGACAACATCATCTGCGTATGGAACGTGGTGAGATGTGCCTCAGGATCCTCCACGCCGGTAAAAACAGCCTTCACAGGTACCACACTCGCAGGGATAGGCGGGTCTGTAATCGCCTGAGCGAAAGGCATGGGAAAAACGCGAGGCGGCGTTGACAGCGCGACCTCTTCAGCGACTGGGCGCCCTCGCTGCTCCTGAAGAGCTTGGCCCAATTCCTCAGTGACTCTGCTAAGCTCTTCATTCCTGGCCTGAGAGGCGACCAGGTCCTCGTGCATTTTTGCCTGCTCTATGCGCAAGGCTTCCACATTCGCCTGCAGCGAACGCATGATTTCCACCATCTGCGCCATAGTCATGGCGCCTTCAGCAGCAACGAGCGCAACTGGACTTGAACGGTTGCTTCTCATCTTTCTCATGAAAACTTGACAGATCACAAAGAGCGATGAACAACACCTTCTTCAGCGACAATCGATTCAGCGATCAATCGGTCAGAACTTCGCAAAACTCCAAAGAGCTTCAAGAACGCAACTTCGACAGCGAAACCTTCACAGAAACTCACGACTTCACCACAAACCACCGCTTCTTCCACAAAAATCCGAACGAGCGGCGAAACTTAGATCTCACCGATTAAAACTCGCGTAAGCAGCGAAAAACCTCACCGAACCCAACAAGAACTCAAACGAACGGTGGAAAATACGAAACTACCGAACAAAGCTTAGATGAACAGCGGAAAATGGTTGCACCAGCACACAACCATACAGAAACCGCAGAAACTTCCAAGAACTCACGCTGTGGATGGGAACAGGTTTTACACGGCCCCACGGTGGGCGCCTGATGATCCTGTCTGTTGACCAAAACGCTGGAGCCTTGCCTCGTCCACCCTGGATCGACTTTTGCGTTGTGTTAGCCTCCGTCCTTCACCGCGATCCACCTCAAGAACCTGCAAAAGACAGAACGGCACCGCTGCGGCCGATCACGCTCCGACGCCCAAGTCAGCGATTGAACCACAAATTACCAAGAGAAAAACTCAAGAACTCTAAGGAACCGTGCAAAGTTCTCTCTCAGCGTACTCAAGACTCGCAAGCGTAAAGAAACAATCTAAACGTGCGTACCTCAGAAGTTCGTTAGAATCTCTTATATACCTGCGCACTTTCTCTCTCCAGACAGTTACACATCTGGACACGTGGCTCGCATCCAGCTGTACACGTGTCAACATCTGGAGCATCCTTGACTTGGGCGCCACTTCTTACTCTTCAGGGTTTTGGCTAAGTTACTTATGCATGACATAACTCAATGCATAGTTGCCTTGGAGCGTGATCTCTTCTGGGTGGCGAGTTCGGGTGCCTTCGTACACACCTTCCCTGTGGTCTCGCCGGTCGCCTTCATGATCTACTCTTCTTGCTTCACCGTGTATGTTCATGTGAGCTATCTCCCGAGCTCATCTTCTGGACAACTGGGAATGACTATCTGACTTCATCTTCGGCGATGTTCTTGTTCTGGCGATCTCTAATCACTTGGTCGCTTGGGTTCACATCCGGCGACTTCATCTTCAACCCGGTGACCGCCGGTTTTGGTATACTGGAGATCGGAGCACGCCAACTTAACAATCGGCGACTACATGAGCCCCTCGACTTCCTTCCCTTCTGCCAGCCAGGTGTCCCGTCCAACACGCCTATATAATAGCTTGATGCCACGTCATCACTCCCGACTACCAGGGCGGTACAAAAATTGTTTTCTGCTGTTGCTGATAGAAACAACCGATTATTTCGAGTAAACAACCGATTGTTTATCAGGATTTATGCTTTCAATATGTGAAAATTTATCCTGCTGTTGTAAGAAGCATTGGACTGTATATATGCTAGTTTTGCAGGTACTGCTTCAGATTCAATCAGATAAAACACAAGCACCGGGGATTTGTCTTCATCAAATAGGGGGAGATTGTTGAACCAAGTAATGTTCAAGCTTTGAAGAATCCAAACCCCTTTGAAGGATGTTGAAGGCTAGGCTATGCTTGCTGTTGCTGAGCTGTCTTAGATAAGATCTGGGGTAGATTGTATATGTAATCCACTCTTGATTGAATCCAAAGCATAGGCATTCTCAATCCGTTTTAAAAGAAAAGTGTTTTTCAAGCTAAGTGAAAAACAACCTGTTGTTTTGTCGAAACAACCGATTGTTTTGTACTTAGGTGTTTTTAGAAAAGGTTGAAAACTGTTTTTATGGTTGACTTGCTGTCAAAACCAAAACAACCGATTGATTCGAGGAAACAATCGATTGTTTGTTTTGTACCATAACAATTCCGTCCGGTTGACCGGGACGTCTTCGTGCGCGACCTCAACCGTCAGCTAGGGACTCCTTCCCACTGATTACCTGTGGGTTCCTGCAAAAAAGGGGACAAAGAGGCGCCCTAGCGGCCGTTTGCACTCCGACGCTCAAGTCAGCGAGCAAGAAACACCAAAACTGTTCACCTCCGTCTCTGAGCACCGCGTATGGCACTCTAAAGGTGGTAAAAATAACTGTGTCTAGTGTCTGTGTTCTCTCTCTCAGGCAAAAATATTCCCCAGTCCCTTGTTCGTAACCTTGACGCACGAGCAAGCAACTTAGAGAGTTCTGGTAAATTTGCCAAAAGTTCCAACCCTCTTTCCAACATTCCCCGCGCTATTTAAACTACCCAAGCATTTAAAGCGCCTTAAAGCGCCTTTAATTACAAATGTAACGCACTCAATCAGCGTATTTATTTAGAAAACGTAGCGCATTTAAGACGTTGAAACGCTTGGGAGCCATTATAACACCTAAATGCTCGAAAGGGAAACTGTATTGAATGACTTTAATTACCCTACACCCGGCAACCCTGGGCGTGACCTTCCTCTTGAGTCGTATCTGTCCCACAGGCGTCTCTGGGGCGGCAGGAGTACTTCACGAGTCAGGCTGCCCTACTCTGGTACTATTACTATGGCCTTGAAGCCACCTTTTCCTTCTCTTTATCATTGCCCCGGGTTATCGGGACCTGAGGCCTCCCCACGGCGTTGCTCCCTCCATGGTCTTTCCTACCCATGGGTATCGGGGAACCACACCGTGATTGCCTTGCTTCAGCATTGTTTGATCTGGCGACGCCGTGGTTGGGCGACGCCATCACCTAGGCGCCGCCTTGTCCTGGCGACGCTTCCTCTTGGCGATGCTGGCACTTGGCGTCTCTCCACCTAGGCGACGCCTGGCGTTGACTTTGACTCTATAGTCGTTGACTTTGACCTTGACTTAGTCAATGCCCGGATACGGGACGGTACACAAGCCCCCCAGTCTTAAGCCGAAGACTTGTCTTCAGCGCAAAGACTAAAGCCTCGCCCACGCCGTCCACGTGCCATCCTGATGACGTGTCATTCCCTGCTGACTCAACAATTCTCGAATTGTTGACGTGACGCTCTCTGAACCCTAGGAGCGCTCTTACTGACTGATTGGACCTCCTCTGAAATGATGATAATGACACCTTTTGGGGCTACCCTTGATCGCGCGCCACGTGGCCCATCGCGCGGCCATCCTCCAGAGACCCATGCGTTTCCCTTGGGCAATTGATCTGTACCGTCCCGTATGAGGGCGTTGACTAAGTCAAGGTCAAAGTCAACGACAGGAGAGTCAAAGTCAACTCAAGGTGTCGCCCAGGTGTAGAGACGCCAAGAGGAAGCGTCCCCAAGGCAGGACAAGGCGTCGCCAAGGCAAGGCGTCGCCTGGGTGGAGGCGTCGCCAAGGCAAGGCGTCGCCTGGGTAGAGGCGTCGCCCAACCAGGGCGTCGCCAGATCAAACAGTGTAAAAGCAAGGCAATCACGGTGTGGTTCCCCGATACCCATGGGTAGGAAAGACCATGGAGGGAGCGACGTCGTGGGAAAGCCTCAGGTCCCGATATCTCGGGAAAGTGATAAAGAAAAGGAAAAGGTGGCTTCAAGGCCATAGTGACAATACCAGTGAAGGGCAGCCTGACTCGTGAAGTACCCCTGCAACCCCAGAGACGCCTTCGGGACAGATACGACCCAAGAGGAAGGTCACGCCCAGGATAACCGGGTGCAGGGTGCGAGAGGAAGGCAGATACGCTCTCAGAGTAAGTGGCTAGATACTTGGGGGCATGAGTTGGCACCCAAAAAGCCACCCCTAGCGCAGTAGCACTCCCAGGCAGGAGGACCCACACGTAGAAACGTCCCCAGATGGGCAGAAACGCCCCAAGATGGGGTCATGGCGTCGTGAGGCCCTCCACGTGTACGACAGCCATGCCAGAATGGAAACACCCTCTAGTCAGGTGCCAGGTAATTAAAGATATTCAATACAGTTTCCCTTTCGAGCATTCTGGTACTATTAGGGCTCCCAAGCGTTTCAACGTCTTAAATGCGCTACGTTTCGTAATTAAGCGCTTTAAAGAGTACGCTACGTTAGAGATTAAAGGCGCTTTAAGGCGCTTTAAATGCTGGGGTAGTTTAAATAGCGCTGAGAATGTCGGAAAAAGGGTTGGAACCTTTGGCAAATTTACGAGAAACTCTTTGGTTGCTTGCCCGTGCTTTAAGGTTACGTACAAGTGACCGGAGGATTTTTTTTGCCTAAAGGAGACAACACACACAGATACACAGTTCTTTTACCACCTTCAGAGTGCCACACGCGGTGCTCAGATACGTGGGTGGACAGTTTTTTGGTGTTTCTTGTTGGCTGACTTGAGCGTCGGAGTGCAAACGGCCGCTAGGGCGCCTCTTTGTCCTCTTTTTTGCAGGAATTCACAGGCAATCAGTGGGAAGGAGTCCTTAGCTGACGGTTGAGGTCGCGCACGAAGACGTCCCGGTCAACCGGACGGAACATTTGGCGCCCACCGTGGGGCCCGATATAAAACATCAGTCCCATCACAAGTTCGAGGAAAATTTACCAAGCTACAGTAACGTTGAAGGAGGTTGGAGTGACAATGGCCCCCACCAGACGAAGAGCAGCGCGCGCAGCCCCAGCAGACCTATCCATGCAGCAGGTCCTGGAAATAATGAGGGGGCTGCAGCAGGACATGGCGGATTCGAAGATGGAGCAGGAGCGCATGCAGACAGATCTTGACGCCTCGCATGAGCGCAACGAAGAGCTCCACCGTGTGAATGAGGAGTTGCGCCAAGGCCTGAGAAACGATCGGAGGCGGCCTGGGCAGGACGAGACGGAGAACCATTCCCCACCAAGGGAGTTTTCCACTCCTTTCTCGCAGGAGATCCTAGATGCAGCGATCCCGAACACGTTCGCAGGACCCAAGGTAATCTTCACTGGGATGGAGGACCCAGAGACGCACCTCGCTGCATTTCACACGCAGATGGTCCTGATAGGCGGTTCTGATGCTGCCAAGTGCAAGCTCTTCATGAGTACCCTGACCGGGATGGCTATGGACTGGTTCATTAGCCTCCCCGAGGGCCACATCACGTCTTTCCGCCAATTGTCGCGGTTATTCAGAGAACAGTCTTACGACCTGTTTGACGTGAAGCAGTATCAGGGGGAGACCCTGAAGGAGTATATCAATCGCTTCGGGGCCCAGGTCGTGAAGGTTGGTACAACAGAGGAGCCTATGATCGTGTACGCATTTGTGAAAGGCGTATGCCCCGGCCCCTTTGGAGAATCTATTATCCGCAATCGCCCTAGGACTTTCGCTGAATTACGGCGTAGGGCAGTAGAGCATATTGCTTCGGAAGGGGAGGTATGTGTGAAGCGCACCAGCGCCGTGCCCTCACGCCCGAGGGGACCGGCGCGAGTTCAACCCGTCAGAGTCAATGAGACCACGACGGGGAGAAAGAAGCCAGAGGCGAGATGCCCCTACGAAGCCAGAAAGCCCCAGCCCCGGGACCCCGCAGGAGGCGAACGCCCCGCCAGAGAAAGAGCAAGACCGGCGAGGTACAACTTCGTAGTTGAGTTGAAGGATTTGATCGCCGTACCCAACATAGCCGAGAGGCTGAGGCGACCGGCGAAGACCGACAAGGTGTTAGGGCCCCGCAAAGACTCTTGGTGCGAATTTCACGAGGCTTTCGGGCACCAAATTGATAATTGCCTGTCGTTGGGCTACCAGCTAGATGAGCTGGTGAGGACTGGGTTTTTGAAAGATTATGTCGCAGAGTCCACCACGACCGCCACCCTGCCGCCGCCGGCAGATGAGCCAGCACACGAGATGCCTGTGCTTGGCGAGGTCCACACCATTGCTGGAGGTTTTTCCGGCGGAGGACCCACCGCCTCCCAGCGGAAGAAATACGCGAGGGGGGTGAATTCAATCGAAGAGAGGCTCTCGGGGGAGCCCTGGGAGTCAGATATTGTGTTCACAAGAAGAGACCTCCGAGATGTGGTGCTCCATGACAACGATCCCGTTGTCATCTAAGTCGTCACGGCTGGAAGGAAGGTCCACAGAGTGCTTGTTGATCAAGGAAGCTCGGCAGACGTCATGTTTCTGTCGACCTTTAATAAGTTACGGTTGTCCCCTGATCTGCTGAGTCCCTATACGGGATGTTTGTATGGGTTTGGGGATAACCAGATAGAGGTCCGGGGGTACCTGGAGTTGAGGACTACGTTCACAGACGGAGAGGCCTCCCGTACAGAGAGCATTCGGTACCTCGTCGTGAACGCCAATTCTGCCTACAATATTTTGCTGGGCAGACCGGCGTTAAACCGTCTGAGTGCAGTATCCTCCACCCGTCACATGACGATGAAGCTACCGGACCTCAGTGGCCGGGTGATAGTCATCAGGTCAGACCAGGAGGAGGCGAGGAAATGCTACGAAAACATCCTGAAGACGAAGAGAGGCGTTTTCATGGTGTACGAACGTCCGCCGAGCGCGGACGCAACGATGATTGAGGCGACGCTCGCTGGGCTGACGCTTGAAGAGGCCATAGCAGAAAGGGCGATGCCCGAAGCAGATGTGCCAATGGAGAAGGCGCCCGTGGAAGAGGCGGTGCCCCCCGAAGAAGCGGCGCCCGTAGAAGAAGCGGCGCCCGCCGAAGATGATAATAGGGAGCAACCTGCAGCTAACACCCTAGAAAGGGAGATTGGCGGCAAAGCTTTCAAGTTAGGAAGCTCGCTAAGTCCAGAAGAACAGGAAGGGGTGGCAGAAGTGATTTCACGCCACCTGGATGCTTTCGCATGGTCCGCCTCGGACATGCCAGGCATCGACCCCGATTTCCTGTGTCACCACCTCAGCATGGACGCCACGGTCCGCCCCGTGCGTCAGAGAAGGAGGAAGTTCAATGAGGAGCGACAACAGGTGGTGAAAGACGAAACGCAGAAGCTGCTGAACGCTGGCCACATTAGGGAGATTCAGTACCCTGAGTGGCTCGCCAACGTCGTCTTGGTGAAAAAGGCGAGCGGAAAGTGGAGAATGTGCGTTGACTTCACGGACCTGAACAAGGCGTGCCCAAAGGATTCCTATCCGTTGCCCAGCATCGACGCCCTAGTGGACAGCGCGTCTGGCAGCAAGGTGTTAAGCTTCCTGGACGCCTTCTCAGGGTATAACCAAATCAAGATGCACCCCAGAGACGAGAGCAAGACTGCGTTCATGACTGAAACATGCAGTTATTGCTATAAGGTGATGCCCTTCGGGCTTAAAAATGCGGGCGCCACGTACCAGAGGTTAATGGACAAGGTCCTGGCGCCAATGCTTGGGAGGAACGTATACGCCTATGTAGACGACATGGTAGTGGCGTCGCAGAACAGGGTGCAGCACATGGCAGACTTAGAGGAGTTGTTCAACACAATATCCAAATACCGCCTCAAGTTGAACCCCGAGAAGTGTGTTTTCGGGGTAGAGGCCGGTAAATTCTTGGGTTTTCTGCTCACCGAGAGAGGGATAGAGGCGAACCCCGACAAATGTGCGGCTATTATCGCCATGCGGAGTCCGACATCGGTAAAGGAGGTTCAACAGTTGACAGGGCGGATGGCGGCGCTCTCGAGGTTTGTTTCCGCCGGAGGAGAAAAGGGGCACCCGTACTTCCAGTGCCTCAAGAGAAACAGTCGCTTTGCATGGACTGAGGAATGCGAAGCGGCTTTCGTTAAGCTGAAGGATTACCTGGCGACGCCTCCAGTGCTCTGCAAACCGATAACGGGCGTGCCCCTCCGGTTGTATTTTACTGTAACAGATAGGGCCATCAGTTCTGTGTTGGTCCAAGAGCAGGACCAGAGTCAGAAGCCCATCTACTTTGTAAGCAAGGCCTTACAGGGAGCTGAGACAAGGTACCAAGCACTGGAGAAGGCGGCGCTGGCGGTAGTGTTCTCGGCTAGGAGGCTCCGTCATTACTTCCACAGTTTTACGGTGGTGGTAATGACCAACCTCCCTGTACAGAAGGTGCTGCAGAAGCCCGATGTGGCAGGAAGAATGGTACGCTGGGCAGTGGAACTGTCAGAATTCGACATACAGTACGAACCTAGAGGATCCATCAAAGGGCAGGTGTACGCGGATTTTGTAGCAGAACTTTCGCCCGGAGGTGAGCAAGAGGTGGAAGCGAGTTCACAATGGCTGCTCTCGGTTGATGGCTCCTCAAACCAACAAGGGAGTGGTGCGGGAATAGTGCTGGAAGGACCCGACGGCATACTGATCGAGCAGGCCTTGCGTTTTGCCTTTAAGGCAAGTAACAACCAAGCAGAATATGAAGCCCTGATTGCAGGAATGCTCTTGGCCAAGGAAATGGGCGCACAGAACCTCCTAGTGAAGAGCGACTCCCAGTTGATTACGGGGCAGGTGTCGGGTGAGTTCCAGGCGAAGGACCCCCAGATGGCGGCGTATCTAAAATACGTCCAGTTGTTGAGAGGGGCGTTCAACGCTCTTGAGTTGATACACGTCCCGAGGGAGCAGAATGCCAGAGCTGACCTGCTCGCAAAGCTGGCCAGCTCAGGCAAGGGGGGTAGACAGAGGACAGTGATCCAGGAGACCCTCAAAGCTCCGCGTCGATTCGTGGAAGACAACAGAGTGGATGTCCTCCAGATTTATGCATCAAGGGGAAGGCCGAGGAGTCATTCCTCATTAACCCAAGATACGCAGAGGGCGCCCCGCATCAGTATATACGCGGGTGCGTCTGAGGAAGAGCAGATGCAGGTTTGTGTCCTGTCCACGGGAGACACCTGGATGACGCCCTATAAACGATACCTGGCGGATGGGGCCCTTCCAGTGGACCCTGAAGAGGGTAAGAAAATCAAAAGGAACGCCGCAAGATATACCTTGGTGGATGGGGTGCTGTTCAGACACGGTTTCACTCACCCTATCCTAACATGCGTCAGTGGCGATGAGTGCACCAGGATAATGGCGGAGCTACACGAAGGCATCTGCGGAAGCCATGTAGGAGGAAGGTCCTTAGCCTCCAAGGTAATACGTGCAGGTTTTTTCTGGCCAACGGTGAAAGAGGATTGCGCACGGCACGCCCAGCGGTGTAAGCAATGCCAAAAGCACGCCGACTGGCACAAGGCGCCACCAGAAGAGTTGCGGTCCATATACAGCCCGTGGCCTTTCCACACATGGGGAATTGACATCTTGGGCCCTTTCCCACTGGCAATCAGGCAGATGAAATATTTGATCGTCGCCATAGAATACTTCACTAAGTGGATAGAGGCAGAGCCCGTGGCGCAAATCACTGCGCATAAGGTACAACATTTTGTGTGGAGAAACATCGTGTGTCGCTTTGGCGTACCCAGGCGCCTGATATCTGACAACGGGACCCAGTTCGCCAGTCAGCAGTTGAGAAATCTGTGCGCTGAAGTGGGAATCAAGCAAGTGTTCGCGTCGGTCGAACACCCCCAGACCAATGGACAAGTAGAGTCAGCAAACAGAGTTCTGCTGAGGGGGTTAAAAAGAAGGTTAGAGAAGGCCAAAGGGGCGTGGGCGGAAGAGGTGCCAAGGATTGTATGGGCATACCACACCACGCCCCAATCCTCTACTATGGAGACGCCGTTCAGTTTGGTGTACGGGTCGGACGCGATGATTCCAGTAGAAATACACGAAAGCTCACCGCGTTTTCAAAACTTTGTGGTGGAGGAATCTAATGAGGAGAGACGGGTAAACCTGGATCTGCTAGAAGAGGCTAGGGAAGAAGCTAGAATAAAAGCTGAAGCGATGAAGAGAAGAGTGGAGCGGCAATATAGCTCTAAAGTAAAGCCACGACAGTTTCAGGTGGGCGACCTAGTGATGAGGAAAGCTCACCCTTACGAGTTGGAGAATAAGCTGTCTCCCAAGTGGACCGGGCCCTTCAGAGTTACTGAGGCTAAGGGCAACGGTTCGTACAACCTGGAGACTTTAGATGGAGGCCCTATCCCGCGCAGTTGGAATGCAGGCAACTTAAAATTTTATTTCAGTTGACCTATGTAAGCAGCATGTAACAATTTAGTTGAAGGGGACGCTCTTTTTCACTTTCGGGGGTTTTTTAATGAGGTCACCCTAATAAATGGAAAAACCAGTTGAGAAAAAGAAGTGCCTTGGTTTTCAGCCTTTATTTTTCCTTGTTAGAAGTAATGTGATGCGCCGCCTAGGCCATGGTGTCGCCAAGGAAGAAGGCGTCGCCTAGGTCTTGGCGTCGCCCAGAAAGAAGGCGTCGCCCAAGTAAAAGCATGCATCGTTGGCAGAACGAGACGAAAGGAAGTCGCGCGGTATATGAAGCATATGCAAAGTAAAGTGGCGTTGTAAAGAATTATGATATTGAAAAGTTGTTGTTACAAGCAACGTTCAGTACAAAATGCAAAAACACAAACAAGCCACTTCTCAGCGCTCATCAGAGTCATCACTGGAGGAAGGCGAAGCCTCTTTCCCAGCCCGCAGCGCTCGAGTAAGTCGTGTCCTTTTTTCTTGGCTTATTTTCGAACCTGCACAAAAGGAACAGATGTGTTAGCGACACCGTGAAGAAAGACAGGCACAGTTAGAAAGTAACGAAGGCCGATGTTGCCCAAGGCAGTGGTTCTCACATATGTACTTCTCAAGAGTCTTAGCGTTGAACTCCAAGCTGATCACCGTAGCAGAGTCAAAGCCTCCCGCCTCAGCAAGAATCCGGCAAGCTATTTGATCACTTGGAGCCAGATTCTTGAGGGGTTTGGCTTTGAGGGCCTTTTCCTCTCTCACCCAGTACAGTGGAAACCCATCCAGAGCGTCGGGAACAAGATCAGTACAGCAGATCTTGAAGAACCGGCCTTTCCACCCCATGAACGAGCTTTGGAAGGGCGTGAAGAGAACTCTTCCGGGTACATTGCTGAGAGTTACCCAGAGGTTGTGTCTCTGTCTCCTCACCTCAAAAAAGTGAAGAAAGAGGTCAACCGAGGGTGCACAACCCAGAAACCCAAAGAGGACATCGAAGGCCTTCACAAAGGCCCAGCTGTTGGGGTATAGCTGGGCTGGAGCCACGTTGATCTCCGTCAGCAGTTCCTTCTCGAACCAGGAGAAGGGTAAGCGCACCCCGATGGTCTAGAACACCACCTGGTAAAAGTAAAAGAAAGGGACCCCGTTGTTGGCCCGTTCGTCTCCACACACTGGCTCCCCCAGAGTGCAAGGGAGCACAGCGATGTCGTCATCGTGCCTCCTCGCGAAGGCCCGGTGGTCGTAAGAACACAACTCCCCTTTGTGTTCCCGTACGGCCCTGGTGGAGAGCAAGCATGAACACTCATCAAGAAGTTCGCTCGAGGCCCAAGGGTACAAGTCTTTGGGACGGACCCTGGGGGAAGCATCGTGAGAAGACATTCTTTAGCAAGATCAGGATGGCTAGAAATGCAAGGGTTGAGCGAGGGGAGCGAAGGTTAGAACAGCCCTTCGACAGAGAAGAAAGGGTGCAAGAAGAAAGAACGCAAGTAGGTTATGAAGAGTGAGGAAACGATGAAGATAGTTCCAGAGCTTGAAGAGTTAAATAAAGCGGTTAGAGCGCCAAACGACGTGAATGGATGCACCGCACGATTGATACACGTGGCAGAAGATGAAAAGATGACGCTGGCACCACTGGTTTAAATCAGAAAATGTCCCGTCAACAGAATATCCAATGGTACGATCCGCCGTCGAAAATGAGTCAGGGGCATAGCAGGAGTCAGGACTTGATGAAATGACTGAATGTCCCACAAACCATACAAGTAGCGCCACGTGGATCAAGTCGAATGACAGAAGGTCCCATCAGCTATACAGGGAGTGCCACGTGGATGGCACAGACAAAGCCTTGGGCTCTTCGCTGTTATCGGGCGTTGACCAAGGTAAGAGTTAAGGTCAATGTCGAGGTAAAGGTAACGCCCGAGGCGTTGCCAGGAAGGACGTAAAGGGCGACGACAGACGAGAAGTCGCGGGCGTCGCCAACCCAAATACCGACTGGCGTTACCTCCCCGATACCCCCAGGTAGGAAAGACTGAGGAGGGAGAAGAAATCAGAGAAAGGCAAAGTTAGTTGCAGGCGTCGCCTCCCCGATACCCACAGGTAGGAAAGACTGTGGAGGGAGACGAGACCGTCAAACGCCAGCGAGTCACTGGCAGGGTGTTCCCCGATACCTATGGGCAGGAAAGACCATGGAGGGAACAAAAACCCCACAGCACTCAGCGTTTTAGACACCCGGGGACGATACGGTGCTGCCTTAGCAGGCCTCTCCTTAGGCGTGGGCGCCGAGCGTTAAAAGATCAAAGAAAGAGCCTTTCGGTATCAGAGACGTCCCGTGGACGATACGGCGCCACTTAGTGAGCCTCTCCATGGGCGTAAGGGTTGGCGGGTGACCTTACCCAATCATACCAAACCGCCCAACGAAGTGTGAGAAATGGGCAGAACACAGATAAAATAATTGAAGCGTATGAAGGGAAAAGATGAGAATGAGATCGCGTAGGCAGAATCGTATGTGACAAAGAAATAAAGACAACCATGCGAACGTCCCAAATCAGTAACAAGAGTGCAGATAGTTCAAAGAATTACAAGTTTTGGCAAATAAAATCAAAAAGCGAAGGTAAAGAATGAAGACTTAAGCTTGAAGAGGAAGGCGGCGGATGAGGGGCAGCAGTTTAGTCGTTCAAATCCATGGGCACGACCTTCCCGTCGACTACGTGGTGTGTGGGGTCGCAGTTCGAAAGGTTGACGCCAGGGTTCTCGCAGGACGCCTGGGACAGGGCCTCTTGGAACCCCTCCTCGAAGGTGCCCGCCATCTCCTGGATAAGGGACTTTTTCTCCTTCTCCAGTTCCTCAATGGCGGCGTCTCCAGAGGCCACCTGCTTCTCCAGAGCCTCTTTCTCCACGCGAAGCCGGCTAACCTCGACCTGCAGTTTGTCGTAGTCAACTCGGAGAAGGTCCATAGCTTTGGCCTGCGTGGCCATTTCCTCCTCCATCCGCTCCACCTTGGCAGCCTGTTCACAGCAACGGTCCTTCAGGTCTTTGTGAGTTTCTGCATCCGCTTTGACCACTTCCTGAAGACCCGCCACCTGTACTTGGAGAGCAACTTCACGAGCGTAGAAGTCAGCCTGGAGCTCCAAGGCCTCTGCCAGTTTCCTCTCAGTTTCTGCCCTGGACTCTTGTGCTTGCTTCAGGGAGGAACAATAAGCCTCGTTCTGGCGTCCCAGGATCCTCATCTCCTCCTCTAGGGTAGTTGCCTTCGTTTCCAAGGCCTGGAGAGTTTGAGCTTGCAAGACAGCGTTTCTGGCCTGGGAGCGCCATTCAAGAGCCACCGCCAAGAAGGCCCCCAAATAGAAAGGCATACCTTCCCTCCTGTCGGTACCTTCTGGCATAGTCCCGCCACTGAAACCCCTCATCAGATGCATGATTGGAGGGGGAATGGCAATGAAGTCGGGGGCGGCAGCGTTGGGAGCCGGGGAAGCAGTGGTTTCTGGCGGCGGCAGGGGTGGCGCAGATTCAGCACCTTCGCCCCTTTCCTCTTGGAGAATCATAGGAGGGAGTGAGGTTGCGCTTGGAGGGTTGTCCATAAAGGGGTTCCCTCCCTGTGGCGACGTCTCTACCAGAAGAGGAACCCGCGCGGATTTTCTCCTTTTGAAGGGCGCCACACCCTCCGATTCCTCATCATCTGACAGAATCTCTAAAACCCTTTTCCCTTTGTCAAGGGGGGTGGAGCCGGTGACGAGGCCGCAGCTAGGGGGACAGCGGCGATAGGCGAAGGAGAGTTGGGGGCTGGAAGCAAGTCGGAGCCAGGTGGAGACGTCGGAGATGGGCTAGAAGCAGCTTCAGCAGTGACTGGAGGTGGCGGTGTCGGAGCCGGCGGAAGAATCGGATTGGCAACAAGGCTGGAGGAGACGCCTGCCTTGGCGGCACGAGCCTCCTTCAGTGCTTTCGCCAACATTATTCTTTTGGAAACGCCCATCACTGATCCTATGTCAAGACAGGCCAAACAACGAGGATTAGCACTAGAACAGTTATGCGAATTCACAATACATGAAGAGGCGTGAAAATGCAAGTAACATTGTACAGCGAAAAATGGTAATGCAGATAACCATAACGACTAATGCATCATAAATCGCCAAGAGCAGATACCAAAGTATGTAGAAAGCCCATGGGCATTGAATTCATTCGCGATGAGTTTGGCGGTATCAAAGACTATTCCCAGTCCCGCCAAGGCTTTGCATACATCCCGGTCAGGCGGAGCGAGCTCGTCCAGAGCCAAGGGCTTCATAGTTATGGGTTTGTCTGTCCAGTACAGGGGAAAACCCTCTAGAATGGTAGGATCGCGCTTGGTCGCGCGTACCTTGAAAAATTTCCCCTTCCAGCCTTTGAACGAATTCTGGAAGAGCGTAAGGATGATGCGCCCGGCGATCCCAGAAAAGCTCATCCAGAGGCTTTTCCCTTGCTTCTTTACCTCGAAGAAGTGAAGAAAAACGTCCACAGAGGAGGGAACACCTAGATAGCCGCAGAGAATTTGGAACCCCCTCACGAAAGCCCAACTGTTGGGATGGAGTTGGGCGGGAGCAGTGTTTGTCTCTGTCAGTAGCTCTTTTTCGAAGGGAGTTAGGGGCAGACGCAGGCCCACCCTTTTGAGCACCATCTGATAGAGGAAGAAGAAAGCGCATCCCCCAGTATCCCATGAGTCCGCGCAAACGGGCATCCCAGGTCGCACTCGGCTTACCAGGACTTGGGAGTCATGACTTTTGTGGAAAGCATTGAAGTTATAGAGAGCAGGGTCCCCCCTGTGGGCCTCCACGTCCTCAACGGAGTTCAGGAGGGAACATTCGTCCAGAAGTTCATCGGGGGCCCAGTCATATTCGCCTTTGTAATAAGACTTAGGGAGCGGGGGAGGCGCGGTGGTCTTGGTTTTCGCCATCAACGCCAATGCTGAAGATCAAAAGAGAAAGAAAGGGTTCAGAGAAAAGGGGTTTGGGGAGAAGAAAAGGGGAAAATGGAAGAACCCTAGGAGCGCCCTACCCGCAAGAGAACGAAGGGAAGCGAAAGGAACAACGAAGCATACAAACAATATCCAGAGAAATACGAGAATAACAACAGTCCCAGGCAGTTTCCTATAATGCGACAACAGTGAAGAGTTGAGAGTGCTCGAAACCATACCTTTGTTGTTGAAATGGAGGCGGTAGGAGAGCGCAGGAAGGGGAGAATCGCAATTGCAGAGAGAAGAGGTTTTGGAGGCGACGAACAGGGCAAAGTAGCAGAGTGAATGAATGTAACAGTAGGGTGAGCGCGGGGTTTGGAGTAACTTAAACGTTACATTTCGCGACTCAAGAAGCGCTAACTAAGGGCCGTAGGATCGGGCCACGCGTCGGAGGGTTGATTGCCCAGGGGAAGCGCAAAGGTCTCTAAAGGAGGGCCACGCGATGGGCCACGTGGCGCGCGATCAAGGGTAGCCCAAAAGGTGTAATCATCCCCATTTCAGGGAATGTCCAATCGCTCATTAAGAATACCCCTGTGGTTCAGAAAATGTCGCATCAGTAATTCGAAAATTTGCTGAGTCAGCAGAGAATGACACGTCATCGGGAAGGCACGTGGATGGCGGGGGCAAGGCTTTAGTCTTTGCGCTGAAGACAAGTCTTCGGCTTAAGACTGGGGGGCTTGTGTACCGTCCCGTATGAGGGCGTTGACTAAGTCAAGGTCAAAGTCAACGACAGGAGAGTCAAAGTCAACTCAAGGTGTCGCCCAGGTGTAGAGACGCCAAGAGGAAGCGTCGCCAAGGCAGGACAAGGCGTCGCCAAGGCAAGGCGTCGCCTGAGTGGAGGCGTCGCCAAGGCAAGGCGTCGCCTGGGTAGAGGCGTCGCCCAACCAGGGCGTCGCCAGATCAAACAGTGTAAAAGCAAGGCAATCACGGTGTGGTTCCCCGATACCCATGGGTAGGAAAGACCATGGAGGGAGCGACGTCGTGGGAAAGCCTCAGGTCCCGATATCTCGGGAAAGTGATAAAGAGAAGGAAAAGGTGGCTTCAAGGCCATAGTGACAATACCAGTGAAGGGCAGCCTGACTCGTGAAGTACCCCTGCAACCCCAGAGACGCCTTCGGGACAGATACGACCCAAGAGGAAGGTCACGCCCAGGATAACCGGGTGCAGGGTGCGAGAGGAAGGCAGATACGCTCTCAGAGTAAGTGGCTAGATACTTGGGGGCATGAGTTGGCACCCAAAAAGCCACCCCTAGCGCAGTAGCACTCCCAGGCAGGAGGACCCACACGTAGAAACGTCCCCAGATGGGCAGAAACGCCCCAAGATGGGGTCATGGCGTCGTGAGGCCCTCCACGTGTACGACAGCCATGCCAGAATGGAAACACCCTCTAGTCAGGTGCCAGGTAATTAAAGATATTCAATACAGTTTCCCTTTCGAGCATTCTGGTACTATTAGGGCTCCCAAGCGTTTCAACGTCTTAAATGCGCTACGTTTCGTAATTAAGCGCTTTAAAGAGTACGTTACGTTAGAGATTAAAGGCGCTTTAAGGCGCTTTAAATGCTGGGGTAGTTTAAATAGCGCTGAGAATGTCGGAAAAAGGGTTGGAACCTTTGGCAAATTTACGAGAAACTCTTTGGTTGCTTGCCCGTGCTTTAAGGTTACGTACAAGTGACCGGAGGATTTTTTTTGCCTAAAGGAGACAACACACACACAGATACACAGTTCTTTTACCACCTTCAGAGTGCCACACGCGGTGCTCAGATACGTGGGTGGACAGTTTTTTGGTGTTTCTTGCTGGCTGACTTGAGCGTCGGAGTGCAAACGGCCGCTAGGGCGCCTCTTTGTCCTCTTTTTTGCAGGAATTCACAGGCAATCAGTGGGAAGGAGTCCTTAGCTGACGGTTGAGGTCGCGCACGAAGACGTCCCGGTCAACCGGACGGAACATGATCCTTTGACGCGTGGCACGATCCCAAGGCTCTTAGTTAGCGCCTCTTGAGTTGCGAAATGTAACGTTTAAGTTACTCCAAACCCCGCGCCCACCCTATTGTTACATTCATTCTCTCTGCATCTCCGCACTGTTCATCGCCTTCAAACCCTTTTTCTCTGCAATTGCGATTCTCTCCTCCCTGTGCTCTTCTACTGCCTTCACTCCGATAGCAAAGGTACGATTTCAAGTACTCACGACCCTTCCCTTTCGCCGCATTATATGATTTATTGAACTGCCTGGGACTGTTGTTATTCATGCATTACTGCGTTTCTCCACTTCTCCTTCCTCCTCTGGGTTTTCTCGCGTGGGTGGTGTTTCTTGGGGCTCTCTCCCCTTCCTGCCATGGCTACACTTGCTAAACCCTTTTTCCTCTCTTCTTTCTCCAGCTATTTATTTACACCATGACGCGCGCGAACGCGGAGCCTGATTCCTCCCCCACGACCCCCAAGTCCAACTACAAAGCCTTCTACCCATGGGCCCCCGACGAGCTCCTGAGCGAATGCACCAGCCTGACTTCCTTCCAGGACCTGGAAGCTCATCGTGGGGATCCCCATTTGTACAACTTTAACGCCTTCTGCCGCACACACGACGCCCACATATCCGTCTGTCCCGGCAGGCCTGGAGAACCTGTTTGTTTGGACGACAGACCTAGAAAGGGGAAACCCTTCTTCTTCATGTACCAGACCGTGTTCAAACGCGTAGGAGTACGTCTCCCGTTCACCCCCTTTGAACGGGAACTCCTCACTGAAATCAATACTGCCCCCGCCCAGCTCCATCCCAACAGCTGGGCATTCGTGAGGGGTTTTCAAATTCTTTGCGGACACCTAGGTATCCCCCCTTCTGTAGATGTCTTCCTGCATTTCTTTGAGGTGAAAAAGCAGGGGAAAAGCTTCTGGGTAAGCTTTTCCGGGATCGCGGGCAGGATCCTCCTCTCCCTCTTCCAAAATTCTTACAAGAACTGGAAAGGGAAGTTCTTCAGGGTGTGCAGCACCAAGCACAATCCCACAGCTTTGGATGGCTTCCCCCTTTACTGGACAGAGCGCCCTAAACTTCTCAGGGCCAAAACCCTGGAAGAGCTATCTCCCGCCGATAGGGAGGTAAGCAAAGCCTTGGCCGGGTTGGGGATCGTTTTTGATACCTTGAAGCTTGTAGCTAGCGAGTACAATGCTCACGCCCTGACCACCTACTTTGGTAAGGGGACTCTTCCATCATACTTCTTGTTGTGAACAGCCTGCCACCGGACGTTTGTTTCCCCAGACTATTCTACTTGTTGTATGTTGTGCCATGTTACTTGCATCTCACGCCTCCATGTGTATTGTAATTTTGCATAGCTGCTTTGGTCCTAAGTTTTGCTGTTTGGTCTGTTTTGATGTAGGATCGGTGATGGGCGCTTCTAAGAGAATGATGCTGGCGAAAGCGATGAAGGAGGCACGTGCCGCCAAGGCGGGCGCCTCCTCCACCCCTGCTGCCGATCCGGTTCCCCACCAACTCTGTCGCCGCCTCCTCTGATCACCGCCGAAGCTCCCCTTAGTTCTCCTCCGTCATCTCCACATAGCCTCACAGCACTTCAGACTCCCAGCTCTCCTCTACCCATCGCCGCTGTTCCCCTAGCCGCGGCTTCGTCACCGGCTCCAACCCCCTTGACAAAGGGAAACGGGTCTTGGAAATTTTATCAGATGATGAGGACTCAGAAGGCGTGGCACCCTTCAGGAGAAGAAAATCTGCGCGGGTTCCTCTTTTGGTAGAGGCATCGCCCCAGGGAGGGAACCCCTTCATGGACAACCCCCCAAGTGCGACCTCACTTCCTCCCATGACACTCCAAGAGGAGAGGGGCGAAGGCGCCGAATCTGCCCCGCCTCCGCCGCCGGCAGAAGCCATTGCTTCCCCTGCTCCCGTCGCTGCCGCCCCCGATTTCATCGCCATCCCTCCTCCGATTATGCATCTAATGAGGGGCTTCAGTGGCGGGACTCTGCCAGAGGGCACCGACAGGAAGGAAGGCATGCCTTTCTACTTGGCGCGCCCAGGCCAGAAACGCGGTCCTGCAAGCTCAAACTCTCCAGGCCTTGGAAACAAAGGCGACTACTCTGGAGGAGGAAATGAGGACCCTGGGACGCCAGAACGAAACCTACCAAACCTCTCTGAAGCAAGCGCAAGAGTCCAAAGCAGAAACTGAGAGGCAACTGGCAGAGGCATTGGAGCTCCAGGCTGGCTTTTATACTCGGGAAGTCGCCCTCCAAGTCCAGGTAACGGGCCTTCAGGAATTGGTCAAAACTGATGCAGAAGTTCAAAAGGACCTGAAGGACCGTTGCCGTGAGCAGGCTGACAAGATGGAGCGGATGGAGGGGGAAATGGCCACCCAGGCCAAAGCTATGGACCTTCTCCAGGCTGACTACGACAAACTACAGGTCGAGGTCAGTCGGCTTCGCGTGGAGAAGGAGGCTCTGGAGAAGCAGGTGACCTTTGGGGATGCCGCCGTTGAGGAGCTAGAGAAGGATAAAAAGGCCCTCATCCAGGAGATGGCGGGTACTTTCGAGGAGGGGTTCCAAGAGGCTCTGACCCAGGCGTCCTGCGAGAACCCTGGCATCAATATTTCGAACTGCGACCCCACACACCATGTCGTCGACGGGAAGGTCGTGCCCATGGACTTGGATGACTGAACCGCTGTCTCTCACCCGCCACCTTCACCTTCAAGCTGAATTCCTTTATACTTTACCTTTACTTTTGACTTTCTCTGTTAAACTTGTAATTCTTTGAACCATTCGTACTCTTGCTACAAATTTGGGTGTTCGTATGATTGCTTTTGTGCCTTCACGGTATAAATTCTGCTTATGTGATCTTATCATCGTTCTTTGCCTTCGCGTGCTTCGGTTGTTTTGTTTGTATTATACTCGCTTCTTTCGCTTCGTTGGGCGGCCTTGTATGACCGGGAAAGGTCGCGTGCCAACCCTCACGCCCATGGAGAGGCTCACCTAATGACGCCGTATCGTCCACGGGGTGCCTCTAACACCGAAACGGTTCTCTCCTTGATCCTTAGCCCCCGGCGCCCACGCCTAAGGAGAGGCCTGCTACAGCAGCGCCGTATCGTCCCCGGGTGTCTAAAACGTCGAGTGCTTTGGGGGGGGTCGTTCCCTCTATGGTCTTTCCTTCCCATAGGTATCGGGGAACACCCTGCCAACAATTCGCTGGCGTTTGGCGGTCTTATCTCCCTCCACAGTCTTTCCTACCCGTGGGTATCGGGGAGATGACGCCAGCAACTAACTCAGCCCCCTTCAATTTCGTCTCCCTCCACAGTCTTTCCTACCCGTGGGTATCGGGGAGGCGACCCTGCTGATATTTGGGTTGGCGACGCCCGCGACGTCTCATGCTGGCGTCGTCCTTTATGTCATTCCAGGCGACGCCTCGAGCGTCTCATGCTAGTGTCGCCTTGGGCGTCGTCCCTAACTTGACATTGACTTTGACCTTGTGCTTGGTCGATGCCTGGGGGCAGCGAAGAGCTCAAGGCCCTTCCCGTATCTTCCACGAGGCGCTCCCTGTATAGCTGATGGGACGTTCAGTCATTCAACTTGATCCACGTGGCGCTTTCTGTATGGCTGATGGGACATCCAGTCATTCGATTTGATCCTGACTCCTACTGTGCCCCTGATCCCCTTTCGACGGCGCATCGTACCATCAGGTATTCCATTGATACGACGTGTTCTGAGCTTAACCAGGGGTGCCAGGGCCACCGTTCCATCTGCTGTCACGTGGCTCGATCGTGCGGTGCATCCATTCGCGTCGTTTGGCGCTCTAACCGCTTTATTTAACTCTTCAAACTCTGAAACTATCCTCATCATTTTCCCACTCTTCATAACCTACTTACGTTCTCTCTTCTTGCACCCTTTCTTTTCTCACGAAGGGTTGTTCCAGCATTCGCTCCCCTCGCTCGACTCTTGCATTTCCGGCAGTCCCTACACCCTTGACACTCCCTGATCTTGTTAAAGAATGTCTTCTCATGCTGCTTCCTCCAGGGTCAGTCCCAAGGACTTGTACCACTGGGCTTCGAGTGAACTTCTTGATGAGTGTTCATGCTTACTTGCTACCAGGGCCATAAGGGAGCACAAAGGGAATTCGTGTTCTTATGACCATCGGGCCTTCGCGAGGAGGCATGACGACGACATCGCTGTGCTCCCTTGCACTCTAGGGGAGCCAGTATGTGGAGACGAACGGGCCAGGTGGTGTTCAAGACCATCGGAGTGCGCCTACCCTTCTCCTAGTTCGAGAAGGAACTGCTGTCGGAGATCAACGTTGCTCCGGCCCAGTTATACCCCAACAGCTGGGCCTTTGTCAAAGCCTTCGACATTCTCTTCGGGTTTCTGGGTTGTGCACCCTCGGTTGACCTCTTTCTTCACTTCTTTGAGGTGAAGAGGCAGAGACACAACCTCTGGGTAACTCTCAGTAATGTACCCGGGAGAGTTCTCTTCACACCCTTCCAAAGCTCGTTCTCTGGGTGGAAAGGCCGGTTCTTCAAGATCTGCCGTACTGACCTTGTTCCCGACGCTCTGGATGGGTTTCCGCTGTACTGGGTGAGAGAGACGAGGGCCCTCAAAACCAAACCCTTCAAGAAGCTGGCTCCAAGTGATCAAATAGCTTGCCGGATTCTTGCTGAGGCGGGAGGTTTTGACTCTGCCACTTTGATCAGCCTGGAGTTCAACGCTGGGGCTCTCGAAAAGTACATATGTAAGAGTCGCTGCCCTAGAAACTCCGGCCTTTGTTGTTTTCTGTACGTGCATGTCTTGCCTCATGGTATCTCTGACACATTTATCTCCCTTGGTGCAGGTTCGAAAATAAACCAAGAAAGGAGGACACGACTTACTCGAGCTCTGCGTGCTGGGAAAGGGGCTTCGCCTTCCTCCAGTGCTGATTCTGATGACCACTGAAAAGTGGCTCTTTTGTGACTTGCATGAGTTGTAATATTCGCCCCATTTGGGCTACTTCCATTGTATTGAACATTGCTTGTAACACCAACTTTTTCTATATCAATTGATTTTTGCGACGTCACTTTACTCTGCATATATTTCGCATATTGTGCGCTTTCATTAAAAAACCCCCGAGAGGGAAAAAGAGCGTCCCCTTCAACTAAATTGTTACATAACTGCTTACATAAGTCAACTGAAATAAAATTTTAGGTTGGCTGCATTCCAACTGCGCGGGGATGATGGAGGAGGGCCCAAGCTCACCACACGATGAAAGCCAAGCCTCCAAGACTAGACGGTCTAGCCTATGATGAGGAGCGTCTAGACTAAAAAAGGAGCGTCTAGCCCATGAAGAGGAGCGTCTAGGCCATGATGAGGAGCGGCTACATAAGGAGCGTCTAGGCCATGATGAGGATTCCTTCTAGACCATCTAGCTTCACATACACATGGGTCAAAGCTACGGTTTTGGGAAGAGAAGACCTTTGTAATTGTTACATAAAGGCCCATTAGGGGTGCTTAGTAATTAGAGTAGTGTAGAAAGCATATTTGTGTGAACATTCTAGAAAGACCATGGAGGGGGGGGTGAGCATAAAAACTAGACACACCCCTCCCCATGTGCTCATTTGTGCACCCATGTGCCATGTGCACCCATGTGCTTCACATTTACATTTCATTTGGCTAGCATTAGGGTTGCATTATGGTCCTCCTTAGCCTATAAAAGGAGGAGCCTACACCTTGTATTTTCAAGTTTATTGTGAGTAAAGTTATGCTGCCCATTTGTGCTCAACTTTGCTTCTCCATAGAACCCTAGGCTCTAAACTTCAATTCCTTCATCTTTTCCCTTGAGCTGGCCGAACCACTCAATACCCATACCTATCATGCACCTACAAGATCAACACCACTCTTAGGAGGATCTTGCTCACTCTCATTCATTGCTTCCGCCCCATACTCTACATTGATTCAAGAAGAACTTCATGAAATGCCATCATTTGGTATCATGAGCTTTGGTTCTTCAAGATGAGTAGCTCCTTGTCTTTTCAATTTTAGTTCTTCTTTATTTCATTTTGTCATTTACATTCCTTACTTGTCTTGCTGTTTTTTACATTTTAATTTGTTCTTGGTGTGCTTTGTGGAAGATCCAACCGAAGCACTCTTGTTCATTTGATCTTGAACAAGTTCTTGTGCAATTTGTGATAGGATTCCATACACCTTTGTGTTGCTATTTTCTTTTAGGCTTTGAGTCTTTATTGCTTTCATTATTTTGGTTCATATTATGCTTTGAGTCTTTAATTTTCTGAATCTATACATGTTTTGTCAAGTCATGTTCATCCATATTGTCAACAATTCATAGTAGTCCTTTTATTTGGCTTAATTGTTTCTTGATTTTGGGTCTCTTTATTTGCTTGAATCTGTTGTTCTTTGCTCCTTTGGTGCCTTTTTAATCTTTAGTTTGAGTTCATATTGTGTTTAGATCATACACAATTCTATTTCACAAATTTCCATTGTGTCTAAACTTTGGTATCTTGCTGTTTTTGTTTCCAGTTTTCAGGTTCCCCTGTTTACACCTTCTCTGTTTTGGCTGTTTTAACCCAGAAAAATATTTCCACCCATAGGAAAATTTTGATTCTCTGGAAAATGCAAGTTTAAAGTGTTATAGAAAGGACAAAAAAATAATTAGGTCAAAAGAAGCAACAGAAAAAAAATGATAAATCTTTTAAGATCAGAGTCAAATCTGAAGCGCTCCAGCTGGCCTAACCGAACACCAATTTTGCAAAATTTATTAAAAAAAAATGGTGCATCCGTTTTGAGTGAATCCAAAGCCAGATTTTAGATAAGATCCTGAATATCTTGCATAACAAATTTCAGAGCCAAATTCTAAAAATAAAGCTCAGCATAAATCGGGGAACAAACACGTTTTCTGGCCCACAACATTTTCCAGTGGTGCTGTTTTTTTATTTGGTCATCTAATCTAGTGCTTTTCTTTAGGAATTCTTTTGTGTGCCAACCTTTAATTGAGTACCTTTATTTGTTTGCTTTACTTAATTGACTCTCTTTCTAGTTGTCACAATCTAAATCCTTTTGGTGGTACTGTTTTATTCAATTAAATTTGTTTCTTGCTTTTGTTCTTTGACCTCTAATTTGGGTGCTGGAATTTAATTCTTCTTTGGTGCTTATGTGAATGGGAACTTGATTTGGTTAAGGTTTAGCCCTTTGCTAGGTGCTGGAAATTGGAGGATTAAAGGCCATCATTCTAAGGAGAAGACAAGGCCAAAGCCGAAACAAGCATTCTTGAGAAAACACTACAAACACTTGGAAGATCAACAAGCAAAGACAACAAGGAAGTGCACTAACCAAAAGAGGATCAACAAAGGGAGTTCTCTTATTTCCTTTGCAACTTGGTTTATTGTTAATTACCTTGTTAATTACGTTTAGACGGTGAGTGTGTCTTCAAGGGCTCAAAGTGTCCAAGAAGCCTCACCTAGGGCCGAATAGTATAGCATTCTTGATTAGTAATTGTTACTTGTTTGTAATTGCCTTTTCTTTTGCTTAGTTAAGTGACGCTTTGCATGGTTATTTTGTTAAGTTTGTGTTAAACCGACTAGCTTTGTTGATTAGTAGCTTGCATTGTTTTCTTGCATTGAAAAAAAAAATTGATTTCTCAACTTATTTGTGTTCTAAGTGTTTCACTAAGAGAAAGTCTTGTGTGAAGATATTGGAGGATAGTTTTTGGCAAGGAAAAGGCTTGGTATTTAAGTAGTCCTTTGTGACTCACCTCCCTTACCTGGAAAACTACCTTCTTTAACTTTCCTAAACTTTCTCAAAGTAAAACACCTATATACACAAAGCTTTAGCCATGTCTTCTTCTTCTCATTCTACAAAGTCTATTGGAAGTGAATTAAAATCTTTAAAAACTCTTTTGAAAGAAGTTTCACAAACTGTGCAATCAATTGCATATAGACAATTGGAGAGTGAGACTAAACTTAATGTTTTGACTAAAGCAAAGGATAAGAAGTCTCACATTCTAAAAAAATTACCTTCTCATGCATATATCTCTAAAGATCATGATTCTTTTGGGGAGGGAAGCATTAGAGTAAATGATTATTATCAAGCACCCCCTAGAAGACATAGAGGAGATAGAAAAGAACAAGAAAACCCAAGAGAGGTTAGGGTAGACCAACCCCATTTCCATGGAAAAGAAAATATAGAAGCTTGCCTAGATTGGGAAATGAGGGTAGAAAAATTGTTTGCTTCCCATAAAGAAAGAAAAGAAAGAAAAATACAAAAGAAGAGAGGGGAAGTCGAAAGGGAAGCTAAAGAAAAAGAAGAAAAATAAAAGCATGAGAAGACCCTTGAAGAACAAAAGGCGTGGGAGAAGAGTGTTCCTTCCCACAAGGTCATTCAAAAAGACCAAAGATTTAAAAATACCTTTGAAAATATGTGTCTTGTTGAACAACCTCAAAGCCTTACCTTTTGTAAAGGAACACTTGCAAGCCTAAGTGAAAAAGAAGAGTCTTTAAAAGAAGCTTGCATAGATAAAAATGAAATAGATTATTTCTCATATGTGCTAGGATATCACCAAGTGAATGTCAAGTTTTTTATAAGCATCTACAAAAACAATTTTTTATGTGAAGTAGTGCCTAAAGAAACTTGTCATGTCTTATTGAGACAACCATTGCAAAGTGTACAAATCCTTATAAACAATGGTTGTCACAACGAGACTATCCTTACACATAAGAGAAAAAGTCTTCATGAAGGAGAACTCATGGGACAAATTAGAGTTGATAAAACTCTAGAGCTTTTAAAAGGAAAACTTTTGTCCCCCATGAGAAAAGAAGTTCAAAGACATTACCTTAGGTACAATTCTTGTTTTCAAAATACGCCCAAGGCAATGTCTCATAAACTCTATACTCCTTCACCTTTTGCAAATGATCCTTGGGAAGATATAAATTTCCTATTAAAACTCCCTAGGACAACAAAAGGTTGTGATTCAATCTTCATGGTTATGGATAAACTCTTCTCTAGAGAAGTGATACATCTTCATGGTTTATCTTCAAGCATAGTGTTGAATAGAGTTCCAAATTTCGCAAACCATGATTTGAGGATTTCCTTTGGAAAACTTGCAACTAAATTGCACACTTTAAATTCTTATCATCCTCAAACGCATGGTCAAAATATATTTGAAAATCTAGCTCTTTCTACTATGCCTAGAATAATCATGAAGTGCACACACAACTCTAGAGGTGAGCAAACATACCATAAAGTAGTTCACAAAACTACTTATATTTCTACTTTTAAAGTTATGTGTGGGTTCAATCATCTTTCTCCTTTTAAGTTGTTACCATCTTCTATAGGATTTATGCCTAAAGAGAAAGTAACCACAAATGAACCTTTTAAAATACATAAGATGATTAGAGACCACACACAACCATTAAAAGAGAAACTTTGTCCAAGGTTGCCAGAACCAAAAGAAAAGCAAAAATGGCAACCTAGTAAAATTAATTTGCAAACTAACACCTATGCCTTATTTGATTATTTCTATAGGTGGACGTTTGATCCAGGAGGACAAGCTTTGGCGAAGCAAAAGGTTGCTATCCGAGATCAAGTCTGTAGATCTGAGGATAGATCTTTTCCCGAAGGAGGAGATGATGGACACCATCCAGCCACAACCATCCCCCTAGTTGAAGAAAAAGCTTTGGATTTGAGGACAAATCCTTTTCAAGAGGGAGGGGATGATGGAGGAGGGCCCAAGCTCACCACACGATGAAAGCCAAGCCTCCAAGACTAGACGGTCTAGCCTATGATGAGGAGCGTCTAGACTCAAAAAGGAGCGTCTAGCCCATGAAGAGGAGCGTCTAGGCCATGATGAGGATTCCTTCTAGACCATCTAGCTTCACATACACATGGGTCAAAGCTACGGTTTTGGGAAGAGAAGACCTTTGTAATTGTTACATAAAGGCCCATTAGGGGTGCTTAGTAATTAGAGTAGTGTAGAAAGCATATTTGTGTGAACATTCTAGAAAGACCATGGAGGGGGGGGGGTGAGCATAAAAACTAGACACACCCCTCCCCATGTGCTCATTTGTGCACCCATGTGCCATGTGCACCCATGTGCTTCACATTTACATTTCATTTGGCTAGCATTAGGGTTGCATTATGGTCCTCCTTAGCCTATAAAAGGAGGAGCCTACACCTTGTATTTTCAAGTTTATTGTGAGTAAAGTTATGCTGCCCATTTGTGCTCAACTTTGCTTCTCCCTAGAACCCTAGGCTCTAAACTTCAATTCCTTCATCTTTTCCCTTGAGCTGGCCGAACCACTCAATACCCATACCTATCATGCACCTACAAGATCAACACCACTCTTAGGAGGATCTTGCTCACTCTCATTCATTGCTTCTGCCCCATACTCTACATTGATTCAAGAAGAACTTCATGAAAATGCCATCAGGATAGGACCTCCATCTAAAGTTTCCAGGTTGTACGAACCGTTGCCCTTAGCCTCAGTAACTCTGAAGGGTCCGGTCCACTTGGGAGACAGCTTATTCTCCAACTCATATGGGTGAGCTTTCCTCATCACTAGGTCGCCGACCTGAAACTGTCGCGACTTTACCTTAGAGCTATATTGCCGCTCTACTCTTCTCTTCGTCGCTTCAGCTTTTATTCTAGCTTCTTCCCTGGCCTCGTCTAGCAGATCCAGGTTTACCCGCCTCTCTTCATTGGATTCCTCCGCCACAAAGTTTTGAAAACGTGGCGAGCTCTCATGTATTTCTACCGGGATCATCGCGTCCGACCCGTAAACCAAACTGAAAGGCGTCTCCATAGTAGAGGATTGGAGCGTGGTGTGATATGCCCATACGATCCTTGGTACCTCTTCCGCCCACGCCCCTTTGGCTTTCTCTAACCTTCTTTTTAACCCCCTCAGCAGAACTCTGTTTGCCGATTCTACCTGCCCATTAGTCTGAGGGTGCTCAACTGATGCAAACACCTGTTTAATGCCTACCTCAGCACATAGGTTTCTCAACTGTTGACTGGCGAACTGGGTTTCGTTGTCGGATATCAACCGCCTAGGTACGCCAAAACGGCACACAATGTTCTTCCACACAAAATGTTGTACTTTGTGCGGTGTGATTTGTGCCACGGGCTCTGCCTCTATCCATTTGGTGAAGTATTCGATGGCAACGATCAAATACTTCATCTGCCTGATCGCCAATGGGAAAGGGCCCAGGATGTCGATTCCCCATGTATGGAAAGGCCACGGGCTGTATATGGATCGCAACTCTTCTGGCGGCGCCTTGTGCCAGTCGGCGTGCTTTTGGCATTGCCTACACCGCTGGGCGTGCCGTGCGCAGTCCTCTTTCACTGTTGGCTAGAAGAAACCTGCGCGTATTACCTTGGAGGCTAAGGATCTTGCCCCTACGTGGCTCCCGCAGATGCCTTCGTGTAGTTCCGCCATTATCCTGGTGCACTCATCGCCACTGACGCATGTTAGGATAGGGTGAGTGAAACCGTGCCTGAACAGCACCCCATCCACCAAAGTATATCTTGCGGCATTTCTTTTGACTCTTTTACCTTCTTCAGGCTCCACTGGGAGAGCCCCATCCGCCAGGTATCGCTTGTAGGGCGTCATCCAGGTGTCTCCCCTGGCCAGAACGCATACCTGCATCTGCTCTTCCTCAGGCACACTCGCGTACATGCTGATACGGGGCGCCCTCTGCGTATCTTGGGTCAAAGTGCAATGACTCCTCGCCCTTCCCCTTGATGTATAAATCTAGAGGACATCCACCCTGTTGTCTTCCACGAATCTACGCGGAGCTTTGAGAGTCTCCTGGATCACTGTCCTCTGTCTACCCCCCTTGCCTGAGCTGGCCAGCTTTGCAAGCAGGTTAGCTCTGGCATTCTGCTCCCTCGGGACATGTATCAGCTCAAGAGCGTTGAATGCTCCTTTCAACAACTGGACGTATTTCAGATACGCCGCCATCTGTGGGTCCTTCGCCTGGAACTCACCCGACACCTGCCCCGTAATCAGCTGGGAGTCGCTCTTCACCAGGAGGTTCTGTGCGCCCATCTCCTTGGCCAGGAGCATTCCTGCTATCAGGGCTTCATATTCTGCCTGATTGTTACTTGCCTTGAAGGCGAAGCGCAGGGCCTGTTCGATCAGTATGTCGTCGGGTCCCTCCAAGACTATTCCCGCACCGCTTCCTTGTTGGTTGGAAGAGCCATCAACTGAGAGCAGCCACTGCGAACTCATTTCCACCTCTTGCTCACCTCCGGGCGAAAGTTCCGCTATAAAATCTGCGTACACCTGCCCTTTGATGGATCCTCTAGGCTTATACTGGATGTCGAATTCTGACAGTTCTACCGCCCAGCGCACCATTCTTCCCGCCACATCCGGCTTCTGCAGCACTTTCTGTATAGGGAGGTTGGTCATCACCACCACCGTAAAGCTGTGGAAGTAATGACGGAGCCTCCTGGCAGAAAATACTACCGCCAGCGCCGCCTTCTCTAGCACTTGGTACCTCATCTCAGCTCCCTGTAAGGCCTTGCTTACGAAATAGATGGGCTTCTGACTCTGGTCCTGCTCTTGGACTAACACGGAACTGATGGCCCGCTCCGTTACAGTAAAATATAGCCGGAGGGGCACGCCCGCTACCGGTTGCAGAGGACCGGTGGCGTCGCCAGGTACTCCTTCAGCTTAATGAAAGCCGCTTCGCATTCATCAGTCTATGCAAAGCGACTGTTTCTCTTGAGGCACTGGAAATATGGGTGCCCCTTCTCTCCTCCGGCGGAAACAAACCTCGAGAGCGCCGCCATCCGCCCTGTCAGCTGTTGCACCTCCTTTACCGACGTCGGGCTCCGCATGGCGATAATCGCCGCGCATTTGTCGGGGTTCGCCTCTATCCCCCTCTCTGTGAGCATAAAACCCAAGAACTTACCGGCCTCTACCCCGAAAACACACTTCTCAGGGTTTAACTTGAGGCGGTACTTGGATATTGTGGCGAACAACTCCTCCAGGTCCGCCATGTGCTGCGCCCTATTCTGCGACGCCACCACCATGTCGTCTACATAGGCGTACACATTCCTCCCGAGCATTGGCGCCAGGACCTTGTCCATTAACCTTTGGTACGTGGCGCCCGCATTCTTCAGCCCAAAAGGCATCACCTTATAGCAGTAACTGCAGGTCTCAGTCATGAATGTAATCTTGCTCTCGTCTCTTGGGTGCATCTTGATTTGGTTGTACCCTGAAAAGGCGTCCAGGAAACTCAGCACCTTGCTGCCGGACGCACTATCTACCAAGGCGTCGATGCTGGGCAGCGGATACAAGTCCTTTGGGCATGCCTTGTTCAGGTCCGTGAAGTCAACACACATCCTCCACTTTCCGTTGGCCTTTTTCACCAAGACGACGTTGGCGAGCCACTCAGGGTATTGAATCTCCCTAATGTGGCCAGCACTCAGCAGCTTCTGCGTTTCGTCTTTCACCACCTGCTGTCGTTCCTCATTGAATTTTCTCCTCCTCTGACGCACGGGGCGGACCGTGGCGTCCATGCTGAGGTGGTGACACAGGAAATCGGGGTCGATGCCTGGCATATCCGAGGCGGACCATGCGAAGGCATCCAGGTGGCGTGAAATCACTTCCGCCACCCCTTCCTGTTCTTACGGGCTCAGCGAACTTCCTAACTTGAAAGTCCTGCCGCCAATCTCCCTTTCTACGGCGTTAGCCGCGGGCTGTTCCCTGCTATCATCTTCGACGGGCGCCGCCTCTTCCACGGGCGTCGCGTCGTCAGGGCCTTCCTTCATAGGCGCATCTGCTTCGGGCATCGCCCTCTCCGCTATGGCCTCTTTAGGCGTCAACCCAGCGGGCGTCGCCTCGATCATCGTCGTGTCCGCGTTCGGCGGACGTTCATACACCATGAACACGCCTCTCTTCGTTTTCAGGCTGTTCTCATAGCATTTCCTTGCCTCCTCCTGGTCTGACCTGATGACTATCACCTGGCCATTGAGGTCCGACAACTTCATCTTCATGTGGCGTGTGGAGGACACCGCGTTCAGACGGTTTAACGCCGGCCTGCCCAACAAAATATTGTAGGCGGAGTTGGCGTTCACGACCAGGTACCGGATGCTTTCGGTACGGGAGGCCTCTCCATCTGTGAACGTAGTCCTCAACTCCAGGTACCCCCGGACTTCCACCTGGTTATCCCCGAACCCATACAGGCACCCCGTATAGGGACTCAACAGATCGGGGGACAGCCGTAACTTATTAAAGGTCGACAGAAACATGACGTCTGCCGAACTTCCTTAGTCGACAAGCACTCTATGCACCTTCCTTCCGGCTGTGACGACTGAGATGACAGCGGGGTCGTTGTCATGGGGTACCACATCCCGGAGGTCTCTCCTCGTGAACACGATATCCGACTCCCACGGCTCCCCCGAGAGCCTCTCTTCGATTGAATTTACCCCCCTCGCGTATTTCTTCCGCTGGGAGGCGGTGGGTCCCCCGCCAGAAAAACCTCCAGCAATGGTGTGGACCTCACCAAGCACAGGCATTTCGTGTGCTGGTTCTTCCGCCGGCGGCGGCAAGGTGGCGGTCGTTGTGGGATCTGCGACATAGTCCTTCAAAAACCCAGTCCTCACCAGCTCATCTAGCTGGTAGCCCAACGACAGGAAATTATCAATGTGGTGCCCGAAAGCCTCGTGGAATTCGCACCAAGAGTCTTTACGAGGCCCCAACACCTTGTCGGTCTTCGCCGGTTGCCTCAGCCTCTCAACTATGTTAGGCACGACGATCAAATCCTTCAACTCGACCACGAAGTTGTACCTCGCCGGTCTCGCTCTTTCTCTGGCCGGGCGATCGCCTCCTACTGGACCCCGGGGCTGGGGTTTTCTAGCCTCGTAGGGGCGTCTCGCCTCTGGCTTCTTTCTTCCCGTCGTGGTCTCATTGACCCTGACGGGTTGAGCTCGCGCCGGTCCCCTCGGGCGTGAGAGCACGGCGCTGGTGCGCTTCACACACACCTCCCCTTTAGAAGCAATATGTTCTACCGCCCTACGCCGTAGTTCAGCGAAAGTCCTAGGGCGGTTGCGGATGATGGATTCTCCAAAAGGACCGGGGCATACGCCTTTCACAAATGCGTACACGATCATAGGCTCCTCTGTCGTACCAACCTTCACGACCTGGGCCCCGAAGCGATTGATATACTCCTTCATGGTCTCCCCTTGATACTGCTTCACATCAAACAGATCGTAAGAGACTGGCGGCGGGGCCTTGTTTGCTAAGTATTGTTCCCTAAACAATCGTGACAATTGGCGGAAAGACGTGATATGACCATCTGGAAGGCTGATGAACCAGTCCATAGCCATCCCGGTCAGGGTGCTCATAAAGATCTTGCACTTGGCAGCGTCAGAACCACCTACCAGGACCATCTGTGTGTGAAATGCGGCAAGGTGCGTCTCTGGGTCCTCCATCCCGGTGAAGATCACCTTGGGCCCCGCGAACGTGTTCGGGATTACTGCATCTAGGATCTCCTGCGAGAAAGGGGTGGAAAACTCCCTTGGTGGGGAATGGTTCTCCATCTCGTCATGTCCAGGCCGCCTCCGATCATTTCTCAGGCCCTGGCGCAACTCCTCATTTACACGGTGGAGCTCTTCATTTCGCTCATGCGTGGCATCGAGATCTGCCTGCATGCGTTCCTGTTCCATTTTCGACTCCGCCATGTCCTACTGCAGCCCCCTCATTATCTCCAGGACCTGTTGCATGGATAACTCTGCTGGGGCTGCGCGTGCTGTACTTCGTCTGGTGGGAGCCATTGTCACTCCAACCTCCTCCAACGTTACTGCGACTTAGTAGATTTCTTCGAACTTGTGATGGGACTGATGTTTTATATCGACCCCACGGTGGGCGCCAAATGTTCCGTCCGGTTGACCGGGACGTCTTCGTGCACGACCTAAACCGTCAGCTAGGGACTTCTTCCCACTGATTACCTGTGGGTTCCTGCAAAAAAGGGGACAAAGAGGCGCCCTAGCGGCCGTTTGCACTCCGACGCTCAAGTCAGCCAGCAAGAAACACCAAAACTGTTCACCTCCATCTCTGAGCACCGCGTATGGCACTCTGAAGGTGGTAAAAATAACTGTGTCTAGTGTCTGTGTTCTCTCTCTCAGGCAAAAATATTCCCCAGTCCCTTGTTCGTAACCTTGACGCACGAGCAAGCAACTTAGAGAGTTATGGTAAATTTGCCAAAAGTTCCAACCCTCTTTCCAACATTCCCTGCGCTATTTAAACTACCCAAGCATTTAAAGCGCCTTAAAGCGCCTTTAATTACAAATGTAACGCACTCAATCAGCGTATTTAATTAGAAAACGTAGCGCATTTAAGACGTTGAAACGCTTGGGAGCCATTATAACACCTAAATGCTCGAAAGGGAAACTGTATTGAATGACTTTAATTACCTAGCACCTGACTAAAGGGTGTTTCTATTCTGGCCTGGCTGTCGTACACGTGGAGGTCCTCACGACGCCGTGACCCCATCTGGGGCGTTTCTGCCCATCTGGGGACGTTTCTACGTGAGTCCTCCTGCTTGTGAGTGCTACTACGCTAGGGGTGACTTTTTGGGTGCCAACTCATGCCCCCAATTATCTAGTCACTTACTTTGAGAGCGTATCTGCCTTCCTCTTGTACCCTGCACCCGGCTACCCTGGGCGTGACCTTCCTCTTGAGTCGTATCTGTCCCACAGGCGTCTCTGGGGCGGCAGGAGTACTTCACGAGTCAGGCTGCCCTACTCTGGTACTATTACTATGGCCTTGAAGCCACCTTTTCCTTCTCTTTATCACTGCCCCGGGTTATCGGGACCTGAGGCCTCCCCACGGCGTTGCTCCCTCCATGGTCTTTCCTACCCATGGGTATCGGGGAACCACACCGTGATTGCCTTGCTTTAGCACTGTTTGATCTGGCGACGCCCTGGTTGGGCGACGCCATCACCTAGGCGACGCCTTGTCCTGGAACCGATACGACTCGCTAGAGTCTCGTTCCAGGGGCGATCAACATGCATGGGCCGTGAGAAGGCAGTGTACGCTCAGTATGGATGATCCCTCTAATATTGGGCGTATGAGTTGACACCTAAGTGATCATCCCGCATCAGTTGCACTTCGAGAAGGGAGTCTTACACACTGGGATTTCCCTAAGTTGGGTTACAGTGTCGTAAGGCCACCCACGCAAAGTTACGCTTAAGTTAGAGGAAGACACGTGGCAGAAGCACCAGAAAGGTATATAAGCTCTCGTTGCTAGCAGACTAAGGTACGTTTTGACACTTTACACACAAATAATCGGAGAACGAGAGAAAATTTAGTTACGATTCAGTTACACGCTTCCTGAACACGGTGTTCTGTTACGGAGGTGCAATGGTGTTTTTTGCCCTTACTGACTTGAGTGTCGGAGTGCAAATGGCCACGAGGGCGCCCATTTGTCTCTCTGTTTCAGGTATTCATGGCGGCGAAGGGTGAAGATTGGAACGAAGACAAAGGAGTCCTTGATACGCAGCTCGTAGCTACGCACGAAGGCAATCTCGTCAACCGACAAGAATAAAAATCATACCTTTCGGGTATTGATGTTTGAAAACTCAAACTTCGGAGGAAGGAGAATATAGCGTTTTCCTGCGCAGAAAGCTAAGTGGGAACTTGTGCAAGCGAAAGTGATGAAACGGTGGTGGGAGCGTAAGGGTTGAAATGTTTTGAACAGTGCTCGAAGAAGTTCAAGCGCCAACAAGTCCCAGCCATCGATCTCGACACGTTTGCAACGATTACACGGAAATCGATGGGATGTCACTTTGGTGTACCGTTCACACCCGTTACCCAGTGCCACGAAAGGTCGCGCAGTACGATCACTTAGTCTCTTCACTTAAGCAAGTTACAGTTCGAGACTGGGGGACTTGTGTCCTGACCAGTCCTCGGTCATCGACTCAGAGGCTGGCATCAGACATCGCGCTCTGTTACTTGGTAATGGAAGGGAGCCACGTGAAGTGGGCCCCAGACACATACCCGGGAGTCAGCCAGTCTTTGAGGTTGCTACCCTAAGCCCGATGTTGGAGATCAATCTCGGACCTCGTCAGCAGAGGAAAAAGATCGAACATCGGCCGCTGGGATGCAATGGAAAGCCCCGTAAGGTGGGCCCTATAATTTGGTTAAAGATGAAAATTAAAGACAAGAGATATGTGGGAAGTCTAAGGGACGAGGGATCCATGCACGTGGTGTGTATGACACATGAAGGTGCATCACCATTGATAATCCTAGGAGGCGTAAGGGCCCATTAGTATTAGGGTTTCCAGGAAGGTTGCATGCATGGCACATGGACACTTAGGGCACCCACGAAACAGACGACGCCGGATATTGGGTGCACAAATTGGTACCTAGGCGACCACTCTCTTATCCGTTGCACTCCAGCTATGGGAAGTTCATGTTCCAGATACACTAAGATTACGCAATAGCGGCACAAAGACATTCTCCAAGGAACCCTAGACATTGGTAACAGAATAGAGGTAAACCCTAGTTTCAACCTATATAAGGGGCGCTAAGAACCCTAGTAAGGTACACAGTTTTTAAGACTAAAACTATTCTATACATTTGGTGTTCTTTGCCCTAATACTGACTTGAGCGTCGGAGTGCAAATGGCCGCTAGGGCGCCCCTTTGTCTTTGTAGGTGAGAAGTTTCTTGGCGGAGAATGCACGTTTCTCAAGTAAGGATAAAAGGGCCAGAGTAGCCATTGGAGTTATCCGGCGAGGCGAGTCAACCGGACAGAACAGTGATCTAGGCCTCTCCCTTACTGATTGCTGGAGTGTGGCTTGGAAACCACCTTTTTCGGTCCATCTTTATTGTTGGATTACTGAGGCCCGCGTCCTCCACGCCCTGCCTTGATGTCAGCCCCTCCTCGGCTCCCCTTATCCATGAGCCTACCGAGACTCTGGCCCGTCCTGCCAACCTTCCAATGGACCCAGCCTTCGGGGCCCCACCATGACTTTGGTCAACGCCCGAGTCCGAGGACTGGTCGGTACACAAGCTCCCCAGTCTCGAGTTGTTAACTTGTTCAGCAAAGAGATTATGGCCTCGCCCTGTTGACCTACGTGGCTTCGCGTGACGGGACGTGTACAGTGCACCGAAGTGATGCTTTCCTGTTCCTGTTTCCGCCGGTTGACTCGAACACCTTCGTGCGTCTCTACGAACTGTGCTTCAAGAACCCCTTTGCTCCTGTTCCAATGTTCTCCTTCCTCCGCCGTGAACACCTGAAACAGATAGACAAATGGCGCCCTCGCGGCCGTTTGCACTCCGATGGTCAAGTCAGCTATTGGGCAAGAAACAACAAAACACTTCCCGTCGCAGAACACCGTAAGCTGAATGTTCAGAGAAATGCATAACTGAAAATTGTAACTGAAAATCCTAGCCTCTGGTAAAATGTGTTAACTTGTGTAAAAAACGTACCTTAGCTATGTTTGTTGTTAACCTTATATACCTTTGGTGTCCTTGCCTTCCTGTGTATTTGTGACTTAAGCGTTCTGTGGGGGCGTCTTAGCGACACTGACGCCTAGACTTAGGGTCGTGCAGTGTGTAAGACTTCCCTGCCGTAGTGCGACTGGCGCGGGGGTGACTGCATGGGTGTCAACTCATGCGCCCATTCTCTGAGTTATCCGCCTTGGGAGTTCCTTGCCTTCCTCATGTGCCATGCATGTGGATCACCCTCTGGGACGTGACCCTCCCATGGGTCGTGTCTGTCCCAGTGGCTTTCCAACGGTGGTGCGTACTGCCGCGTCCCCACACCTCATGCACGGGTCCCTCGTGAGTTGGGTCTCTCCCTACTGGTAACTGGGGGTGTGGCTTGAAAACCACCTTTCTTTATCTATCATTATTGTTTGAGGTGCCGAGGCCTCCACGCCCTGCTCCTATGCCGCCTCCTCCACGGTCACCCCTACCCGTGGCATAAGGAGACACTTCTTTGACCTGCTATGCTTTCCAGGGGTCCCATTATGTTGACTTTGGTCAACGCCCGAACCCGGTCAACGCCAGAGGCTGGTCAACACCCGAGGACCGTACGGTACACAAGCCCCCCAGTCTCAAGCTGTTAACTTGTTCAGCAAAGAGACTATGGCCTCGCCCTACCGTCCTACGTGGCCTCCGGTGATAGGACAGACATAGTGCACTGAAGTGACGCCTTCCTGTTCATGTTGTGATCAACGCACATGTGGCTTAATCGTGCGGTTGGGACTTAACGGCGCTTACGCTTCTCAAGTTTACGTTAAGTCTTTCAAAACTCGCGCTCCATGCACTGTTCCATCACTTGCATTTGTTCTTACACTCTTCATCTTCTTCCTCGAGCTTTCTTTGATTCCTTCTTACAAAGACCGAAACTTTCGCTCATCAACCATCAAAGGTATGATTTTTACGCATTGATTGATCTTTACTCTTGATCTTATGTACTGATAGACTTCCTGGGACTGTTTAGATTCTCGCATTTACGTTTTTCTCAGCATTTTCCTCGTTCCCTTGTTTTTTGAGTTTTTCCGCGTGGGTAGGGTTTTTTGGGTTTTCCTTAGCTTCGCGCCATAGCCTCCATTTGTTGAACCTTTGCTTTTCTTTCCCAACTTCTTTGACCATGGCGAGATCGAAAATCACAGCCAACCCTCCTCCTCCTAGCGTCAATTACAAAACTTCGTACCCTTGGGCCTCCGATAGGCTTCTCGCAAAGACCTCTTCTATTACAGCCATCGCCGATTGGAGGGCTCATTTGGACAATGAGCCCAACTTTGTGGGTAGGGCGTTTGGTAGGGTCCACGACGCGTACATATCAGTTCGCCCCTGCGTTGCTGGCAAACCCGTGTGCGTAGACAACCGGGCCAACAACGGCGAACCCTTTTTCTTCTTTTATTAAACGGTCTTCAAGCGCATTAGGCAGCGCCTCCCTTTCACTCGCTTCGATAGGGAGTTACTTACTGAACTCAACGTTGCCCCTGCCCAGCTGCATCCCAATAGCTGGGCCTTCTCCGTCCTTTGCGGCTACTTTGGCCACCCCCCCTCTGTAGACATCTTTTTGCACTTCTTCGAGGCCAAGAGCCCTGGGAAGCGGGGTGAAGGGGAGGGTCATCTTCACCTTGTTCCAATAATCCTACAAAGGATTCAAGGGCAAATTCTTCAAGGTGTGCTGCTCTGACCATGATCGCACAACCGTAGATGGCTTTCCCCTCTATTGGTGAGCGAAGTGAAGTCAAAAAAAGTTAAGAGCTTGGATGAGCTCTCCTCTGCCGATCGGAACGTATGCCAGCTGCTGGCCAGCTTGGGAGTCGTCTTTGACACCGTAGAGCTCATAAAAAAGGAATATAACCCAGATGAGCTAGATGGTTATATTGGTACAAGAACCTGCTCTCAATCTCTTTCGTACATCGTCATGCTTTTATCTGCTAACTCACACTTGTACTAATTCTCTGATTTCTCATGTTTACTTCATTCTAAACTATTCGTCTTTGGTGTAGGCATGGTGCTGAACGCTGAGAAACAGGCAAGACTAGTTGAAGTCTTATCTGTTCGCGACAATGCCACAACTGGCAAGGCGGGTACCTCTGCACACCCTGCCTCGCCTGCCTCTCCTACTGCTCCTCTTGCACCCTCTGCTCAGGCCACTCCAACATCTGTTTCGCCACAAGCAACTCCAAACCCTGCTTCTCTACATGCCACACCTGCTCTCGCTTCTCCACATACTGTACCTGACCCCACTTCTCCAGCTCCAATTGTGGTTGTTCCTTTGTTCACAATAAGGGCTTCTCCTCCTCCAGCCCCCTAGAGAAAAACAAGGGGGTGGTGCTCATCAACTCTGATGATGATGAGGACTCTGTGGAGGGTCCTGCTTTCAAGAGGAGGAAAACTACCATGGTAGCAACCTCCCACTCATCCTCTGCCAAACGTCCTGCCTCTTTCAGGGACGACCCTCTAAGCGCCTCCTCTCCTTCAAACTTTTTTGCTCTTGAAGAGGGAGCCGAAACTGTTCCTGAGCCTGCTCCTGCACCTTCCCTAGAGCTTCCCAAGGTCCTTCAGCAGATACTGAGATACTATCAACAAGAGGCCATGGGGGTTTCTGCTGATGAAGCGGTGCAAGAGAGCATGGCCCTCGGCTTTGGGGGGTTCTTGGCCCGCGCTGCCCACCAAGCTGAGGCGAAAGGCAAGGAGCAACAAGCTTTGGCTCATGAGCTGGCTCAAGTGAAAGAGAAAATGGCCAACCAGGCTCGGCGCTTCTTTATCCAGGAAACCGCACTGACCTAGGAACTGGGTGTTCTACGAAAGACTGAGTTGGAGGCGAACAAGAAGCTCCACGACGAAGGCCAGAAGTATAGCACCCTTCTAACCAAGGTGGTGCCACTACGCGTTGAGGTGGAGGAACTCAAAGAAGCTGCTGAGGCCACCAAAACCAAAATGGCCAGCCTCGAAGAGCGCTCTGTTACCCGGAAGGTACAACTGGGTAAGGTTGAAGCTGAACTTGCTGAAAAGACCGAAGCCCTTGAGAAGATCAAGTTGGAACTTGCTGAGCAGGCCAAAATCCTTGAGAAGAGCAAAGGGGAGCTTGCAGAGAAAACTGAAGCCCTTGCAAAAACTGAGAAGGAGATGGTTGCCCAAGCTGAGGGCTTCAAGAAGGTCGAGACAGAACTCGTCAACGATGTTGCGGATGCCTATGCCGCCGGGTTTGAACCACGTCGTCAAAGGACAAGTTGTGCCAAGGAGCTTTCCACATAATGCTACTTAGCCTCTATACTTGAAAGTTATATTCTTAAGAGCCTTTCGTACTGTGAATGTATCTTGCACTTTTAACTTAACTACTTTGCTCACTTCTGCTTGCGTTTTTACTTGCCTCCTTTACTAACAACGCTTCTGATACTAACTTCATTCGTTATTCTGGGTAACTTTGTTTTCTCGAACTATAGGTAGCACGCCTTTTCATCTTTAAACTTTGTTGTCAAAACAATTTGTAATGAGACAAGCGTGCGCGGACCTTCGATTGTCCTTATCTTTCTCTCTAACTCGGGCCTGGGGGCTCCTTCACTTGGCAATTACTCGTACTTCGTGGTCTCAAGGCGTCCAGTCTCAAAGAGCGTTACTGGCCTCATCATCACTCAAAGGCGAAGGAGGACTTATTTGGTTGAAGCCTACTGTTCATGCTTGATGCCCACGCTCGAAGGAGGCGCCCCCCGCCACTTCCTTTCGAGGTGTCTAAACATCAAGGCCACGGGTTTGTCTCTCATTGAACCGTGCTATCCTCGCTTGGTGCCCACGCCCGGGGAGGCGTCTTAAAGGAAGCTACCACCCCCGCCCGAGGTGTCTAAACACCAAAGTGAGAGTGCTCATCCCTGCATTGTAAAGAAAACTTGAGGGTTCATATGCTCGAAATGCAACTTTATTGGGTGACCTCATTAAAAAACACCCAAAAGGGAAAAAGAGTGTCCCCTTAAACTGTATACAATGCAGAGTTTTTAACTAAAATAAAACTTGAGATTTGCTGTGTTCCAAGTGCGAGGGATGGCGCCTCCCTACAGGGTCTCAAGCCTGTACGCCCCGTTTCCCAGGACCTCGGTTACCCTAAAGGGACCAGTCCACTTGGGGGACAACTTGTTCTCTAGTTCGTACGGATGAGCCTTCCGCATTATCAAGTCAGCAACTTGGAACTGCCGAGGCTTTATCTTGGAACTGTATTGGTGCTCCACCTTTCTCTTCACCGCTTCATCTTTGATCCTCGCCTCCTCTCTGACCTCGTCCAACAGATCCAGATTCACCTTTCTCTCTTCGTTAGACTCCTCGGCCACGAAACTTTGAAAACGCGGCGAGCTCTCGTGGATCTCTAACGGGATCATCGCATCTGATCCATACACCAGGCTAAAGGGCGTCTCCTTAGTGGAGGATTGAGGCGTGGTGTGGTAAGCCCACACTATCCTGGGAACCTCTTCCGCCCATGTCTCCTTAGCTTTCTCAAGCCTTCTCTTCAATCCTCTAAGCAAGACTCTGTTAGCAAACTCCACCTGCCCGTTCGTATGGGGGTGCTCGACGGACGCGAACACCTGCTTTATGCCGACCTCTGTACACAGCTTGCCCAATTGTTGGCTTGCGAACTGTGTACCGTTGTCGGAGACAAGACGCCTTGGTACGCCAAAGCGACACACAATATTTCTCCACACAAAATGTTGTACCTTGTGGGCCGTGATCTGTGCTACCGGCTCGGCTTCAATCCACTTCGTGAAGTATTCAATGGCCACTATCAAATACTTCATCTTCCTTATTGCTAACGGAAAGGGCCCCAGAATGTCGATTCCCCATGTATGGAAGGGCCACGGGCTATAAATGGACCTCAGCTCTTCTGGTGGTGCCTTGTGCCAATCGGCGTGCTGTTGACACTGCTTGCACCGCTGGGCGTACCTCACATAATCTTCTCTTATTGTTGGTCAGTAATACCCTGCACGTACAACCTTCAACGCTAAGGACCTACCACCAACATGGCTCCCACAAATCCCCTCGTGGAGCTCAGTCATTATCCTTGTACTCTGATCTCTGCTCACACAAGTCAAGATCGGGTGAGTGAACCCATGCCTGAACAGTGCTCCGTCAACAAGGGTGTACCTTGTGGAGTTTCTCTTTATCTTCTTGCCCTCCTCGGGCTCTATTGGAGTATCCTGTTGACGAGGTAGCGCCTATAGGGTGTCATCCACGTGTCCCCCTCCTCCAACGCATAGGATCCTCCCCTCCTAGTGAGACCAGATAAACACTTACGCTGGGCATCCTCAGCGTGTCCTGAGTCAACAATCGATGACTCCTCGCCCTTCCCTTGAACGCACTGATCTGAAGGACGCTTACCATGTTATTTGCAACAAACATTTGTGGTGTTTTGAGGGTTTCATGTATTACCCTCCTCTGCCTTCTCCCCTTGCTCGAGCTGGCCAGCTTGGCGAGTAGGTCAGCACGAGCATTCTGCTCCCTTGGGACGTGTACCAACTCAAACACCGCGAACGCCCCCTTCAAGACTTGAACATAGCCCAAGTACGCAGCCATCTGTGGATCTTTGGCTTGGTACTCCCCGGTTACTTGACCTGTAACCAACTGGGAATCGCTCTTTGCCAGCAAGCTCCGTGCGTCCATCTCCTTGGCCAAGAGCATTCTAGCTATTAAGGCCTCATACTCCGCCTCGTTGTTACTGGCTTTGAAGGCGAACCTCAGGGCCTGCTCTATCAACAACCCATTTGGCCCCTCCAAGATCACACCGGCTCCGCTTCCCTGCTAATTGCAGGACCCATCAACGGAGAGTACCCACTTGAAACTAACCTCCTCTTCTTGCTGCGCACTCCCTAGGGAGAGCTCCGCCACGAAATCCGCATAGACTTGGCCTTTTATGGGGCCTCAGGGCTCATACTGGACATCGAACTCCAATAGCTCCACCGCCCAGCGTACCATCCTCCTTGCCACGTCTAGCTTCTGCAGCACTTTCCGGATAGGGAGGTCCGTCATCACTACCACTGTGAAGCTCTAGAAGTAATGACGAAGCCTGCTGGCCGAGAACACCACGGCCAGTGCTGCCTTCTCTAAGACCTGATACCTCACCTCTGGCCCTTGTAACACCTTGCTCTTGTCCTGCTCCTGGACGTGGACTGAGTTGATCGCCCGCTCAGTCACAGCAAAATACAACCGGTGGGGCACGCCCATCTATGGCTTGCACAGCACGGGGGGAGCGGCCAGGTACTCTTTTAGCTTGAGGAACGCCGCCTCACACTCCTCGATCCACACAAACCGACTGTTTCTTCTTAAACACTGGAAGTAGGGGTGACCCTTGTCCCCTCCAGCGGATACGAACTTGGACAAGGCCGCCATCCGCCCTGTCAACTGTTGTACTTCTTTCACCGAGGCGGGGCTCCTCATGGCGAGGATAACCGCACACTTGTATGGATTCGCCTCTATCCCACGCTCGGTGAGTAGGAACCCCAAGAATTTGCCCGCCTCGACCTCGAATACGCACTTTTCGAGGTTCAGCTTCAAACGATACTTAGCTATTGTAGCAAATAGCTCTTCCAGGTCGGACACATGTTGAACCTTCTCTTGCAAGGTCACCACCATGTCATCCACCTAGGCCTGCACATTTCTTCCCAACATGGGTGCAAGGACCTTGTCCATCAACCTCTGATAGGTGGCGCCTGTGTTCTTCAGGCCGAACGACATCACTGTGTAACAGTAGTAGGATGTCTCGGTCATGAACGCCGTTTTGCACTCGTCACGGGGTTGCATCTTGATCTGGTTGTAAAAACGTATCCAAAAAGCTGAGCATCTTGCAGCCCGAGGCGCTGTCCACCAACGCGTCGATGCTCGACAAAGGGTACGAATCCTTTGGGCACGCCTTGTTGAGGTCAGTGAAGTCTACACACATCCTCCACTTCCTATTGCCCTTCTTCACCAAGGCCACATTGGCCAACCACTCAGGATATTGAATCTCCCTGATGTGGCCGACGTTCAACAACTTCCTCGTCTCTTCCTGTATGACCAACCGCCTCTCTTCGTTAAACTTTCTTCTTCTCTGGTGCACAAGTCAGACTTTGGGGTCCATGGTGAGGCGGAGGCATAGAAAATCGGGGTCAATACCTGGCATGTCCGAGGAAGACCATGCGAAGGCATCTAAGTGTTGCGCTATCACTCCAGCTACCAGATCTTGCTCTGCTTGGTCCAACGACTTTCCAAGCTTGAACGTCTTACCGCCAATCTGCCTTTCCACAACGTTCTCAGCTGGCTCGGGTCGCCTCTCCCGAGCGTTCTCTGCGCGGGCTACGCCTACACGGTCCTCCTCCATGGGTGCCTCCTCCATGGGTGGGCGCTCCACTACCATGAACACACCCCTCTGCGTTTTGAGGCTATTCTGATAGCACCTCTTGGCCTCTTGCTGATCGAACTTGATCACGATCACCTTCCAACTCAGATCGGTCAGCTTCATCTTAATATGGCGTGTAAACGACACCCCCTAAACCGATTCAGAGCCGACCTTCCCAACAAGATGTTGTATGCTGATTGGGCGTTTACCACTAGGTATCTTATGTTCTCTGTGCGGGAGGCGGAGCCATCTGTGAAGGTCGTCCTCAGCTCCAAATAACCACGCACCTCCACTTGATCTCCCGTAAAACCATACAAACACCCCGTGTATGGCCTAAGCTGGTCAGCAGACAGCTGCAACTTATTAAACGTAGACCAGAACATCACATCCGCCAAGCTACCCTGGTCTACAAGCACTCAGTGTACTTTCCTCCCCGTTGTTACAACCAAATCACCACCGGGTCGTTATCATGGGGAACGACGTCACAAAGATCAGCCTTCGTGAACGTGAGGTCGATGTCGAGTGAGTCGTCCACCACCTGCTCCGCTACGAACATTACCGAACACACATACCTCTTGCACTGAGAGACAGTGCAGCTTCCACCCGAGAATCCACTTGAGAAGGTGTGGATATCTCTCCATGGATGGGCATCTCGTGAGCTTGGCCCTCTGCTGACGCTGTCAAAGCCTCAGTCCCTGATGGCCTCGCTAGGTAATCATTCAGGAAACCGCTCTTCACAAGCTCATCCAGCTGATGCCCCAGCGCCAAGCAGCTGTTTATCGGAAACGCTTGGTGGAACTCGCACCATGCATCCTTGTGCGGTCCCAACACCTTATCAGTCTTCACCGGCATCTTCAACCTGTCAGCTATGTTGGGCACAAAGATCAGGTCTTTCAACTCCACCACGAAGTTGTGCTTCACCGGCTTATTCTCCCCTGAGCGCCCCTTAGCCTGGGGCTTCCTTGGCTCGAAGGGCCACTTTCCTCCTTGACCCCTCTTCCCCGTCGCGACCTTGTTCACCCTCATGGGTTGTGCGCACGACGGTGCTCGTGGACACGCGGGAATGACGCTCGCGTGCTCCTCATTTATCTCAGCGAAAGTTTTGGGGCGACATCTGATGAGCAACTCACTGAAAGGTCCAGGGCAGATTCCCTTCCTGAACGCATGGACTATCATCGAATCATCCGTGGTGTTGACCCTCACCATCTGTGCCCCAAAAAGATTAACAAACTCTTTCAACATTTCCCCCTGATACTGCCTTACGTCGAAGAGATCGTAGGAATTGGGCGGGGGAGCATGATTCGCTATGTACTGCTATCTGAATAGCGTCGACAGCTGCGCGAACGAAGTCACATGGCCATTTGGAAGGCTGATGAACCACTCCATCGTTGTTCCCACAAACGTGCTCATGAACAGCTTACATCTGACGGCATTAGAACCGCCAATTAGCATCATCTGAGTATGGAATGCTGTGAGGTGCACCTCTGGATCCTTCATCCCGGTGAACGTGGCTTTCGGCCCCACGAACGTAGCATGGATCGCAGCATCCATAATTGCATGTGAGAAAGGCATAGGAAACTCCCTGGGAGGCGTTGCGCACTCTTGCTCCTCTGTTTCGCGACTCCCAGCCTGGTTGTGTAACCCGCGACACAACTTTTCGTTGGTGCGGTGCAACTCCTCATTTCTCGCTTGCGACGCCGCAAGGTCTAGCTGGATACGCTCCTGCTTCGCCTTCGACACTGCCATTGCCTCCTGGAGGCCCTGCATCATCTCCATGACCTGGTGCAAGGTCAAGCTCTCACCTCCCACATGCGCCGTAGAACTCTGCCTAGTATTCCTCATTCTTGGACGTTTCTTGGCGAATCTTGAACTGTTTTATCAAATCTTGGAACTTTCTTCGGTGAACTTTAAACTTTCTTGACGAATCTTGAACTTTCTTCAGTGAATCTTGAGGATTCTTGACAAACCTTGACGAACCTTCACAATTGTCACTGGGTCTTGAACTTCTTGTGGTGGGACAGATGTTTTAGATCAAGCCCCACGGTGGGCGCCAAATGTTTCTGCCGATTGACTCGAACACCTTCGTGCGTCTCTACGAACTGTGCTTTAAGAACCCCTTTGCTCCTGTTCCAATGTTCTCCTTCCTCCGTCGTGAACACCTGAAACAAAGAGACAAATGCCACCTTCGCGGCCATTTGCACTCCGACGGTCAAGTTAGCTATTGGGCAAGAAACACCGAAACACTTCCCGTCGCAGAACACCGTAAGCTCAATGTTTAGAGAAATGCGTAACTGAATTGTAACTGAAAATCCTAGTCTCTAGTAAAATGTGTTAACTTGTGTAAAAAACGTACCTTAGCTATGTTTGTTGTTAACCTTATATACCTTTGGTGTCCTTGCCTTCCTGTTTATCTGTGACTTAAGTGTTCTGTGGGTGCGTCTTAGCGACACTGACGCCTAGACTTAGGGTCGTGCAATGCGTAAGACTTCCCTACCCAGACTTAAGGTCGACCTCGAGCACGTCATCCACCACTTGCGCCTCTACTAACATCACCGACCGTGCATACCTCTTGCGCTGAGAAGCAGTGCACCCTCCACCTGAGAAACCCCCCGAGATGGTGTGGATCTCTCCATGTACGGGCATTTCGTGCCCTTGGTCCTCACCTGACGTTGCTGAGGTGTCAGCCCTATGTGTCTCCGCCAGGTAGTCGTTTAGGAACCCACTCTTCACCAGCTCATCCAACTGGTGTCCCAACGCCAAGCAGTTGCGTATGGAATGACCAAACGCCCAGTGAAACTCACACCAAGCTTCCTTGTGGGGTCCCAACTTCTTGTCAGTCTTGGGTGGCATCTTCAACCTCTCTACTGTGTTGGGCACAACTATGAAATCCTTCAGCTCTACCACGAAATTATGCCTTACAGGCTTATTCTCTCTCGCGCGCCCCCTAGTCTGAGGCTTCCTAGGCTCGTAGGGCTGCTTCCTAGCGGGGGCTCTCTTCTCTGTTGCAACCTCATGCACTCTCACAGGTTGCGCACGCGCCGGTGCTCGTGGGCACGTGGGAAAAACACATGCGCGCTTCTCATTCATCTCCCCTTCTGCTGCGATGTAAGCCACCGCTTGACGCCTTATCTCGACGAAGGTTCTAGGGCGACTCCTGATGAGTGATTCACTGAAAAGCCCCAGACAAATCCCCTTTCTGAACGTGTGAACCATCATCGTTTCATCCTTAGTGTTAAGCCTCACCACCTGCGCCCCAAAACGGTTAACAAACTCCTTCAACGACTCACCCTGGTAATGTCTTACATCGAAGAGATCGTAAGATTTGGGTGGGGGAGCGCGATTCGCGATGTACTGCTCCCTTAACAATTTCGACAACTGTGTGAACGACGTCACGTGGCCATCAGGGACGCTGATGAACCAATCCATCTTCGTCCCTACCAACGTGCTCATGAACAACTTACACCTTACAGCATCAAAACCACCAACCAGCATCTTCTACGTGTGGAAAGCTGTAAGATGGGCCCACAAACGTACGTAGCTGGTATCACAACATCCATAATCACTTGCGAGAAAGGCATGGGAAACTCCCTGGGAGGAGTAACACATTCTCGTTCCTCTGTTTCACGATCCCCTGCCTGGTTTCACAAATCACGTCGCAACTCTTCATTGGTTTTGTGTAGTTCTTCGTTTCTTGCTTGCGACGCAGCCAGATCAATCTGAATGCGTTCTTGATCAGCCTTTGACGCTGCCATCGCTTCTTGAAGGCCCTGCATCATCTCCATGACTTGTTGCAGGGGAAGACCTTCGCCCCCGATTGGCGCAGCAAATCCTTGCCTTGTATTCCTCATTCTTGATCGATTGTTGATGAATCTTTCTCAGTTCTTGCGGTTGGGACAATCGTTTTAGATCGTGCCCCACGGTGGGCGCCAAATGTTCCCGCTGGTGACCTAAACGTCTTCGTGCACTTCTGATAACCTCGCGTCCAAGAATCCCTTTGTCTCTACGTGCCTTTTCCCTGATGGAATCACTTGAAACAAAGAGACAATGGGCGCCCTCGTGGCCGTTTGCACTCTGTCGCTCAAGTCAAACACCGGGCACAGAAACACTAAAACTCTTAACTCTGAGAGCTCTGTGTGTGTATCCTCTCTGTGTGTTACTTGCATTAGAAATGTGTACCTTCTCCTGTTGGTTGTTACCCTTTATATATTCCTTAGTGCTTATGCTCCCTTCGCTAACTGTGACTTAGGCTTACTGTAGGTGTGTCTTAGCATTCGCTAAGGAAAGATCCTTGAGAGATAGGGAGGTTGACCTAATACAACCTATATAAAGGGTTGTAAGAAGCTTAGAAAAGGTACATTGTTTCTAAGACTGAAACTGCTTTACATACTCACTGTTTCTTAGCCCAGTATTGACTTGATCGTCGGAGTGCAATCAACAAGTAGGGCCTCTATTTCAACGGAGCCACTCTTAACTACCCAAAGAAAGAGCGAAAACCACTAGGAGATAGGAGGAGTCACCATCTGCCTTTGAAGTCAACGACGGCTGAGTCAACGGCGAGAACAAACATCAATAATCAAAATAAAACAAAAACAAAAATAAATAAAGAATGGCAAAAAAATATTTAAAAAAATAACTAAAAACAAAAAAGATATAAAATAAAGGCAAAACAAAATAAAACAAAGATAAAATATATAAAGGAATAAAAAAATCAAAACAAAATAAAGATAAAAGATATAAAGAAAGAAAATAAAACAAAACAAAACAAAATAAAGATAAAAAAATATAAAGAAAGAAAATAAAAACAAATCAAAATAAAATAAAGATAATAGATATCATAAATATTAGTATTTTTAATTTTCTATTTATTTTTTCATTTTTTTATTGTGTACCGCCCAGGTAGTCGGAGGTGATGACGTGGCAGTGAGTTATTATGTAGGCGTGTTGAGCGGGGCTCATGGCTGGCAAAAGGGAAGGAGATCGGGGGGCTCGTGTAGTCGCCAGTCTTTAAGTTGGCGTGCTCCGATCTCTAGCATACCTAAACCGGCGGTCACTAGGTTTATGATGAAGTCGCCGGATGCAAACCCAGGCGACCAAATGATCAGAGATCGCCGAAAGGAGGACATCGCCGAAAGATCAGCGAAGCTTGTTCCAGGCTTTTGAGGCAGAGGATGAAGCCATCAGATAGTCATTTCCTAGCTAGCCAGAGGTTGAGATCGGGGAACGGCTTATCAAGTGAAGTAGATCATGAAGGCGGCCGGCGAGACCACAGGGAAGGTGTGTATGAAGGCACCCGTACTCGCCACGCAGAAGAGATCACGCTCCAAGGCAGTTATGCGCTGAGTTGTTCCTTGCATAAGTAACTTAGCCAAAAAGCCCGAAGAGTAAGAAGTGGCGCCCAAGTCAAGGATGCTCCAGATGGTGACACATGTACGGCTGGATACGAGCCACGTATCCAGATGTGTAACTGTCAAGAGAGAGAAAGTGCACAGGTATATAAGAGATTCTAACGAACTTCTGAGGTACGCGCGCGTTTTAGATTACTTCTTTTACGCTTGCGAGAACTAGAGTACGCTGAGAGAGAATCTTGCACGGTTCCAGAGAGTTCTTGAGTTTTTCTCTTAGTATTTGGTGGTTCAGTCGCTGACTTGGGCGTCGGAGCGTGATCGGCCGCAGCGGCGCCGTTCTGTCTTTTTGTAGGTTCTTGAGGCGAATCAAGGCGAAGGACCGAAGCTAACACGGCGCAGAGTCGATCCAGATTTGACGAGGCAAAGTTCTTGCGTCCCGGTCAACAGGCAGGATCATATTGCTATACTAAATAAATAAAAACTAATAGGAAGAGAACACAGGTTGAATATTCAAAAAATAAAATAGGAAAATAAAATTAAAAAAATTATGTAGATTGTACCGATCGGGTAGTCGGAAGTGATGACGTGGCAGCAAGCGATAACATAGGCGTGTTGAGCAGAACACCTGGCTGACAGAAGGGAAGCACATCGGGAAGTCTATGTAGTCGCCAATTGTTAACTTGGCGTTCTCCGATCTCTAGTATGTATAACCGACGGTCACCAGGCTCGCGTCATAGTCGCCGTATACGAGTTTTAGGCGACCAAGTGGTTAGAGACCGCCGAAAGGGGCACATCGCCGAAAGATCAAGAAGGCTTGCTTAAAGCTTTCATGAAGTACAGGCACGAAGGATGAGGTTATCAGATGATCATTCCCTAGCCAGAGGTCGAGGAAAGGGAACAGTTTCCCAGAACATGCATGATGTGCAAGTGAAGCAGATCGTGATAGCGGCAGGCGAGACCACAGAGAAGGTGTGCATGGTGACACCCCATACTCGCCACTTAGAAGAGATCGCGCTCCATGGAAGCTACGCACCGAGTTACTCCTTGCATGGGTAACTTAGTGGAATAGCTTGAAGAGTAGAGGTGACACTCAAGTAGGAGGGGGCTCCAGATGGTGACACGTGTACAGCTGGATGCGAGCCACGTGTCCAGAGGTGTAACCGTCAGGAGAGAGAAAGTGCTCAGGTATATAAGGAACTCTAACGAACTTTTGAGGTACGTGCGTTTAGAACACTTCTTTACGCTTTTGAGAACACTTGAGTACGCTGAGAGAATACTTGCACGGTTCCTTGAGTTTAGCTTTTCTCTCTTAGTATTTGGTGATTCCGTCACTGACTTGAGCGTCGGAGTGCGATCGGCCGCAGCGACGCCATTCTGTGTCTTTGTTTTCTTCAGGTTCTCGAGAGGATTTGAGACGTGGAGATCGAAGGCTAGCATGGTGCGAAGCTGATCGAGGGAAGATACCTTTGACGTGGCAAGACTCTTGCACTCGGGTCAACCGGAAGGATCATCAGGCGCCCACCGTGGGGCCGTGTAAAACGTGTTTCCCATCCACAACGTGAGTTCTTGAAGTTTCTGCGGTTTTTGTGTGGTTGTGTGCTGGTGCAACCATTTTCGGCGTTTTCCACCGTTCGTTTGAGTTTTCATTCGGTGTATCGGCGTTTTCCACCGTTCGTTTGAGTTTTCATTCGGTGTATCGGCGTTTTTCACCATTCGTTCGAAGTTTTCATCGGTAGTTTGAAGTTTTCCACCGCTTGTTTGAGCTTTCGATCGGTGTATTGAGGTTTCTTACCGTTTGTGTGAGTTTCAATCGGTGAATTGAGGTTTTTACCGTTTGTTCGTGTTTTTGACCGGTGAATCGGGAGTTCAGGAGGAGAAGCGGTAGGTTCGTGTCAAGGTTGCAAGTTTCTGTGGAGGTTTTTTGCTGTTGTGATTGCGTTCTTGGAAGTTCTTTGGAGTTTAAGAGGTTTCGACCGATTGATTGTTGGATCGATCGTTTCGCTGGTGAAGGTTTTGTTCGCTGAGGTTTGGTTTGTTGATTTTTCATGAGAAAGATGAGAAGCACACGTTCAAGTCACGTTGTGCCAGCTGCTGCAGAAGGCGCCATGACCATGGCGCAAATGATGGAGATCATGCGCGCGTTGCAAGAAAATGTGGAGGCATCGCGCATAGAGCAAGCGAAGATGCATGAAGACCTGGTCGCCTCTCAGGCCAGGAATGAGGAGCTCAGCAAGGTCACGGAGGAATTGCGTCAAGCTCTTCAGGAGCAGAGAGGACGCACAAGTGTTGAAGAAGTTGCGCCGTCATCGCCACCGCGCGTTTTTCCAATGCCATTCGCTCAGGCGATCACGGACACGCCGATCCCTACGAGCGTAGTACCTGTGAAAGCTTCTTTCACCGGCGTGGAGGATCCTGAAGCACATCTCACCATGTTTCACACGCAGATGATGCTATCAGGAGGCTCAGATGCTGTCTATTGCAAGATGTTTGTGAACACGCTCAAGGGAACAGCGCTGGAATGGTTTGTTAGCCTGCCTACAGGTCACATAACCAATTTCCAGCAGTTTTCGAAGCTTTTCGTCGATCAGTACATTGTGAACAAGGCGCCACCGAGGGTGTCTTACGACTTGTTCGACGTAAGGCAGTATCAGGGAGAGTCCCTGAGGGACTATCTGAATCGTTTTGGAGCACAGATGGTCCGCTCGCTTGCCAAAGACGAGGAGATGTTGGTGTACGCCTTCAAGAAGGGTGTACTGCCTGGACCTTTCTGTGAGGCGCTGATTAGGGCCCACCCCGCCACGTTTGCTGAAGTTAGGCGACTTGCGGTGGCCCACATCACTGACGAAAGTGAAGTCGCCGAGAAAAGAGGGAGCGTGGCTCTTGCTAGGCCACGGGCCCAGACTAGAATCCAGCCGCAGAGGGTGCTGGAGACGACGGCGGCTAAGAAGGATCAGAGGACTCGCCATCCTTATGATCCAAAGAAAAATAAGGGAAGGGGCCCAGGGCGCCCCAGGGAGTTCAATCGCCCACCAAAGTACAAGTTTGTCATGGGGTTGGCGGATCTGATCGCCATTCCCAACATAGCAGCCAGGCTTAAGGCGCTTGAGAAAGTTGGCGACAAGGTGTTAGGGCCAAAACCAAACGCATGGTGCGAGTTCCACCAGAGTTTTGGTCACACCCTTGACTCGTGTTTGGCCCTGGGTTACCAGCTCGACGATCTGGTCAAGAGCGGGTTCTTGAATGATTACCTGCTGGACAAGAGGACGGGGGGTGCGTCGAGCTCTCAGCCGGCGAGTAGTGAGGGTCAGCAGCATGAGATGCCCACTCATGGCGAGATCCACACCATCGCCGGAGGTTTCTCAGGTGGTGGGTGCACTGCATCACAGCGGAAGAAATATGCTAGGTCTGTGATGGCAGTTGATGTGTTTGAAGATCACTCGCCAGACGTGGACATTACGTTCACAAAGGAGGATCTCAGGGACGTTGTACCTCATGACAACGATCCCATAGTTGTCTCGCTAGTCACGGCGGGAAGGAAGGTCCACCGGGTACTCGTGGACCAAGGAAGCTCGGCAGATGTAATGTTCTAGCCGACTTTCACCAAGTTGCAACTACCCCTTGACCAGCTAAGACCCCATGGAGGATGCTTATATGGGTTTGCTGGCGATCAGGTGGAGGTCAGGGGGTACATTGAGCTGAGAACAACGTTCACGGATGAGGTGGCCTCGAGGACGGAGAAGATCAAGTACCTCGTCGTGAATGCCCCCTCGGCGTATAACATTCTGTTGGGAAGGCCGACCCTCAACAGAATAGGAGCTGTGCCCTCAACCAGGCACATGAAGGTCAAGTTGCCATCGATGGAGGGGGTGGTGATCACCATAAGATCCGACCAAAAGGAGGCAAAGAAGTGCTACGAAAACAGCCTCAAGAATAAGAGATCGGTGAGCTACATCACCACAATGCCGCCTCCCGGTGTGAAGCCCAGGCCAACAGAATGGCGAGTTGTTGATGCGGCGATGGAGGTGACTGCCAGAAGCGATGTCAGCATGGTAGACGCTGAAGCTGAGGGAAGGAGCGCCGAACGGGAAGAAGAAGCGAGAAACCGCCCAGAGGAAGCGAGGGAGTCGGGAATCGCCAGGGCGGTGATCGCCAGGGAAACCTGACCCAAACCCGTCGAGAAGTGGCTTGAGAGGGAGATCCGGGGCAAGGTCTTCAAGTTGGGAAGATCTTTGGAGGGTGAGCTCCAAGACCAGATCGCCAAGGTGATAGAACGGCATCTGGATGCTTTTGCATGGTCTGCTTCAGACATGCCGGGAATTGACCCCGACTTCTTCTGTCACCATTTGGCAATGGACACACGGGTCAGACCAGAGTGACAGAGACGCAGGCCATTAGGGATGAAACGTAGAAGCTCCTCGCCGCAGGCCATATCAGGGAGGTCCAGTACCCTGAATGGTTAGCTAATGTCGTGCTGGTAAAGAAGAGCAACGGGAAGTGGCGCATGTGCGTCGACTTCACAGACCTGAACAAGGCTTGTCCAAAGGATTCATACCCTTTGCCGAGTATAGATGCCCTGGTCGACAGTGCAGCAGGGTGCAAGCTGCTGAGTTTTCTGGACGCCTTCTCAGGGTACAACCAGATAAAGATGCATCCCATGGATGAAGAGAAGACCGCCTTCATGACTGAGAGATCGTGCTACTGCTACAAGGTGATGCCCTTCGGGCTGAAGAACGCGGGGGCCACGTACCAAAGGTTGATGGATAAGGTACTTGCACCGATGCTGGGAAGGAATGTGCAAGCGTACGTGGATGATATGGTCGTGACCTCGTTAGAGAAAAGCAAGCACGTCTCAGATCTGGAGGAGCTGTTTACCACGATTGCCAAGTTCATATTAAAGCTAAACCCCGAGAAGTGCATTTTTGGCGTGGAGGCGGGGAAGTTCTTGGGTTTCCTTTTAACTGAAAGAGGAATAGAGGCAAATCCTGATAAGTGTGCTGACATCTTGGCGATGAGGAGCCCGGCTACCATGAAGGAGGTGCAGCAGCTTACAGGTCGGATGGCCGCCCTGTCTCGTTTCGTGTCAGCTAGTGGAGAGAAAGGCCATCCGTATTTCCAATGCCTGAGGCGAAAAAACAAGTTTGTCTGATCGAAGGAATGCGAAGAAGCTTTCGTAAAGCTTAAAGAGTACCTGGCGAGCCCGCCGGTTTTGTGCAAACCTTTGGTGGGAACCCCTCTCGGGTTGTATTTTGCTGTAACTGAGAGGGCGGTGAGTGCGGTGCTCGCCCAAGATCAAGACCAGGCTCAGAAACCTATTTATTTCCTCAACAAGGTGTTACAAGGCCCGAAGGTAAGGTATCAGGCCTTGGAGAAAGCTGCACTGGCTGTAGTATTTTCGGTGAGGAGGTTGCGCCACTATTTTCACAGCTTTACAGTGCTGGTGATGACCGACCTGCCCATCCAGAAAGTCTTGAAGAAGCCCAATGTAGCTGGGAGAATGGTGAAGTGGGTGGTGGAGCTGTCGGAGTTCGACATAAAGTACAAGCCCCGAGGACCGATCAAGGGGCAGATTTTCGCTGATTTCGTGGTCGAGCTCTCGTCGGAAGTAGCACGAGTTGAGGGGGATGATTTTTGTTGGGTACTTTCGGTGGACGGATCGTCTAACCAGCAGGGTAGCGGTGCTGGAGTCATTCTAGAAGGGCCCAACGGAGTGCTGATAGAACAGTCCCTGAGGTTTGCCTTTAAAGCTAGCAACAATCAAGCAGAATATGAGGCGTTGATCGCCAGAATCTTGTTGGCTAAGGAGATGGGGGCTAGGGTGTTGATGGCCAAGAGTGACTCATTATTAGTCACGGGACAAGTAACAGGCGAGTTCCAGGCCAAGGATCCACAAATGGCGGCTTACTTGGAGTATGTGCAGGAGATGAAGAGTTCCTTTGTCTCGTTTGAAGTGGTGCATGTACCCAGAGAGCAAAATGCCCGAGCTGACTTACTAGCCAAGCTCGCCAGTTCGGGCAAGGGGGGTAGGCAGAGGACAGTTATCAAAGAAACTCTGAAGACGCCTAGAGCATTTGTGGCAGACCACCAGGTTCTTCAGATAAGCAAGTCGACGGAGAAAGCGGCGAGGAGTCACAAGTCCTTGACCCAGGAGACCTTGAGATCGCCGAGAATAAGAGCATGTCGGGGGGAGAGGGTGAACATGACGCAGGTCTGCGCTACGCATAAGCCAGACACATGGATAACGCAATACCAGCGCTGCCTGGCAGATGGCCTTCTCCTCCTGGATCCGACGGAGGCTAGGAAGATAAAGAAGAACTCCAGCAAGTTCACCATGATCGATGGCGAGCTGTACAGGTTTGGGTTTACACACCCACTCCTAGAATGTGTGCACGGAGAAAAATGCACTAGAATTATGGCCGAGCTCCATGAAGGTATATGTGGGAGTCACGTCGGGGGACGAGCTCTGGCTGCAAGAACTCTCCGTGCATGTTATTACTGGCCAACGATGAGGGAGGACTGCAAGAGGTATGCACACTGCTGCAAACAATGTCAGTAGCACGCCGATTGGCACAAGGCGCCTCCAGAAGAGCTGAAGTCAATTTACAGCCCTTGGCCGTTTCATACGTGGGGAATTGACATTCTGGGACCTTTCCCATTGGTGGTCAGGCAGATGAAGTACTTGGTGGTGGCGATTGAATACTTCACCAAGTGGATCGAAGATTTTGTGTGGAAGAATCTCGTGTGCCGGTTTGGTGTGCCTAAGCGCCTGGTGTCAGACAATGGAACTCAGTTTGCAAGTCACCTGTTGAAGAAGCTATGCGAAGAGGTGGGAATACAGCAGGTGTTTGCATCCGTCGAGCACCCACAGACAAATGGCCAAGTAGAGTCTGCCAATCGGGTGTTGCTGAGAGGTTTAAAGAGGAGACTGGAGAAAGCTAAGGGATCGTGGGGTGAAGAGGTACCCCGCATAGTTTGGGCGTACCATACCACTGAACAGTCAGGAACTCACGAGACCCCGTTTAGCTTGGTTTATGGATGTGATGCAATGATTCCAATTGAAATCCAGGAATGCTCGCCGAGATTCCAGAACTTTGTGGCGGAAGACTCAAATGAAGAAAGAAGGTTGAATCTGGATTTACTGGATGAGGTCAGGGAGGAGCCAAGAGTAAAAGCCGAGGCAGTAAAAAGGAGGATTGAGCGAAGATACAACTCCAGGGTAATGCCAAGGCAGTTTAGAGAGGGCGACCTGGTGATGAGGAAGGCCCATCAGTACGAGATGGAGAACAAGTTATCGCCTAAGTGGACGGGACCGTTCAGAATAACCGAGGTGCTCGGGAACGGCGCCTACCGCTTAGAGACGTTAGAAGGAGGGGCGATTCCTCGCACCTGGAACACCACACACCTCAAATTATATTACAGTTAAAGCTTTGTAAGTAAAGACGAACATGAAGAGATTTACATGCTTTCTGTTAAAACAGTTTCAAGGGGGCACTCTTTTTTCCCTAAGGAGGGTTTTTAATGAGGCCACCCAATAAAGAAGAGTTTTCAAAGTTTAAAGTTTCTGAGATTGCATGCTTGTTGTTTCGAAAGTTTTAGAAAAAAGACCTTATCACTCGTATGTGATCTAAGGCAAAGTTATACTGCATGCTTTCAGTTAAAATTTTTAAAGTCCCCATTGTTTTTCGGCGATTGGCGGCATCAGTTAAAAGTTTTAAAGTCCCCATCGTTTTTCGGCGATTGGCGGCATCAGTTAAAAGTTTTAAAGTCCCCATCGCTTTTCGGCGATTGGCGGCATCAGTTAAAAGTTTAAAGTCCCCATCGTTTTTCGGCGATCGGCGGCAGTAGTTAAAGTTTTAAAGTCCTCATCGTCTTTCGGCGATCGGAGGCACCAGTGATGACTAAAGACCTCAACGCTCTCGTGCGTCCTGAGGCAAGAAGAGAAAAAGACCTCCTCGCCCTCGAGCGAGTGCAGGCGAGAAAGAGAAAAAGTCCTCCTCGACTTTGATCGAGTAAAGGCAAGAGAAAGTCCTCCTCGACTTTGAGCGAGTGCAGGCAAGAGAAAGTCCTCCTCGACTTTGAGCGAGTACAGGCAAGAGAAAGTCCTCCTCGACTTTGAGCGAGTGTAGGCAAGAGAAAGTCCTCCTCGACCTTGAGCGAGTGCAGGCAAGAAAAAGTCCTCCTTGACTTTGAGCGAGTGCAGGCAAGAAAAAGTCCTCCTTGACTTTGAGCGAGTGTAGGCAAGAAAAAGTCCTCCTCGCCTTTGAGCGAGTGCAGGCGAGAACAGAAGAAGTCGTCCTCGCCTTTGAGCGAGTGCAGGCGAGAACAGAAGAAGACCTCCTCGCCTTTGAGCGAGTGCAGGCGAGAACAGAAGAAGACCTCCTCGCCGTTGAGCGAGAGCAGGCGAGAATAGAAGAAGTCCTCCTCGCCTTTGAGTGAGTGCAGGCAAGAACAGATTGAAAGACCTCTCTGCACCAGCAGATAGAGGCAAGATTAAAAGTCCCCAGTGCATCCAGGGGAGAGGAGATGTACACCCTGGGCAAGTTGAGGCACCAGAAAAAGTCCTTCTCACCTCAAAGTGAGTTCAGGCGACATGAACTGAAAAGTCAGGGGTGTTCGTGACCTTAAACGGTGGGGAAGGAAGGAAAACGCCTTTCTCCCTTTAAGTGAAACATCAATATTGACCTAGTAAGACCAGAGAAAGCTTCCACGCTTGTAGGCGGTGCGAAGACAGATAAAATCCTTCTCGTCTTGAACAAGTTCAGGTACGGCGTGAAGGGTGAAAGAAGTTAAAAAGATAGCTAAGGTAGGTTCAAAGAGAACACCTCACTATCCAGCTCATTGCTCTGAAACTCAGGGAGGTAGAGAAGGATCCGAGAGGCGCCTCTACCCCCCAGATGAGGGAACAATGGTCAAGTTATGAAGGCAAGAGAGTTCACATCGCCAAAACCCTACGGCGATCAGAAGAATTCCAGGTGATGACAGGAATAAGGGCTCACTTTGCTGGGCAGATCAGGTAAACTGTATTGTGATACTAATTTAAGTTAAAACCTGCTGCCTAGTAAGTAACCTATGTTAAAGTTTGTTGCCTTAAGTTAACAAGTTATATTAAATGTCATCGCTTGAAAGTTAATAGTTGCTCAAGTTCTACTTTGAGTTAACCGTTTGATAAATTGTTATGAAGTTAACAGTTTATTCAAGTTTGAAGCAGTGTGTGAAAGCAAGTAAAAGTAAGAAGCATTTAAAGAGAAGTATTAGAAAACAACTTTTCAGCATTGAAAGTTGTACAAGAAGTGGTTGTTCGAGTTTACATACATACATAAACAGTTACACAAACGGAAATTACAAACAAAAGATGAGCGCCAAGTTTCAAAAACAAGGTGATGGAGGGAGGCAACTAGTCTTCAAAGGGTACGATCTTCCCATCCACCACCTCGTTGCAGATCGACACCATGGAGAGGTCGAGCTCGGGGTATTGACATGCAACTTGCTCCAGAGCGGCGTCAAAGCGGTGAGGACTTGGGCGGTGCTTTGCTCGAGCTCTTGTGCTTGCTTCTTCAGCTCTTCGGTTTCCTCGCGAGCTCGAGCAAGTTCTTCAACAGCCTTTTTGCCTTCGTCCCGAGCCTAGGCCAACTCTGCAGCAATCTTTGTGGCCTCCTCTCGAGCTTTGGCGAGCTCAGCAATGGCATCGTCCCTCTCCTTTTCAACCTTCCCAAGGAGCACCTCCCGATCTGCTGACCTTTTCTCAAGGTTTTCCATCTTAGTCCGCCACCTTGAGCCTGTAAGGGACAAGTTTGCTTTCCAAGTCGATCTTCTCTTGGACTTGGAGGTGCAGTTTCTGGCGCAGGTCGGAGGCCTCCTTGCACGTGCTTCTTAGCTCCGCGTCCATGGCATCCTCCAGCCTTTAGTGCTCGAGCTCAGTCATCAGCAGGTTGCACGAGAGCTTTTCAGCCTCAGCCCTTGTAATCAGATTTGACTCCTTGAGCATTGAGTTCTCCTCTTAGAGCTTCTCGAGGGAGTCCTTCACGGCTTTCGATACAATCAAGGGGAGATCCTCCGCCATCATCTTCAGTTTAGCTGTGAAGGGCCCCAAGATCTCTTCGAGGGAGGTTGGAAGGCTTGAGGTTGTTGCTGGAGAAGTTTGGTGCTGACTTTCACCACCACCCTCTTGAGTTTGAAGGGCAAGGGGGGCTTCTTGGCGTGGTGGTGAGGTCGGAGATTCTGTTATGAGTATCGGCGAGTTATGAGCGCCTTCATCTCCTCCTGGTGCGGCCCCAACAATAGAAGTGGTTGAAAGAGGACCCTTTCCGGCTGATATGAATGGCGTGGAGGCGCTTGGAGGGTTCTCTATGAAGTTTGGGTCGCTGCTCTCGACCACTAGGGGGCGCGGCGGCTAAGGGCGTCGCTTGGACTGGTGGTAGTAGAGCTGGAGGTGAGGGCGGTGTTGGTGTTTGGATTGCAGGTGGTGAAGAGGGGGCCACCCTTGTCCTCTTGGTAACGAGGCCATCCTCGGTGGTTTCTTCATCCTCTTCTTCTTCTTGCACCACTTGAGGAGCTTTCCTTTTTGGTTTCCTCAAGATCAGCTTTTTCCTTTGAGGGGCGGGTAGTACCCCGGAAGAGGTTGCACCTCGGGGAGGAGTCTTGCCTTGAGCAGCGGTGATCTCCACCACCGAGTTGGGCACGGTTTGGGAGCCCGTCGCGAGCTTATGAGACCGGGCGATCGCCCTCAGTTCTGCCAGCTTCCCTTTGCCCAACATATTATCTACGTAAGATAAAAAACAGATGAGCAACCAAGGCAGAAGCCAAACATGCAAGCACATTCATATAAAGATAACACAAGCAGTACATGGATGAAAGATCGGAGTCAACACAAAATAATGAAATGCCAAAATATAGTGGTGAGGACGCTAAGTTAATGTTAACTCGAAGTGAAAGACTTGGTGCTGGGGCAGGAGCTAACCTATGTGAGCTTCGAGTTGGTCCTCAAGGAACTCGAAGGTGATTATTGAGGCGGTGGGGAGGGTGATGTTGGCAGCAGTCACACTCTTCCAGAAGAGGCAGAGATCTTTGTCTAACTCCCCCATATTGTCAGGACTCCTTGGCCTCCTGAAGCTTTCTTTAGAGTCTTTGTTCCCCTTGTGTACCCAGTACAAGGGGAAGCCGTCGAGCAGGGAAGGGTCTTGGTCGTTTTGGCACACCTTGACGAACTTCCCCTTCCAGTCTTTGTAAGATTGCTGGAAGATCGAGAGGATTGACCTCCCAGCAATCCCGTTCAAGCTAATCCAGAGGCGATCTCCGGGATTCTTGGCCTCGAACAGGAAAAGAAAGACATCCACTGAAGCCGGCAGCCCCAAGTGTGCGCAGATGATTTGGAACGCCCTCACGAACGCCCAGCTGTTGGGATGAAGCTGGGCAGGGGCGACGTTGAGCTCGGTCAGTAGATCTCTCTCGAAGCGGGTAAAAGGAAGCCTAAGCTTCAATTTCTTGAAGAATGTCGTGTAGATAAAGCAGAACAACTCGCCGTTGTTCCCCTTATTATCCGCGCAAATCGGTTCCCCCGGGAGGCAGGGCAGCACGGTCATTTTGCTATCGTGCTCTTTGTGGAAGGAGAGGTCGGATTGGTCTCCTTTCCGCAGTCGGTGCACGCCCAACTCGGTGTTTATTGAGGATGTCTCCTTCAGCAGAGTTGGGGTGGCCCAAGGGTAGAGTTCTTTATAGTCTCGTGGAGGAAGGGAGGCTCCTCCGGCGACTGGTGGAGTTGCCTGAGTAGGATTGGCGTGAGAAGAAGTAGGCCTCTCAGCCTGATTAGAAGGAGCACCAGAGGCTCGTGGTGGGTTGCGTGCTGGTGGAGGATTGGCCCCAGGGGCAACCCTACGCGCTTGGGGTGGAGGGTTTCGCGATGAAGGAGGAGGGTTCGCGGTGGAGTTCGTGTGAGCCATCGCAGGAACTGCAAAAGAAAGTGATCCTGCCGACAACTCGAGCGTGGAGGAATCGCTTACGCGACTGTGTTATCTGCAAAATCACCCTTAGAACCTTCTCTAGGATCTCCAAACGCGACCTGTAAAACACACAGACGGCGCCTCTAGCGGCCGTTTGCACTCCGACGATCAAGTTAGATCGCAGAACCACCAATAAGCAAAACTGTGTAGTAATGTGTGTAAAAAACAGTGTATCTGTATTTCTCTCTGATTCTCCTTTTATCCCTCCTCCTGTATCTGCGCCTAACAGAATTCTGTTATGCCTCTCTGGCATGTGTCAGAATCCTGTTACGCTTTTCTGTGGCAACGTATCTCCAAAATCAGTAAAACGTGAGTGTCTGCGCGTGTCTGCGCTTGTCTGTACCTTTAACAGTACGGAGTGCAGCTTTGAATGGACCGCGCCCTTCTCAGATGATGACACGTGGAGGGATGCAACTAATCACACACGTGTCACTACTTGAGGGGCTCTAGCACTTCTCTCTGTGTGCCTAAGTTATTCCCTTGCGGAGTAACTTAGCGCATTCCTTTTATCTGGGTAAATCGCATACTCTCAGGAGAACGCCAGGTGTGGCTGGTCTAGGCACACTCACCAAGCATTGCTCTCTGGCGTTGATGATTTCCCCTTCACGATGCCATGCACGTAATGGGTTGAGGGAGTCGCCAATCACTGACCGGTTTACTAGCTCCCTCAGGCCACTCTCATGCACAACTATACCGACGAGGGGCTCTTCTTTCTCTGAGGTATGATCATGCGAGGTCCATGCGTAACGCTTTCGCTGGGAATCTCAGTCCCAGTTTAACTGCGTGTAACACTGATCCATTGATGACCATGCACTCGATGACTGATCGGTGCTCTATTGCTTCTCGCGTTCTGCTCCCAGGTGCTCATCTGGGAACTGTTCTGTCAGTGACCGCTTGGTTACTGGCCACCGATCACCGTTCTGGGTGATCTGACCCCTGATTTCCCTGCCGACTGATCTGTCGGTGGCCACTTGGCTACTGATCACCGATCACCTCTTTGGATGACCTCCGATCTGCTCCCTGATCTCTCCGTCACTCGGTCCACGTGTCACCCTACGAGTGGCCCACGTGATTATCCTCTGCTGACGTCATCAACTACCGATGACCGACCGGATCACAAGCCCCTCAGTCTCGAGCTGTGAACTCGTTCTCAGCGAAGAGACTAAGTGGTCGCGCCCTCGGTCCACGTGGCAAGTGGGGCCACATCACATGCTACCTCACGTGCTGCCCTTTAACGTTACGACTACCTCCCTTAATCTCGCGACACATGGGCGCATCAACGGCCAGCGTGGAGTGTCGCTAGCGCTTCCCTTCTTTTCAAATAGGCGCGCGCCTTTACTGTTTCTTCCTTCAGAACTTTCGCGATCATTCAAAGGTATGGTTTTTCTTCTTTCTTGGTCCATTCAGGTTCTTTTCATCGATTGCATTCGTCCCTTTCATCATCATGCATCCATCTTCTCCGTTTTTCCTCTTCTCGACCCACGCTAGGGTTTTCGCATTCTTCACTCCGCTCTCTGCTTCTCCCTCTTCCTCTTCCCACCTGGACCTTTCTTTCTCCTTCCCCTCCTCTGTTTTTCACCGAACTATTCATCATTCCCTCACCTTCCATTCATCCTGACTTTTCACTTTTCCTCCACTGCAGCTATCTGTCAATGGCTCGCTTGAAACAAACCGCTCGAATCATCGCCTCATCTTCTGGTGCACAGCCTTCTGCAAGTGCTCCAGCTCCACCACCACCTGTTGCAACCTCCTACCACGACAACGCCAGGGTCTATGACTGGGCTCCCCTGGCGTTGCTCGCCGAAACCTCTACCTTATTGCCGCAGGGGCACCTAAAATCCCTCCTGAGCAGCGACCCGGATGAGCCCTCTTGCGCCATCGATCGGGAAAATGACTTTAACATCCGCGTCTGCATTCCTCCTCGAGGGATGCCCATCTGTGCGGATGACAGGGCCACCAATAGGGTGCCCTTCACCTTCATCTACTCCGCCATCTTCAAGAGGTTGAAGTTGCGTCTGCCCTTCACCTTTTTCGAGAAGGAGCTGATGATGGAGCTGAACGTCGCACCCTGCCAACTCCATCCAAATGCCTGGGCCTTCATCTGGGCATTTGAGATTCTTTGCAATTATTTCGGGCTTAACGCCTCCGTGGATGTGTTTCTCTACTTCTTCGAGGCGAAGAACCCTGGGGACAGGTCCTGGGTTAGTCTGAATGGGGTTGCTGGACGGGTGCTCTTGGGCCTGTATCAGCAATCCTTCAAAGATTGGAAAGGCAGGTGCTACATGATATCTGCCACCCCACAAAGTCCAACATTGCTCGAGGGGTACCCCCTCTACTGGGTTCCTAGGGTCGAGTTCAAGAAACCCCGGGATCTCGAAGCCATGGCCCCCACGAGCGCGAGCTATGTGGGCTGTTCCTGGGGGCCAAGTACAACTCTGCTCTTCTCATCAAACATGAGTTTGATGTGTTGGCTTTGAAAAAATACATAGGTAGGCTCTTCTTCTTTCACCTCTTAGGATACCTGCACATTCTCATGCATGCTTGCTCACATTTTCATTCACTTGCATAACTATGCCATCTAACTCTTCTTTTTCCCTTCGATGTAGATACGATGTCAGGAAAGGAAAGGAAGAAAGCTTTGCTGGAGCTTGCTAGACTTAAAGGGGGGAAAGGGACTGGCTCCTCTTCTTCCACTACCGAACCTATCGCCGCTCCTCCTCTCTCGGTCGCGCCAGCTGAAGGCCCCGAGCCTGGAAGGAAAAGAAGAAAGCTGGTGAAGGCCCTTCCCTCATCTGCTGCTGCTGCTGCTCCTGCTCCCTCAACCGAAGAGGAGAGCTCTGGCTCTCCTCTCGTTCACCGCAAGAGGAAACCTCCAGCGGTTGGGGGGGCCTCATCTCTTCAGCCTGAGGGGATTGAGGTAGTGGAGATAGAGGAAGGCTCGCCCTCGCCTCCTCCTATTCAGCCTGCCCCAGTGCCAACATGCTTTCCCTCTCATCAACAACTGCCATCCCCAAACCCTCGATCACCATCTCCTTCCCCAGCAGGCCAACCACTTGGTCAATCCGCTCCACCTGCTTGGGGAGATTCTGCTCGCTCAGGGGATCTCCCGGGACCTCTCGTGTCGCCACCACCACTGCCAACCTCCGCCACTACCGCTGAAGGTGGGGGGGCCAGCTCTCGACCAAGCGGCTCTGGAGCAACCAATGACAACTTCAGCCGAGTCATTGCTCTGGTTCGACAGCTCATTCGCAGCCGGGAGCTCATCGAGTGGAACGGGGAGGAGGTGGACATGCACCTGGCGAAGCAGATAGTGCTTTCCCTGGAGTTTTCCACCCAGCACCGCAAGAAGCTAGTCATGGAGAAAAGGATCAAGGAGCTTGAGCATGACAAGGAGTCACTGCAAAGTGACTTTGAGGCTGCCCAAGGATCCATAGAGCTGATGAGGGGCATGGTGGAGAAAGCCATGGGAGATTACCTAGCGCAGGTCCAAGAGACCATCAATACTGAGATCTTGATGGGGCAAGCCATCAATGTCTTGGACTGTGAGGTGGTGGAGTTGCGGGGCAAGGTGACCCACCTGGAGGCCGAGACTTCCTCCCTGCGCAAACAAAACTCACAACTGGCGGGGGATCTCGAGTCTGCCAGGGAAACGGCCACTAATGGGGGAGAAGAAACTTGAGGAGGTGGTGAGCAAGCTGTCTGAGGAAAAGGGCCAATTGGAAGAAGCTGCTTCTTCCATTGCTTCCCTTACCACCGAGAAGAATGCTGCAGAGGCCTCCAAGTAAAAGCTCGAAGTGGAGAACGCTGACCTTATGGGCGTGGGCGCTGAAGCCCTTGCTGATGGGTTCGAGCTGGCACTCGAGCAGATCAAATGCGTTCTTCCGGATCTGGACCTCTCCCAGTTCAGCATCTATCACGAAGTGATAGATGGAAAACTCATCCCTCCTCCTTGAGCTCTTTCTCTTTTTTTGTAATTTTACACTTATGCACAATTTGTTGCACTTGGAACTTGTATAAACTTTGTTGCGTAATATATACTAGTTTCAGCCGCATATCTTTCTTTTCGCATTTCCTTAAGCTTTGTCTTTCTCTTTGCACACGACTAACTGTTAGCTAACTTAGGTTTAGCGCTGATCCTGCCTGTTGACCGGGACGCAAGAACCTTGCCTCGTCAAACCTGGATCGACTTCTGCGCCGTGTTAGCCTCCGTCCTTCACCGTGATTCACCTCAAGAACCTGCAAAAGACAGAACGGCGCCGCTGCGGCCGATCACGCTCCGACGCCCAAGTCAGCGACTGAACCACCAAATACTAAGAGAAAACTCAAGAACTCTAAGGAACCGTGCAAAATTCTCTCTCAGCGTACTCAAGACTCGCAAGCGTAAAGAAGTAATCTAAACGTGCGTACCTCAGAAGTTCGTTAGAATCTCTTATATACCTGCGCACTTTCTCTCTCCAGACAGTTACACATCTGGACACGTGGCTCGCATCCAGCTGTACACGTGTCGCCATCTGGAGCATCCTTGACTTGGGCGCCACTTCTTACTCTTCAGGCTTTTGGCTAAGTTACTTATGCATGACACAACTCAGTGCATAGCTGCCTTGGAGCGTGATCTCTTCTGAGTAGCGAGTTCGGGTGCCTTCGTACACACCTTCCCTGTGGTCTCGCCGGCCGCCTTCATGATCTACTTTACTTGCTTCACCGTGTACGTTCAGGTAAGCTGTCTCCCGACCTCATCCTCTGGCTAGCTAGGAAATGACTATCTGACTTCATCTTCGGCGATGTCCTTGTTTCGGCGATCTCTAACCACTAGGTCGTCGAGGGTTCGCATCTGGCGACTTCATCTCAAACCCGGTGACCGCCGGTTTAGGTATGCTAGAGACCGGGGCACGCCAACTTAATAACTGGCGACCACACGAGCCCCCCGACTTCCTTCCCTTCTGCCAGCCATGGGCCCTGCTCAACACGCCTACATAATAGCTCGCTGCCACGTCATTACTTCCGACTACCAGGACGGTACACAAGCCCCCCAGTCTTAAGCGAAGACTTGTCCCAGCGAAAAGACTAAAGGAGTCACGTCAATACCGATCTACGTGGCGCTGGCGCAGAATTCCAAACGTTCGTACTTTCTGCTTTCCTGACGCTCCACCAAACACTTTTCCAATCGCTCGACACGTGGCTTCATCAACGGTCATCTTTAGCTGTCGTTTACGCTTCCAAAAATCGTTTGAAAGACCCTTAAACCCATTTCATTTCTACTGTTCCATCATCTCTTTGCCTTCTCAAACGCTCTGAGTTTCCTCTGCAAACCCACGACGCTCTTCAACTCTCTCAATCCCCAACTCCCTTCAGCGTTTGTCTGTTGATATTTGCTGCATTTTAACCGATTCGCATCATCCATTAACTGTCTGGTGCATACGCTGTGGGCTGTTTCTTCTGCTTCTCTCTTCTCGTAATTTAGGGCTTCGTCTTCCATCATAACGAACTTTCGTTCGTTCGTTTTTCATCCTTCTTTCACAATCGAGTCAGCCTCTGCAACCTTCGCTCATCTTTCCCTTCCTTTTTCCTTTGCAGTTTCTGCGATGGCTCGTTCAAAGATCACCGCGAATCCTCCTCCCTCGTCGCGAAACCCTCCATCTCAAGCTCATAACCCACCGCGAGCACCTGGTGCTCCCTCCTCCCAGGCTGAGAGGCCTGCAACCTCTCACCCCAACCTTGCTCAGGCAACTCCACCCATGGCCGGAGGTGCCTCCATCGCCTCTCCAGACTACAAGAAGCTATACCCATGGGCCACCTCAACTTTGCTGAAGGAGACCTCTTCAGTAAACTCTGCTCTGGCGGTGCTTCGATTGAAGAAAGGGGACGAGCCCAACCTTTCGTTCCACAAGGAGCACGATGACAAACTGACGGTGCTGCCTTGCCCCCCCGACGTGCCAGTCTGCGCAGATGACAAAGGGAACAACGGCGAGTTGTTCTGCTTTGTGTATACCACCCTCTTCAAGAAGGTGAAACTCAGGTTTCCCTTTACCCATTTCGAACGGGAACTCTTAACCGAGCTCAACATCGCCGCCGCCCAGCTCCATCCCAACAGCTGGGCATTCGTGCGGGCGTTTCAAATTTTGTGTGTGCATTTGGGACTACCGGCCTCGGTAGATGTGTTCCTTTTCCTGTTCGAGGCCAAGAACCCTGGAGATCGCCTTTGGGTGAGCCTGAACGGAATTGCTGGGAGGTCGATCCTTTCTATCTTCCAACAATCTTACAAGGATTGGAAAGGGAAATTCGTCCAAGTGCACCAAAATGACCGGGACACTTCGCTGCTCGACGGCTTTCCCTTGTACTGGGTTAACAAGGGAAATAAGGACTCCAAGGGAAGCTTTCGAAAGCCAAGAAGCCCCGACAACATGGGCGAGTTGGACAAGGGCCTATGCCTCTTCTGGAAGAGCGTGGCAGCCGCTAACATCACCTCTTCGATCATCTCCTTCGAGTTCTTCGAGGACCAACTCGAGGCTCACATAGGTTAGTGCTTACCTCAACATTTAAGTTTTTGCCCTGTGCTGCATCTCGTTTTATCTGTTTCTGGGCGTCCTGTCTATTGCGCACTAGACTTGGTCTTTATTTCCTGCACCATTTGTTTGTCTCATTTGCACACTTACTGACATGTTTTACCTTTGTCTTTGAGCTTACTTGTATACTTTTGCACTATGCAGATCTCATGCTGGGTAAAGGCAAGCTAGCTGAATTGAGGGCGCTCGCCCGAGCCCACGGGTTGGCGTCGGGCTCCCAAACTGTGCCCAACTCAGTAGTGGAGATCGCCGCTGCTCAGGGCAGATCCCCCCCTCAAGGCCCAGCTCCTTCAGAAGCACTGCCCGTTCAACAACGCAAGAAACTCATCTTGAGGAAGCCAAAGAGGAAAGCTCCTCAGGTGGTCCAAGAAGATGAAGAAGAGGACGATGAGGCAACTGAGGATGGCCTCATCACCAAAAGGAGAAGGGCGGCACCTTCTTCACCACCTGCTCCACCTCCTCTTCCAACACCAACACCGCCTTCTCCCCCGGTTCCAACACCAACACCGCCTTCTCCCCCAGCTCCAACACCGCCAGTTCAAGCAGTACCTTTGGCGGTTGCATTTCCTGCGGTTGAGGCTACTGAGCCCAACTTCATGGAGAACCCTCCGAGCGCCTCCACGCCATTCATATCTGCTGGAGAGGGTCCTTCTTCAACAGCCTCAATCGCCGAAGCTGCGCCAGGTGGGGATGAAGGCGCTCATAACTCGCCGATTATCATCACTGAATCCCCTACATCACCAGCACCAGGCTCCTTCAGCGCCTCCACCAACAGCGATTGCAAGCCTTCCCCTCGTGGTTAAAGGGATCTGGGGACCCTTCACAGCCAAACTCAGAATGATGGCAGAGGACCTCCCCTCCATCATATCAAAAGCTGTGGAGAGCTCCAGCAAAAAACTTCAGGACGACATCTCCGTGCTCCAGGAGGAGAATCACCTAATAAGGATCGAGGCGGAGAAGTTGTCTTGCAACCTTATGATGGCGAAAATCGAGCACTCGCGGGTGGAGGACGCCATGAGCACTGAGCTGAGGGTGGCGCGTAAGGAGGCCACCAATCTACGCCAGAAGGTGCATCTCCTAGCTCAAGAGAAAATTGAGCTGGAGAGCAAACTGGTTCCCTACCGTCTCAAGGTGGCTGACCTGGAGGCATCGATCAAAGCAGATGCAGCCAAGGTAGAGAGCCTTGAGAAGAGGTCAGTAGATCGGGAGGTCCTCTTAGGAAAAGTCGAGAAAGAGAGGGATGACACCGTGGCTAAGCTCGCCGAAGCCAGAAAGGAGAACGAAAAGATCGCTGCAGATCTGGCCCAGGCGCAGGAGGAAAACAAGAAAGTTGCTGAAGACCTCATTCAAGCTCGTGAGACAACTGAAGAACTAAAGAAACGAGCTGATGAGTTAGAACAGCAGACCGAGGGGCTCAAAAAGCAAACTGAAGAGCTCGAGCTGAGCTCCGCCCAAATCCTCGCTGCTGGGTTTGGCGCCGCCCTGGAGCAATTTGCCTGCCAGTACCCTGATCTGGACCTCTCCATGGTGTCACTAAACAACGAAGTGGTGGATGGGAAGATCGTTCCTTCTGAAGATTAGCTGCTTCCCTCCATCACTTATTCCTCTGTTTTTTCTCTTGCACACACTTACTTGTAATAACTTTTCCTTTTTTGGTATATGTATTTTGAACTGATACCGCCTTGCTATGAAGTTTTCTGCTTCTTTATATAATCTCTCTGTTGGCTTTATTTCTTCTTGCACAAATCGCTTAAACGAAATTGACTTAGCAACTCTGCGAGCGCAACTGTTCACTAACTGCCTCAAACTATCAACTTTCGAACGATAGCACTCTAATAACTTGTGAACTTAAGGCAATCGAGCTTCAGCGTAAAACTATTTGCTAAACAACAAGTTTCAATCCAACTAATAGTTTAAGGCATAGTTCACCTGATCTGCTCCATCGAAACGGGCCTTAACTCTTGCCATCGCTTGAATTTCTTCTGATCGCCAAAGAGTCTTGGCGATTCCAGCTTCCTCTTGCCTTCATAACTTGGCCATTGTTCTCTCATCTGGGGGTAGAGGCGCCTTTCGGATCCTTCTCTACCTTCCCTGACTTTTAGAACAGTAAGCCAGATAGCTAAGTGTTCTCTTCGAACCTACCTTAGCTATCCTTTAAACTTCTTCCACCCTCCACACCGTACCTGAACTCGTTCGAGACGAGAAGGATTTTATCTTGCCTGAACTCGCTCGACGGCGAGAAGGTCTTTAACTCGCCTGAACTCGCACATCGACGAGAAGGTCTTTAACTCGCCTGAACTCGCTCATCGGCGAGAAGGTCTTTAACTCGCCTGAACTCGCTCATCGGCGAGAAGGTCTTTAACTCGTGCCTCTACATTGCCCCAGGGGCTACATCTTCTCTCCCCTGGAAACACTGAGGACTTTTTACTGGTGCCTCTACATTGCCCCAGAGGCTACATCTTCTCTCCCCTGGAAGCACTGAGGACTTTTTACTGGTGCCTCTACATTGCCCCAGAGGCTACATCTTCTCTCCCCTGGAGGCACTGAGGACTTTTTACTCTTTCTCGCCTGCACTCGCTCGACGGCGAGGAGGTCTTTATCTCTTTCTCGCCTCAGGACGCGCGAGGGCGTTGAGGTCTTTTAAACATTGTCGGTGCCCTCGATCGCCGAAAGACGATGAGGACTTTTAACTTTAACTGATGCCGCCAATCGCCGAAAAACGATGGGGACTTAGAAACTTTTTAGAAAGCATGCAACATAACTTCAAAACTCGCCTTAAATCACATTCGAGTGACAAGTTCCTTTTTTTTCAAAACTTTCGCAATAACAACAAGCATGCAATCTAAAACACTTTAAACTTCGAAAACTCTTCTTTATTGGGTGGCCTCATTAAAAACCCTCCTTAGGGGAAAAAGAGTGCCCCCTTCAAACTGTTTTAACAGAAAGCTTGCAAACTCTTCGCCTTTGTTTTTACTTACAAAGCTTTTAACTGTAATATAACTTGAGGAGCGTGGCGTTCCAAGTGCGAGGAATCGCCCCTCCTTCCAACGTTTCTAAGCGGTAGGCGCCGTTCCCGAGCGCCTCGGTTATCCTGAACGGTCCCGTCCACTTAGGCGACAACTTATTCTCCATCTCGTACTAGTGGGCCTTCCTCATCACCAGGTCGCCTTCTTTAAACTGCCTTGGCATCACCTTCGAGTTATACCTTCGTTCAATCCTTCTTTTCACTGCCTCAGCCTTTACTCTCGCCTCCTCCCTGACCTCATCCAGCAAATCCAGATTCAGCCTTCTTTCCTCATTCGAGTCTTCCGCTACAAAGTTCTGGAATCTCGGCGAGCTCTCTTGGATTTCCACTGGAATCATTGCGTCGCATCCATAGACCAGGCTAAACGGGGTCTCATGGGTTCCTGACTGCTCGGTGGTGTGGTACGCCCAAACTATACGGGGTACCTCCTCAGCCCACGATCCCTTAGCTTTCTCTAGCCTTCTCTTCAAACCTCTCAGCAATACCCGATTGGCTGACTCTACTTGGCCATTTGTCTGAGGGTGCTCGACGGATGCAAATACTTGTTGAATTCCCACCCCTTCGCACAACTTCTTCAACAGGTGACTTGCAAACTGAGTCCCGTAATTTGACACCAGACGCTTGGGCACACCAAACCGGCACACGATGTTCTTCCACACAAAGCTCTCGATCTTGTGTGCGGTGATCTAGGCCACTGGTTCTGCTTCAATCCACTTGGTGAAATATTCAATCGCCACCACCAAGTACTTCATCTGCCTGATCGCCAATGGGAAAGGTCCCAGAATGTCGATCCCCCACGTATGAAACGGCCAAGGGCTGTAAATCGACTTCAACTCCTCGGGAGGCGCTTTGTGCGAATCGGCGTGCTGCTGGCATTGCTTGCAACACTGTGCGTACTTCTTGCAGTCCTCCCTCATTGTTGGCCAGTAGTAACCTGCACGGAGGGTTCTTGCGGCCAGAGCTCGACCCCCAACGTGACTTCCGCAAATCCCTTCGTGGAGCTCGGCCATGATTCTTGTACATTTCTCTCCGTGCACACATTCTAGGAGTGGGTGTGTGAACCCAAACCTATACAACTCGCCATCAATCATCGTGAACTTGTTGGAGTTCTTCTTTATCTTCCTGGCCTCCGTTGGATCCAGTGGGAGAAGGCCATCCGCCAGGCATCGCTTGTACTGTGTTACCCAGGTGTCTGGCTCATGGGTAGCGCAGACCTGTGCCACACTCACCTTCTCCTCCCGGCATATTCTTATTCTTGGCGATCTCAAGGTCTCCTGAGTTAAAGACCTGTGACCCCTTGCCGCTTTCTCCGTCGACTTGCTTATCTGAAGAACCAGGTGATCCGCCACAAATGCTCTAGGCGTCTTCAGAGTTTCTTGGATCACCGTCCTCTGCCTACCCCCCTTGCCTGAACTGGCGAGCTTAGCTAGCAAGTCAGCTCGGGCATTCTGCTCTCTGGGCACATGGACCACATCAAAAGAGACGAAGGAACTCTTCAACTCCCGCACATACTCCAGGTAAGCCGCCATTTGTGGATCCTTGGCCTGGAACTCGCCTGTTACTTGTCCCGTGACTAACAGCGAGTCACTCTTAGCCATTAGCACCCTGGCTCCCATCTCTTTGGCAAGCAAGATTCCGGTGATCAGCGCCTCATACTCTGCTTGATTGTTGCTGGCTTTGAATGCAAACCTTAGGGACTGCTCAATCAGCACACCGTTGGGCCCTTCCAAGATGACTCCAACACCGCTACCCTGCTGGTTTAACGATCCGTCCACCGAAAGCACCCAACGAAAGTCATCCCCCTCAACTCGTGTTGCTTCTGACGAGAGCTCGACCACGAAGTCTGCGAAAATCTGCCCCTTGATCGGACCTCGGGGCTCATACTTGATATCAAACTCCGACAGCTCCACCGCCCACTTCACCATCCTCCCAGCGACATTGGGCTTCTTCAGAACCTTCTGGATGGGCAAGTCGGTCATCACCAGTATTGTGAAACTGTGGAAATAGTGGCGTAACCTTCTCGCCGAAAAAACCACTGCCAGTGCAGCTTTCTCCAAGGCTTGATATCTCACCTCTGGGCCCTGCAGCACCTTGCTGACGAAATAAATAGGCTTTTGAGCCTGGTCCTGATCTTGGGCGAGCACCGCACTCACCGCCCTCTCAGTCACAGCAAAATACAACCTGAGAGGTGATGGAAGAGGCCCAAGCACAAGCCCACATGCAAGCCCACCAAAGGGTAGATTTGGGCCAACCATAAAGTTATGGCCAAGAGGATCCAAGAAGACGTTCTTTTACATGTTCAAATGCCATAAACTCTAGTGTAGAGTAGACTTTAATTTCTTGTCAAAATTAGCATAGGAACTTTATTTGTAATTTTCTTAGAATTAATTTTGGCACCTAAAACACCAACCTAGGTAAACTTAGAGTTTCTAAAAAAACCTCTAAATTTACCAAGGCCGGTCTAGAAAGCCCATGGAGGGGGTGAGCATAAAAACTAGACACACCCCTCCCCATGTACTCATTTGTGCACCCATGTGCCATGTGCACCCATGTGCATCACATTTACATTTCATTTGGCTAGCATTAGGGTTGCATTATGGTCCCCCTTAGCCTATAAAAGGAGGAGCCTACACCTTGTATTTTCAAGTTTATTGTGAGTAAAGTTATGCTGCCATTTTGTGCCAAGCTTTGCTTCTCCTAGAATTCTAGGCTCTAAACTTCACTTCCTTCACATCTCCTTGGGCTGGCCGAACCTCCCTATAATCATACCTTTCATGCACCTTCGAGATCAACACCACTCTTAGGAGGATCTTGCTCACACACCTTCATAGCTTCCGCACCACTTTTTCTTACATGATTCAAGAAGACCATCATTTGGTATCAGAGCTTTGGTTCTTCAAGATGAGTAGCTCTTGGTCTTTTCAATTTTAGTTCTTCTTTATTTCATATTGTCATTTAATTTCCATACTTGTCTTGCTGTTTTTTACATTTTAATTTTTTCTTGGTGTGCTTTGTGGAAGATCCAACCGAAGCACTCTTGTTCAATTGATCTTGAACAAGTTCTTGTGCAATTTGTGATAGGATTCCATACACCTTTGAGTTGCTATTTTCTTTTAGGCTTTTGAGTCTTTATTGCTTTCATTATTTGGTTCATATTATGCTTTGAGTCTTTAATTTTCTGAATCTATACATGTTTTGTCAAGTCATGTTCATCCTTATTGTCAACAATTCATAGTAGTCCTTTTATTTGGCTTGATTGTTTCTTGATTTTGGGTCTCTTTAATTGCTTGAATCTGCTGTTCTTTGCTCTTTTGGTGCCTTTTTAATTTTTTAGTTTGAGTTCATATTGTGTTTAGATCCTACACAATTCTATTTCACAAATTTCCATTGTGTCTAAACTTTGGTATCTTGCTGTTTTTGTTTCCAGTTTTCAGAATCCCCTGTTTCAGATTTTCTGTGCTGGCTGTTTTGTTCCAGAAAAATAATTTCACTCATAGGAAAATTTTGATTCTCTGGAATATGCAAGTTTGAAGTGTTATAGAAAGGAAAAAAAATTAATTAGTCCAAAAGAATCAACAGAAAAAATGATAAATCTTTTAAAATCAGTGTGCAAATCTGAGGCGCTACAGCTGGCGTAACTGAACACCAAAATTGAAAAATTTATTAAAATAAATCGGTGCATGCGTTTTGAGTGATTCCAAAGCCAGATTTTAGCTAAGATCTTGAATATCTTGCATATCAAATTTCAGAATCATATCTTAAAAACACAGCTCAGCATAAATTGGGGAAAAACACGTTTCTGGCCCACAACATTTTCCAGTGGTCCTGTTTTTTTATTTGGTCATCTAATTCTAGTGCCATTCTTAGGATTCTTTTGTGTGCCTACCTTTATTTTGGTACTGTACCGCCCTGGTGGTCGGGAGTGATGACGTGGCACCCTGCTACAGTATAGGCGTGTTGGCAAGGCGCCAGGTTGGCAGGAGGGAAGGAAGTCGGGGGGCTCGTGTAGTCGCCAGTTGTTAAGTTGGCGTGTTCCGATCTCCAGCATATCAGAATCGGCGATCACCAGGTTAAAGATGAAGTCGCCAGATGAAGGAGATCGCCAGAGCAAGCACATCGGAGATCGCCAGAGCAAGCACATCGCCGAAGATGAAGGAGAAGCAGATTATGAAGGCGGCCGGCGAGACCACAGGGAAGGTGTATGAAGACCCCTAACTCGCCAGTTCCAGCAGAGATCGCACTCCCAAGTTAGCTATGCATTGGGCAGTACCATGCATAAGTAACTTAGCCAAAATGAGAGTAGAAGCAGCGCCAAGTCAAGGAGGCTCCAGATGATGGCACGTGTACGACTGGATGCGAGCCACGTGTCCAGGTCTGTAACTGCCAGGAGAGAGAAAGCAACCAGGTATATAAGAGTTCTTAACAAACTTTCTGAGGTACGCACGTTCAGTTCATACTCTTTACGCTTGCGAGTGATAGAGCTGACTGTGAGAGAGGAGTTGCACGGTTCTTGTTCTCTTAGTATTTGGTGATACCATCACTGACTTGAGCGTTGGAGTGCGATCGGCCGCAGCGGCGCCGCTCTGTTTCTTTGCAGGTTCTTGAGGTGGATCTCGAAGAGGAACGGAGATTCGAAGCGGTGCACACGTCGATCCTTTGACGAGGCAGTTTCCAGCGTTCTGGTCAACAGGCAGGATCAGGTACCTTTTATTTGCTTGCTTAATATTTCTTGGACCTCTTTCTAGTTGTCATAATCTAAATCCTTTTGGTGGTACTGTTTTATTCAATTAAATTGTTTCTTGCTTTTGTTCTTTGACCTCTAATTTGGTGCTGGAATTTATTTCTCCTTTGGTGCTTAATTGAATGGAAACTTGACTTGGGTAAGGTCTAGTCTTTTGATAGGTGTTGGAATTGGAGAATTAAAACCTTCATTCTAAGGGGAAACAAAGCCAAGGCCGAAACAAGCTTTCTTGAAAACACTACAAACACTTGGAGGGCCAACAAGCAAAGACAACAAGGAAGTGCATTTAGCAAAAAAAAGGATCAACAAAGGGAGTTTTCTTAATATCCTTGCAACTTAATTTGTGTTAATTACCTCTTAATTACGATTTAGAAGGTGAGTGTGTCTTCAAGGGCTCAAAGTGTCCAAGAAGCCTCACCTAGGGCTGACTAGTATAGAATTCTTAATTAGCAATTGTTAATTGTTTGTAATTGCCTTTTCTTTTGCTTAATTAGTAACGCTTTGTATGTGTGGTTGTTTTTAAGCTTTGTTAAAACCGTCTAGCTTTGTTAATTAGTTAGCATACATTGTTTTTCTTGCATTGAAAAAAAAAAGTTTTGATTTCTCAACTTAATTGTGTTTCAAGTGGTTTACTAAGAGAAAGCTTTGTGTGAAGACATTGAGGGATAGTTTTTGGCTAAGGCAAAGGCTTGGTATTTAAGTAGTCCACTGTGACTCACCTCCCTTACCTGGAAGACTACCTTCTTTGACTTCCCTAAATTTTTCTCAAGGTAAAATACTTCTACACACAAAGCTTTAGTCATGTCTTCTCACTCCTCTAAATCTCTTAAAAGTGAGGTGAAATCCTTGAAATCCCTTTTGAAACAACTTACTAAGGATATTCAATCAATTTCATCTAAACAATTGGAGAATGAGATCAAAACTAATGAATTGACTAAAGCAAAGAATGAGAAGTCTCAATTTTCAAAAAGATTACATTCTCATGCATCTAGCTCTAAACATCATGATTATCTTGGGGAAGAAAGTCTTAGGAAAAATGAATATCATCAACAATTCCCTAGGAGAGCTAGGAAAGAGAGACAAGAAAACCTAACCAAGCATATCTCTCACACTCAAGCTAGAGAAATTCCATGTTTAGAATACCTTGGCAATGATCAATTAGCATCTCAATGTTTCAATGAAAGATCTATGATCTTAAGGGACAAAGATGAGAATAGTAGCCAAGAAAAAGAAGCTAGTGAGAGTGAAGAAAATGTAAAAATAGAAAAGCAAGAGAAAACCCTTGGGAAACAAAAGGCGTGGGAGAAGAGTGTTCCTTCCCACAAGGTCATTCAACAAGAAGGAAAAGTTGAAAAATACATTTGAAAATATACCTCTTGTTGAACAACCTAGCCTTACCTTTTGTAAAGGAACACTTGCAAGCCTAGAAAAAAAAGAAGAATCCTTAAAAAAGGCTTGCATAGATAAAAAAAATATAGTAGATTATTTTACATACATGCCAAGATATCACCAAGTGAAGGTCAAGTCATCTATAGGCATCTACAAAGACAATTTTTTATGTGAAGTAGTGCCTAAAGAAACTTGTCATGTCTTATTGAGACAACCTTTGCAACGAATTGAAATTTCCATGAACAAAGGTTGTATCAACGAGACTACCTTCACACATAAAAGAGAAATTCTTCATGAAGGAGAACTCATGGGTCAAATTAGAGTTGATAAAACTCTAGAGCTTTTAAAAGGAAAATTATTGTCACCCATGAGAAAAGATGTTCAAAGACATTACCCTAGATACATTCCGTGTTTTAAAAATACATCTAAGGCGATGTCTCATGAACTCTATACTCCTTCACCTTTTGCAAATGATCCTTGGGAAGACATAAGCCTAAATTTCATATTAGATCTTCCTAGGACAACAAAAGGTTTTGATTCCATTTTCATGGACATGGATAAACTCTTCCTTAAAGAAGTGACAAGTCTTCATGATTTCTCTTCAAACTTAGTGTTGGATAGAGCTCCAAAATTTGAAAACCATCATTTGAGGATTCTCTTGGAAAAACTTGCAACTAAGTTGTCCTTTTCAAATTCTTATCATCCTCAAAAGAATGGTCAAAATAAAATTGAAAACATAGCTCTTGTTACTATGCCTAGAGAAATCATGAAAGACAACCACAATTCTTGGGATGAGTATCCTTTTTCTATTGAGCATGCATACAATAGAGTAGTGCACAAGAATACTAATATTTCTACATTTGAAGTTGTATTTGAACATAGTCCTCTTTCTCTTTTTGCGTTGTTACCACTTCCTAAAGGAATTATGCCTAAGGAACAAGTAACCACTATTGAAAATTTTACAAAGCATGAGAGGATTAGAGAACACATGCAACCATCAAAAGAGAAATATTGTAAAAAGTTGCCAAAAACAAAAGAAAAACAAAAATGGCAACTTCATAAAATTGATTTGTATATAACTGCTTCAACTAACTCATTTGCTTGATTTGATAATTCCCCTAGGTGGACGTTTGATCCGGGAGGGCAAGCATAGTTGAAGAAGCAAGAGGCTGCTATCCGAGATCAAATCTCTAGATCTGAGGATAGATCTTCTCAAGGAGAAGGAGATGATGGACACCATCCAGCCACATCCATTCCCTAGCCATGAAGAAGAAGAAGCAATGGATTTGAGGACAAATCCTTTTCAAGAGGGAGGGGATGATGGAAGAGACCCAAGCACAAGCCCACATGCAAGCCCACCAAAGGGTAGATTTGGGCCAACCATAAAGTTATGGCCAAGAGGATCCAAGAAGACCTTCTTTTACATGTTCAAATGCCATAAACTCTAGTGTAGAGTAGACTTTAATTTCTTGTCAAAATTAGCATAGGAACTTTATTTGTAATTTTCTTAGAATTAATTTTGGCACCTAAAACACCAACCTAGGTAAACTTAGAGTTTCTAAAAAAACCTCTAAATTTACCAAGGCCGGTCTAGAAAGCCCATGGAGGGGGTGAGCATAAAAACTAGACACACCCCTCCCCTTGTGCTCATTTGTGCACCCATGTGCCATGTGCACCCATGTGCTTCACATTTACATTTCATTTGGCTAGCATTAAGGTTGCATTATGGTCCTCCTTAGCCTATAAAAGGAGGAGCCTACACCTTGTATTTTCAAGTTTATTGTGAGTAAAGTTATGCTGCCATTTTGTGCCAAGCTTTGCTTCTCCTAGAATTCTAGGCTCTAAACTTCACTTCCTTCACATCTCCTTGGGCTGGCCAAACCTCCCTGTAATCATACCTTTCATGCACCTTCGAGATCAACACCACTCTTAGGAGGATCTTGCTCACACACCTTCATAGCTTCCGCACCACTTTTTCTTACATGATTCAAGAAGACCTTCATGATTCAAATGCCATTTGGTGGGCTTGCATGTGGGCTTGTGCTTGGGCCTCTTCCATCAAGAGGGGTCCCCACCAGCGGTTTGCATAAAATCGGCGGGCTCGCCAGGTACTCTTTAAGCTTGACGAAGGCCTCTTCACACTCCTTCGTCCAGGAAAACTTGTTGTTTCGCCTTAAACACTGAAAGTACGGATGGCCCTTCTCTCCGCTGGCTGATACGAAACGAGACAGGGCGGCCATCCGACCTGTAAGTTGCTGCACTTCCTTCACGGTGGTCGGGCTCCTCATTGCCAAGATGGCAGCACACTTATCAGGATTGGCCTCTATCCCTCTTTGGTTAAGAGGAATCCCAAGAACTTCCCCGCCTCCACGCCAAAGATGCACTTCTCGGGATTCAGCTTTAACCTGAACTTGGCAATCGTGGTGAACAACTCCTCCAAGTCTGCAACATGCTTGCTCTTCTCCGGCGAGGTCACGACCATGTCATCTACGTACGCTTGCACATTCCTACCCAGCATTAGTGCAAGCACCCGATCCATCAACCTCTGGTACGTGGCCCCCGCGTTCTTCAGCCCAAAGGGCATCACCTTGTAGCAGTAGCACGATCTCTCCGTCATGAAGGCGGTCTTCTCTTCATCCATAGGATGCATCTTTATCTGGTTGTACCCCGAGAAGGCATCCAGGAAACTCAGCAACTTACACCCTGCAGCACTGTCAACCAGGGCGTCTATGCTTGGCAAAGGATACAAATCCTTTGGGCAAGCCTTGTTCAGATCAGTGAAATCGACGCACATGCGCCATTTCCCATTGCTCTTCTTCACCAGCACGACATTGGCTAGCCACTCAGGGTACTGGACTTCCCTGATCTGGCTTGCAGCGAGGAGCTTCTGGGTTTCATCCCTGATCGCCTGCCTTCTCTCCTCGTTGAATTTCCTTCTTCTCTGTCGCACTGGTCTGACCTGGTTGTCCATTGCTAGATGATGGCACAAGAAGTCGGGGTCAATTCCCGGCATGTCTGAAGCAGACCATGCGAAAGCATCCAGATGCCGCTCTATCACCTTGGCAATCTGGTCTTGGAGCTCAGCCTCCAAGGATCTTCCCAACTTGGAGACCTTTCCCCCGATCTCCCTTTCGAGCCATTCCTCGACGGGTTTGGGTCTAGCTTCCCTGGCGATCACCGCCCTGGCGATCACCGCCCTGGCGATTCCCAGCTCCCTCGCTTCCTCTGGGCGGTTCCTCGCCTCTTATTCCCGCTCGGCGTTCTCTCCCTCAGCCTCAGCATCCATCATGGCGACGTCTCCTCCGGCGGCCACCTCCATCGCTGCACCAACAACCCGCCACTCTGTTGGCTTGGGCTTCACACCGGGAGGCGGCATCGTTGTGATGTAACTCACTGACCTCTTGTTTTTCAGGCTATTCTCATAGCACTTCTTCGCTTCTTTCTGGTCAGATTTGATGGTGATCACCACCCCTTCCATCGATGGCAACTTCACCTTCATGTGCCTGGTCGACGGCACAGCTCCTATTCTGTTGAGTGTTGGCCTTCCCAACAGAATGTTATATGCTGAGGGAGCGTTCACGACGAGGTACTTGATTTTCTTCGTTCTTGAGCCCGCCTCATCCGTGAAGGTAGTTCTTAATTCTACATACCCCCTGACCTCCACCTGATCGCCAGCGAAACCATACAAACACCCTCCATAAGGCCTCAGCTGGTCAAGGGGCAACTGCAACTGTGTGAAAGTCGGCCAGAACATCACATCTGCCGAGCTTCCTTGGTCCACCAGAACTCTGTGGACCTTCCTTCCCGCCGTAACAAGCGAGATGACTATGGGATCGTTGTCATGAGGCACAACGTCCCTGAGATCTTCCCTTGTGAACGTGATGTCCACGTCTGGTGAGTGGTCCTCGAACATGTCCACCGTCATCACAGACCTCGCATACTTCTTCCTCTGTGACGCGGTGCATCCACCACCCGAGAAACCTCCTGCAATGGTGTGGATCTCTCCGTGGGTAGGCATCTCAAGCTGCTGAGCCTCACCACCTGCTGGCTGGGAGCTCGACGCGCCACCCGTCCTTTTATCCAACAAGTAATCATTTAGGAACCCGCTCTTGACCAGGTCGTCGAGCTGGTATCCTAAAGCCAAACATGAGTCCACGGTGTGGCCAAAGCCCTGGTGGAATTCGCACCAGGCGTCTGGCTTTGGTCCCAACACCTTGTCGCCCACCTTCTCGGGCGCCTTCAGCCTGGCTGCTATATTGGGAATGGCGATCAGGTTCGCCAACCCCATAACAAACTTATGCTTCGGCGGGCGATTGTATTCCCGACGTGCCAGTTGAGGGCGCCCTGGGCCCCTGCCCTTGTTCTTCCTTGGATCATAAGGATGGCGAGTCCTCTGATCCCTCTTGGCCGTCGCCGTCTCCAGCACCCTCCGTGGCTGAATCCTGGTCTGGGCACGTGGCCTAGCGGGAGCCACGCTTCCCCTCTTCTCGGCGACCTCACTTTCATCGGCGATGTGGGCCACCGCAAGTCGCCTAACCTCAGCAAACGTGGCGGGGTGAGCCCTGATCAACGCCTCGCAGAAAGGTCCCGGCAGCACGCCCTTCTTGAATGCGTAGACAAACATCTCTTCGTCCTTGGCCGGCGAGCGAACCATCTGCGCCCCAAAACGATTCAAGTAGTCCCTGAGGGACTCTCCCTGGTACTGCCTTATGTTGAACAGATCTTAAGACACCCTAGGCGGCTCCTTGTTCACTATGTACTGCTCGACGAAGATCTTCGAAAACTGCTGGAAATTGGTTATGTGACCTGTAGGCAGGCTCACAAACCATTCCAGCGCCGTCCCCTGGAGTGTGCTCACAAACATCTTGCAATACACAGCATCCGATCCTCCTGACAGCATCATCTGCGTGTGGAACGTGGTGAGATGTGCCTCAGGATCCTCCACGTCGGTAAAAACAGCCTTCACGGGTACCACACTCGCAGGGATAGGCGTATCTGTAATCGCCTGGGCGAAAGGCATGGGGAAAACGCGAGGCGGCGTTGACGGCGCGACCTCTTCAGCGACTGGGCGCCCTCGCTGCTCCTGAAGAGCTTGGCGCAATTCCTCAGTCACTCTGCTAAGCTCTTCATTCCTGGCCTGAGAGGCGACCAGGTCCTCATGCATCTTTGCTTGCTCTATGCGCGAGGCTTCCACATTCGCCTGCAACGCACGCATGATTTCCACCATCTGCGCCATAGTCATGGTGCCTTCAGCAGCAACTGGCGCAACCGGACTTGAACGGTTGCTTCTCATCTTTCTCATGAAAACTTGACAGATCACAAAGAGTGACAAACAACACCTTCTTCAGCGACGATCGATTCAGCGATCAATCGGTCAGAGCTTCGCAAAACTCCAAAGAACTTCAAGAACACAACCTCAACAGCAGACCTTCACAGAAACTCACTACTCCACCACGAACGAACGGCGAAACTTAGATCTCAGCGATTAAAACTTGCGTAAGCCGTGAAAAACCTCACCTCACCGAACAAGAATTCAAACGAACGGTGGAAAACACGAAACTACCGAACAAAGCTTAGATGAACGGCGAAAAATGGTTGCACCAGCACACAACAACACAGAAACTGCAGAAACTTCCAAGAATTCACGCTGTGGATGGGAACAGGTTTTACACGGCCCCACGGTGGGCGCCTGATGATCCTGCCTGTTGACCGGGACGCAAGAACCTTGCCTCGTCAAACCTGGATCGACTTCTGCGTCGTGTTAACCTCCGTCCTTCACCGTGATTCACCTCAAGAACCTGCAAAAGACAGAACGGCGTCGCTGCGGCCGATCACGCTCCGACGCCCAAGTCAGCGACTGAACCACCAAATACTAAGAGAAAACTCAAGAACTCTAAGGAACCGTGCAAAATTCTCTCTCAGCGTACTCAAGACTCGCAAGCGTAAAGAAGTAATCTAAACGTGCGTACCTCAGAAGTTCGTTAGAATCTCTTATATACCTGCGCACTTTCTCTCTCCAGACAGTTACACATCTGGACACGTGGCTCGCATTCAGCTGTACACGTGTCGCCATCTGGAGCATCCTTGACTTGGGCGCCACTTCTTACTCTTCAGGCTTTTGGCTAAGTTACTTATGCATGACACAACTCAGTGCATAGCTGCCTTGGAGCGTGATCTCTTCTGAGTGGCGAGTTCGGGTGCCTTCGTACACACCTTCCCTGTGGTATCGCCGGCCGCCTTCATGATCTACTTTACTTGCTTCACTGTGTACGTTCAGGTAAGCTGTCTCCCGACCTCATCCTCTGGCTAGCTAGGAAATGACTATCTGACTTCATCTTCGGCGATGTCCTTGTTTCGGCGATCTCTAACCACTAGGTCATCGAGGGTTCGCATCTGGCGACTTCATCTCAAACCCGGTGACCGTCGGTTTAGGTATGCTAGAGACCGGGGCACGCCAACTTAATAACTGGCGACCACACGAGCCCCCCGACTTCCTTCCCTTCTGCCAGCCATGGGCCCTGCTCAACACGCCTACATAATAGCTCGCTGCCACGTCATTACTTCCGACTACCAGGACGGTACAAGCGCGATCTTGTACCCTTTGATCTTGGCCTCTACTTGATCACGACTAGCTACTCCCTTAGCTTTGTATTTAACGGCTCTTGTGCATAGCTTTGTACTGAACGACTGACTAGGCGTAGACTGATCAGTCGTCGTTCTTCAAGCAGCGTACCCACCAACAACTCATCAGTCATCGTTCTTCGGGCAGCGTACCCGCCGACAACTCATCAGTCATCGTTCTTCATACTTCACTTTGCTTCTTTGTCGCTCTAGCGCAAAGTGCATAGAGGACATTGATCGTCAGAGGTGATACCTTGTTTGGCGAAATTTGCTCAACTGCGTGAACTCAACAATACTGGAACTTGACCCTCCATGTACCGCTTTTAACTCGAGCAAATTGTTTAACCTTATAACAAACTTGGCAAACTGTTAACTCAAAGTAAACTTGAGCAACTATCAACTCTTCGGCGATGACGTTGAATAAAACTTGTGAACTTAAGGCAACAAATCTTAACAAAAGATCACTTACTGGGCAGCAGGTTCTGACTCAAACTAGTATTAAAATACAGTTTACCTGATCTGCCAAGTGAGATTCCCCCTACTTCTGTCATCGCCCGGAACTCTTCGGATCTGGTACTCGCCGCACAACCCCTTCACTGTCTCAACTTTCACGCCATAGGGTTCTGGCGATGTTACCTTTCTTCTTTTCATGACCTGATCATTGTTCCCTCATCTGGGGGTAGAGGCGCCTTTCGGATCCTCCTCTACCTCCCTGAGTTTCGGACCAATGATCTGGTCTTACTGGGTCAATATTGATGTTTCACTTAAAGGGGGAAAGGCATTTTCTTTCCCTTCCCACCACTCAAGGTCACAAACACCCCTGACTTTTCAGCTCATCTTGCTTGAACTCACTCGGTGAGAAGGACTTCATCTTGCCTGAACTCACTCTGAGGTGAGAAGGACTTTTTCTTGCCTGAACTCACTCTAAGGTGAGAAGGACTTTTTCTGGTGCCTCAACTTGCCCAGTGTGTACATCTCCACCCCCCCTGGATGCAGCAATGCCGCAGGGTCCAAAGCTGAACAAGAAAGGATGCAGACGGAGTTGGCCGCGTCGCAAAGCAGGAACGACGAACTGAATCGCGTCAATGAAGAGTTGAGGAGGACGTTGCAGGCGCAGAGGGAACACGTGGTTGACGAAAGGATGTCTAGGCAGCCGTCACCTCCAAGAGCGTTCCCCATGCCATTCTCCCCTGAAATCATGGGAACCATGGTGCCTCCCAACCTGGTGGGGGTGAAGGCGTCGTTCAAGGGGGTAGAAGACCCAGAGGCGCATCTGACGACGTTCCACACCCAGATGATGCTGTCTGGGGGCTCAGACGCTGTGTACTGCAAAATGTTCATGAGCACGCTAAGCGGAATCGCCATGGAGTGGTTCGTGAGCTTACCAGAAGGGCATATCACGTCTTTCTCTCAGTTTTCAAAGCTCTTCACTGAGCAATACATCGTCAACAAAGCACCTGCAGTGGTGTCATACGATTTGTTCGACGTGCGTAAATACCAAGGTGAGTCACTGAAAGACTACCTCAACCGCTTTGGAGCACAAGTGGTTAGACTGCCCAGCAAGGATGAAGATATGCTGGTGCACGCGTTTAAGAAGGGAGTGCTGCCTGGCCCCTTCAGCGAGTCTCTCATCAGAAGCCATCCCAGCACCTTTGCAGAGATCCGACGACGCGCGGTGGCGCACATAGTGGCAGAAACAGAGGTTTCTGAGAAGAGACGAAGTGCTGCACCACCAAGACCGCGTGGAGGGCAAGGGAAACCGCAGCAAGCAAGGGTGCATGAGGCCAAGGAGGGGAAAGAGGTGCGGGAAAAACCTCGTCCCTATGCACCAGGCAAAGATCAGAGCAGGGGGCGTGCAAGGGAGAACAATGCGCCCCCAAGATACAATTTCATGGTGGGATTGGCGGATCTCATCGCCCTTCCTGCTGTAGCAGCAAGACTACGCGTACCGGAGAAAACTGACAAGGTACTTGGTAGAAAGAAGAATGAGTGGTGTGAGTTTCACCAGGCCTTTGGCCACACACTTCACTCCTGTTTGGCGTTGGGTCATCAACTGGTAGAGTTGGTGAAGTCTGGGTTCCTAGCAGATTACCTGCGTGAGCCGCAGGGTGATCGCGCGTCGGGATCCCAGACCGGAGAACAGCAGCATGAAGTCCCTGTACATGGGGAAGTGCAAACAATCGCGGGAGGCTTCTCTGGTGGGGGATGCACAGCGTCACAGAGAAGGAGATACGCTCGGTCGGTGATGGCAGTAGATGCGGTAAATGAGAGTCATTACCCTGAAGTAGATATTATCTTCAGAAAAGCTGATCTACGGGACGTTGTCCCGCACGACAACAACCCTGTGGTCATTTCCCTCATCACAGCAGGAAGACGAGTGCACAGAGTACTCGTAGATCAAGGAAGCTCGGCAGACGTCATGTTCTGGCCAACATTCAACAAGTTACAGTTGTCCCCTGATCAGCTGAGGCCGTATACCAAGTGTCTCTACGGTTTTGCAGGAGATCAGGTAGAGGTGCGGGGATACATTGAGCTGAGGACAACGTTCACTGACGGAACGACAGCCCGCACTGAAAGGATAAAGTACCTGGTGGTGAACGCCCCTTCTGCGTACAACATTTTGTTGGGGAGGCCAACACTCAATAGGTTGGGCGCAATACCATCAACGAGGCACATGAAGTTGAAACTGCCGTCGATGGAGGGAACCGTGATAACCATCAAGTCGGATCAGGCTGAGGCAAGACGCTGTTATGAGAACAGCCTGAAGCAGAAGAGAAGTGTATGTCACGTCACCACGAAACCACCACCAGGTGCGCGCGAAGAACGATCGGTGGTTAGGGAGACACAGGGCGCTCAGAGGATGGAGAACGCTGCGGTGGGGGGGCTTCCAGGTAGCCCAAGTTGAAGAAGAAGAGGAAGGCGCGATGCTCCTCGCGAGTCAGGGATCGCGAGGGCGGTCATCGCCAGCGAGAGAAGGCCCCACCCAGCTGAAGGAAGGGTCGAAGTGGACATCGAGGTGAAAAAGTTCAAGTTAGGGGGATCCCTCGTTGAAGAAGAGCGAAAGCTGATCGTTGGTGTGATCGAAAAGCACATGGGTGCCTTTGCATGGTCAGCATCCAACATGCCAGGAATCGACCCCGATTTCCTTTGCCATCGTTTGTCGATGGATCCCAATGTTCGACCCGTGCGACAAAGGCGAAGGAAATTCAACGAGGAGAAAAGGAAGGTGATCCATGACGAAGCGCAAAAGCTCCTTGCTGCAGGGCACATCAGAGAGATCCAGTACCCCGAGTGGCTAGCAAATGTGGTGCTGGTTCAGAAGGCGAGCGGCAAGTGGAGAATGTGCGTGGATTTCACTGACCTCAACAAGGCGTGCCCCAAAGATTCTTACCCCTTACCCAGTATAGACGCCCTAGTTGATAGCGCATCAGAGGGAAAGTTGCTCAGCTTCTTGGACGCTTTCTCGGGGTATAACCAAATCAGGATGCACCTCATGGATGAGTGCAAGACCGCGTTTATGACGGAACGGTCTTGCTATTGCTACAAGGTCATGCCATTCGGGTTAAAGAACGCGGGGGCCACCTACCAGCGGCTCATGGATAGGGTACTCTCGCCCATGCTGGGAAGGAACGTACATGCATATGTAGATGACATGGTGGTTACGTCCCGAGAGAAGAAGCATCATGCAGCTGATCTGGAGGAACTATTCACCACCATTGCCAAGTACAGGCTGAAGCTCAACCCAGAGAAGTGTATTTTTGGTGTGGAGGCTGGGAAGTTCTTGGGTTTCCTCTTAACAGAGCGGGGAATCGAAGCTAACCCAGAGAAGTGTGCAGCAATCGTGGCAATGAGGAGCCCAACGACGGTGAAGGAGGTGCAGCAGCTCACCGGTCGCTTGGCAGCCTTGTCCCGGTTTATGTCCGCTGGAGGGGAGAAAGGTCATCCATACTTCCAGTGTCTCAAACGCAACAGCAGATTCCTTTGGACACAGGAGTGCGAGGAGGCCTTCATCAAACTGAAGGAGTATCTAGCGAGCCCACCAGTCTTGCGAAAACCTCAGGTAGGCATCCCTCTTCGTCTATATTTCGCTGTGACGGAGAGAGCAGTTAGCTCAGTCCTGGTGCAAGAGCAAGACCAGACCCAAAGGCCTGTTTACTTCGTGAGTAAGGTGCTGCAAGGCCCTGAAACAAGGTACCAGGCCCTCGAGAAGGCTGCCCTGGCGGTGGTGTTTTCAGCCAGAAGACTCAGGCATTACTTCCACAGCTTCACAGTGGTGGTGATGACTGATCTGCCTATCCAAAACGTGCTGAAGAAACCTGATGTAGCAGGCAGGATGGTCAAGTGGGCGGTGGAATTGTCAGAGTTTGACATTCAGTACGAGCCCCGAGGACCGATCAAGGGGCAGGTGTTCGCGGACTTTGTAGTCGAGCTGTCGTCGATCGCGACACCTGCAGAAGGATTAGATTTCCGATGGGTATTATCGGTGGATGGGTCCTCTAATCAGCAGGGGAGCGGTGCTGGAGTCATTCTGGAAGGCCCAAACGGAGTACTGATCGAGCAGTCCCTCCGCTTTGCCTTCAAAGCTAGCAACAATCAGGCGGAGTATGAAGCCCTGATCGCAGGAATGTTGCTGGCAAGAGAAATGGGAGCAAGAAACCTGCTGGCCAAAAGTGACTCTTTGCTGGTCACGGGGCAGGTTACAGGGGAGTTCCAGGCAAAGGATCCCCAGATGGCAGCCTACCTGGAGTATGTACTGCTCCTGAAGACGTCCTTCACCGAGTTTGAATTGGTACACGTGCCAAGAGAGCAAAATGCCAGAGCAGACCTGCTTGCCAAGCTGGCCAGCTCAGGCAAAGGGGGGAAGCAGAGGACCGTCATTCAGGAGACCCTAAAGGTACCGCGTGCGTTCGTGTCAGACAACCAGGTGCTTCATGTATACAAGTCATTGGAGTGTCTGACGATCGGTCATCGGTCGTTGACCCAAGAAACGCTGAGAGCACCGAGGGTGAGATCGCGACCGTCGAAGACCGATGAGTCAATGGAGGTCCGCGCGGAGAAGGAGCCCGACACCTGGATAACGCCATACCAGCTGTACTTAGAAGATGGTGTACTCCCACTCGACGTGGCAGAGGCAAAAAGGATAAAGAGGAGTTCAAGTAAGTTTACTCTAATAGATGGAAACCTCTTTAGATTTGGATTTTCTCACCCTGTGCAGATCTGTGTGCACGGCGAGCAATGCACCAGACTCATGTCTGAGCTGCACGAGGGGGTGTGCGGTAGCCACGTAAGGTTTGCTCAGCGCTGCAAACAGTGTCAACTGCACGCAGACTGGCACAAGGCACCTCCTGAGGAGTTGAGGTCCATCCATAGCCCGTGGCCATTTCACACATGGGGGATCGACATCCTAGGACCTTTTCCCTGGCGATAAGGCAGATGAAGTTTCTCATCGTGGCCATTGAGTACTTCACCAAGTGGGTGGAGGCAGAACCAGTCGCACACATCACTGCACAGAAAGTCGAGCATTTCGTCTGGAAGAACATCGTCTGCCGCTTCGGAATACCCAAGAGGTTGGTCTCCGACAATGGCACCCAGTTCACGAGTCATCAGCTGAGCAAGATGTGTGAAAAGTTAAAGATACAACAGGTTTTCGCTTCAGTGGAACATCCACAAACCAATGGGCAGGTGGAGTCGGCAAATCGAGTACTGCTCAGGGGGCTGAAGCGAAGACTAGACAAGGCCAAAGGAGGCTGGGCAGAGGAGGTCCCCAGAATTGTATGGTCTTACCATACCACCCCACAGTCCAGCACCCATGAGACACCCTTCAGCCTTGTCTATGGGACAGACGCCATGATTCTCGTGGAGATACAGGAGAGCTCCCCCAGATTCTTGAACTTCATTGCTGAAGAGTCCAATGAAGAACGAAAGGTGAACCTAGACCTGCTGGACGAAGTGCGAGAAGAAGCCAGAGTCAGTGCTGAAGCTGTAAAAAGAAGAGTAGAGCGGAGGCACAACTCTAAAGTGAGGCCCAGGCGCTTCCAGGAAGGTGATCTGGTGATGAGAAAGGCGCATCAGAATGACATGCAGAACAAATTGTCTCCAAAGTGGACAGGCCCGTACAGAGTGGTTGAGACGTTGGAGAACGGAGCCTATCGCCTAGAGACTTTGGAGGGAGGAGCAATCCCCAGAACGTGGAACGCCACCCATTTAAAATTTTATTTCAGTTAAAGTTGTACAGTAATTGCGTTCTCGCGCTAAAAGATACATGCTTTGTATGTGGTGGAAACAGTTGAACAGACAAGGGGGCACTCTTTTCCCTAAGGAGGATTTTTAACGAGGCCACCCAATTAAAGAAAAATTTCCAGCGTATCAAGTGTGCTCAAGTATTAAAGTTAAAATCCTCCTTGCCCCAGGTGCAAGTGCAGGTGATTTGTTAGGCCTTACTTGCCCTAGGCGCAAGTATTGGCACCGATCTAAGTCTTCCTCACCCCAGGTGTGAGCGCAAGCAGTTAAGGTTTTGAAAAGCCAGGGGTGCTAGTAAGACCAAGGGAGGGAAAGGAAAGATTTTGACAAATGTCCTTACCCACTTGGCATACACCAATATTGGCCCAGTAAGGCTCTTAGTCCGAAACCCTCTTCACCCCAGGAGTGAGGCAGGGAATGAACGACTCAACCCGCCGAAGGGTGATGACCTTGGGGAAAGTAAGAGGGGTTAGCGAGAAACACTTTTCTTTCCCCAAAACGAGGCATCACCTCGAGTGAATGATGTCAAAGTCTTCTATGCACTTAGCGCTAAAGCGACAGAGAAGCTAAGTGAAGACCAAAGAACGATCACTGATGAGTCGTCAGTGATTGGTTAGTGGTGCAAAGCAGCGCACAAGGACTATTAAACACAAAGCTAAGGGAATAGCTAGTCGTGATCAGGTAGAGGCCAAGAACAAGGGAGGCAGATCACACTAGGCCTAAGCTGGTTAACACTTAGTCGTGTGCAAAGGGAAAGACAAAGCTTAAGATCGCGCTGAACCTAGGCTAGCTAACAGTTAGTCGTGTGCATAAAGAAAAGTGAAGCTCAAGAAAAATACAAGAGAAGAAGCTCATACAAATTGAGAGTTTATATTCACAACCAAGTCTTATACAAATTTTGAGTACTAAGAAAAGTTGTGCAGAAGTTAAAATTTACAAGGAAGAGAAGAGATTAAGGGGCAGGAGGGATGAGCTTTCCATCTACCACTTCGTGATAGATGCTGAACTGCGAGGGGTCCAGGTCTGGGAGAACGCATCGGATTTGCTCGAGTGCTAGCTCGAATCCGTCAGTAAGGGCATCAGCACCCACGTTCATCAAATCAGCCTTCTCCGCCTCTAGTTTTAGCTTGGAGGCCTCCGCAGCATCTCTCTCAGTGGTAAGGGCAGCAAGGGAGGAGGCAGCTTCTTCCAGTTGGCCCTTGGCTTCAGATAGCTTGCCCACCACCTCCTCAAGCCTCTTCTCTCCAGCAGCAGCTGCTTCTTTGGTGGACTCGAGCTCCCCCACTAGTTGAGAATTCAGTTGGCGTAGGGAGGAGGTCTCGGCCCGTAGCTCCACCACCGCGCAGTCCAAAGAGCTAACAGTCTGCCCCATCAAGATCTCCGTCTTGATGGTCTCTTGGACCTGCGCTAGGTACTCCCTCCTAGCTTTCTCCACCATGCCCCGCATCAGCTCTATAGACCCTTGGGCAGCTTCGAAGTCACTTCGCAGTGACTCCTTGTCGTGCTCAAGATCCTTCACCCTCTTCTCCAGGGCTAGTTGCTTGCGGTGCTGGGTGGAAAACTCCAAAGAGAGCACCATCTGCCTGGCCAGGTGCATGTCCACCTCATCACCGTTCCATTCGACGAGCTCCCGGTTGCTAATGAGCTGTCGAACTAGGGTGATGACCCTGCTGAAGTTCTCGTGGCTGGCTCCAGAGGCGCTTGGGCGCGAGCTGGATCCACCACATTCAGCAGTTGCAGTGGAGATTGGCAGTGGTGGTGGGGGACCCCATGTCGAGCAGAAGCACCCCCAGCAGGAGGAGCAGATGGACCAGGTGATTGGCCTGCTGGGGGGGGAGATGGCAGTTGAGAAGTTGGAGGCAACTGCTGGCAAGGAGAAGGGAAGCATGTGGGCTCTGTGGCAGGTTGAGTAGAGGGAGGAGGGGGTGAACCTTCCTCTACCTCCACCACCTCGATCTCCCCAGGCTGGAGAGACGAAGCCCCCTCGACCGCTGGTATCTTCCTCTGGCAGTGTATGAGAGGAGAGCCAGAGCTTTCCTCTTCGGTTGAGGCAGCAGCAGCAAGTGAAGTAGAAGCCTTCACCAGTCTTTTTCTTTTCCTTCCTTGCTCGGGGCCTTCAGCTGGCGCGATCGAGAGTGGAGGGGCTGCAATGGGCTCAGTGGTAGAAGAAGAGGAGCCAGTTCCCTTGGTTCCCCGACGTTTGGCAAGCTCCAGCAAGGCTAGCCTCCTGTCTTTCCCTGACATTGAATCTACATAGATGAGAAAAGGAAAAGTTAGATGGCCAAGTTACGCAAGTAAGTCAAAATATATACAAGCATGCATGAGAAGGTGCAAGTATCCTAAGAGGTGGAAGAAAAAGAGCTACCTATGTATTTTTTCAGAGCCACCACATCAAACTCTTCTTTGATGAGGCGAGCAGAGTTATACTTGGCCCCCAGGAACAGCCCACATAGCTCGCGCTCGTAGGGGCCATGACTTCAAGGTCCCTGGGTTTCTTGAATTCAACCCCAGGAACCCAGTAGAGGGGGTACCCCTCGAGCAGATTTGGACTTTGTGGGGTGGCAGATATCATGTAGAACCTGCCCTTCCAGTCTTTGAAGGATTGGTGGTATAGGCCCAGGAGCACCCGTCCAGCAACCCCGTTCAGGCTAACCCAAGACCTGTCCCTAGGATTCTTCGCCTCGAAGAAGTAGAGGAACACATCCACGGAGGCGTTGTGCCCGAGATAATTGCAGAGGATCTGAAATGCCCGGATGAAGGCCCAGGCATTTGGATGGAGTTGGCAGGGCGCGACGTTCAACTCCATCATCAGCTCCTTTTCGAAAAAGGTGAAGGGGAGGCGCAGCTTCAACCTTTTGAAGATGGCGGAGTAGATGAAGACGAAGGGCACCCCATTGGTGGCCCTATCGTCCGCGCAGATGGGCATCCCTCGAGGAGGAATGCGGATTTGGATGTTAAAGTCATTTTCCCTGTCGATGGCGCAGGAAGGCTCATCGAGATTGTGGCTCAGCAGGGACGTGAGGTGGCCCTGGGGCAGTAGGGTGGAGGTTTCAGCGAGCAACGCCAAGGGGGCCCAGTCGTAGACCCTGGCATTGTCGTGGTAGGAGGTAGCAACAGGCGATGGTGGAGCTGGCGCACTCGCAGAAGGTTGTGCACCAGAAGATGGGGCAATAATACGCGCGGTTTGTTTCAAGCGAGCCATCGCGAGATAGCTGCAAATGGAGGAAAAACGAAAAGTCAGAATGAATGGAAGAAGAGGGAATGATGAATGTTTCGGTGAAAACAGAGAGGGGGAAGGAGAAAGAGATGCCCAGGTGAAAAGAGGAAGAAGAAGAAGCAGAAGTCAGAGCGAGAACGTGAAAAAACCATAGCGCGGGTCGAGAGAGGGAAAATAGAGAAGATGAATGCATGATAACGAGAAAGATAAATGCAATCGGTAAAGATGACCTAAAAGGGGCCAGGAAGAAGAAAAACCATACCTTTGGATGATCGCAAGAGGTTTGGAAGCAGAAAACTTGAAGAAAGATGGGTGCGCAGAGAAAGAGTTCGCAAGAAGTCTGAGAGTCGATTGAAGAAGATGAAGGAACAGTGAAGGCGCGCGCCAATTTGAATAAGAGAAGCGCTAGCGACACACCACGCTGGCCATCGATGGGGCCACGTGTCGCGAGATTAAGGAAGGAAGTCCAAACGTTAAAGAAGCAACACGTGAGGTGGCACGTGATGCGGTCCCACTTGCCACGTGGACAGAGGGCACGACCACTTAGTCTCTTCGCCGAGAACGAGTTCACATCGAGACTCGGGGGCTTGTGATCCGATCGGTCATCGGTAGTCGATGACGTCAGCAGCAGAGGACCACGTGGACCACTCGCAGGGTGACACGTGGACCAAGTGACAGAGAGATCAAGGAGACGATCGCCGAGAGCGGTGATCGGGGGTCAGTAACCAAGTGACCACCGACAGATCAGGCGGCAGAGAGGTCAGGGGACAGATCATCCAGAACGGTGATCGGTGGTCAGTAGCCAAGTGGCCACCAACAGACCAGTTCTCAGACTAACGCCTGGGGGAAGAACGCGAGAAGCAATAGAGCACTGATCAGTCATCGGGTGCATTGTCATCGGGGTCTCGTGTTACACGCAGTTAAACTGGGACTGAGGTTTGTACCGTCCCGTATCCGGGGCGTTGACTAAGTCAAAGTCAAAGTCAACGGCTGGAGAGTCAAAGTCAACGCAAGGCGTCGCCTAGGTGGAGAGACGCCAAGAGGAAGCGTCGCCAAGGCAAGGCGTCGCCTAGGTAAAGGCATCGCCCAACCAGGGCGTCGCCAGATCGAACAGTGCTAAAGCAAGGCAATCACGGTGTGGTTCCCTGATACCCATGGGTAGGAAAGACCATGGAGGGAGCGACGCCGTGGGAAGGCCTCAGGTCCCGATAACCCGGGGCAGTGATAAAGAGAAGGAAAAGGTGGCTTCAAGGCCATAGTAATAGTACCAGTGCAGGGCAGCCTGACTCGTGAAGTGCTCCTGCCGCCCCAGAGACACCTGTGGGACAGATACGACTCAAGAGGAAGGTCACGCCCAGGGCAACCGGGTGCAGGTTACGAGAGGAAGGCAGATACGCTCTCAAAGTAAGTGACTAGATAATTGGAGGCATGAGTTGGCACCCAAAAAGTCACCCCTAGCGCAGTAGCACTCCCAAGCAGGAGGACTCACACGTAGAAACGTCCCCAGATGGGCAGAAACGCCCCCAGATGGGGTCATGGCGTCGTGAGGACCTCCACGTGTACAACAACCATGCCAGAATAGAAACACTCTTTAGTCAGGTGCCAGGTAATTAAAGTCCTTCAATACAATTTCCCTTTCGAGCATTCAGGTGCTATAATGGCTTCCAAGCGTTTCAACGTCTTAAATGCGCTACGTTTTCTAAATTAAATACGCTGATTGAGTGCGTTACATTTGTAATTAAAGGCGCTTTAAGGTGCTTTAATGCTTGGGAAGTTTAAATAGCGCGGAGAATGTTAGAAACAGGGTGAGAACTTTCTGCAAATTTACCAGAGCTCTCTAGTTGCTTGCTCGTGCTCCAAGGTTACGAACAGGGGACTGGGGAATATTTTTGCTTGAGAGAGAGAACACAGACACACAATACACAGTTATTCTTTACCACCTTCAGAGTGCCATACGCGATGCTCAGAGACGGAGGTGAACAGTTTTGGTGTTTCTTGCGGGCTGACTTGAGCGTCGGAGTGCAAACGGCCGCTAGGGCGCCTCCTTGTCCTCTTTTTTGCAGGAATACACAGGCGATCAGTGGGAAGGAGTCCCTAGCTGACGGTTGAGGTCGCGCACGAAGACGTCCCGGTCAACTGGACGGAACATTTGGCGCCCACCGTGGGGCCGATATAAAACATCAGTCCCATCACAAGTTCGAGGAAATCTACCAAGTTACAGTAACGTTGAAGGAGGTTGGAGTGACAATGGCCCCCACCAGACAAAGCACAGCACGCGCAGCCCCAGCAGAACTATCCATGCAGCAGGTCCTTGAGATAATGAGGGGGCTGCAGCAGGACATGGCGGATTCGAAAATGGAGCAGGAACGCATGCAGGCAGACCTTGACGCCTCGCATGAGCGGAACGAAGAGCTCCACCGTGTGAATGAGGAGTTGCGCCAGGGCCTGAGAAACGATCGGAGGCGGCCTGGACATGACGAGATGGAGAACCATTCCCCACCAAGGGAGTTTTCCACTCCTTTCTCGCAGGAGATCCTAGACGCAGCGATCCCGAACACGTTCGCGGGACCCAAGGTGATCTTCACCGGGATGGAGGACCCAGAGACGCACCTTGCTGCATTTCACACACAGATGGTCCTGATAGGCGGTTCTGATGCTGCCAAGTGCAAGCTCTTCATGAGCACCCTGACCGGGATGGCTATGGACTGGTTCATTAGCCTCCCAGAGGGTCATATCACATCTTTCCGCCAATTGTCGCGATTGTTCAGGGAGCAATACTTAGCCAACAAGGCCCCGCCGCCGGTCTCCTACGATCTGTTTGATGTGAAGCAGTATCAGGGGGAGACCCTGAAGGAGTATATCAATCGCTTCGGGGCCCAGGTCGTGAAGGTTGGTACGACAGAGGAGCCTATGATCGTGTACGCATTTGTGAAAGGCGTATGCCCCGGCCCCTTTGGAGAATCCATCATCCGCAACCGCCCTAGGACTTTCGCTGAACTACGGCGTAGGGCGGTAGAGCATATTGCTTCTGAAGGGGAGGTGTGTGTGAAGCGCACCAGCGCCGTCCCCTCACGCCCGAGGGGACCGGCGCGAGCTCAACCTGTCAGGGTCAATGAGACCACGACGGGAAGAAAGAAGCCCGAGGCGAGACGCCCCTACGAGGCCAGAAAGCCTCAGCCCCGGGGTCCAGCAGGAGGCGATCGCCCCGCCAGAGAAAGAGCGAGACCAGCGAGGTACAACTTCGTGGTTGAGTTGAAGGATTTAATCGCCGTGTAACATAGCTGAGAGGCTGAGGCGACCGGCGAAGACCGACAAGGTGTTAGGGCCCCGTAAAGACTCTTGGTGCGAATTCCACGAGGCCTTCGGGCACCACATTGATAATTGCCTGTCGTTCGGCTACCAGCTAGATGAGCTGGTGAGGACTGGTGTTTTCTGCCAGGAGGCTCCGTCATTACTTCCACAGCTTTACGGTGGTGGTGATGACCAACCTCCCTATACAAAAAGTGCTGCAGAAGCCGGATGTGGCGGGAAGGATGGTGCGTTGGGCGGTTGAACTGTCAGAATTCGACATCCAGTACGAGCCTAGAGGATCCATTAAAGGGCAGGTGTACGCAGATTTTGTAGCGGAACTTTCGCCCGCAGGTGAGCAAGAGGTGGAAGCAAGTTCGCAGTGGCTGCTCTCGGTTGATGGCTCTTCCAACCAACAAGGGAGCGGTGCGGGAATAGTCTTGGAGGGACCCGACGGCATACTGATCGAACAGGCCCTGCGCTTCGCCTTCAAGGCAAGTAACAATCAGGCAGAATATGAAGCCCTGATAGCAGAAATGCTCATGGCCAAGGAGATGGGCGCACAGAACCTCCTGGTGAAGAGCGACTCCCAGCTGATTACGGGGCAGGTGTCGGGTGAGATCCAGGCGAAGGACCCACAGATGGCGGCGTACCTGAAGTACGTCCAGTTGTTGAAAGGAGCATTCAACGCTCTTGAGTTGATACATGTCCCGAGGGAGCAGAATGCCAGAGCTGACCTGCTTGCAAAGCTGGCCAGCTCAGGCAAGGGGGGTAGACAGAGGACAGTGATCCAGGAGACTCTCAAAGCTCCGCGTAGATTCGTGGAAGACAACAGGGTGGACGTCCTCCAGATTTATACATCCAGGGGAAGGCCAAGGAGTCATCGCTCTTTGACCCAGGATACGCAGAGGGCGCCCCGCATCAGCACATACGCGGACGCGCCCGAAGAAGGGCAGATGCAGGTATGCGTTCTGGCCAGGGGAGACACCTGGATGACGCCCTACAAGCGATACCTGGCGGATGGGGCTCTCCCAGTGGAGCCTGAAGAAGGTAATAAAGTCAAAAGAAATGCCGCAAGATATACTTTGGTGGATAGGGTGCTGTTCAGACACGGTTTCACTCACCCTATCCTAACATGCGTCAGTGCCGATGAGTGCACCAGGATAATGGCGGAACTACACGAAGGCATCTGCGGGAGCGACGTAGGGGGAAGATCCTTAGCCTCCAAGGTAATACGCGCAGGTTTCTTTTGGCCAACAGTGAAAGAGGACTGCGCACGACACGCCCAGCGGTGTAGGCAATGCCAAAAGCACGCCGACTGGCACAAGGCGCCGCCAGAAGAGTTGCGGTCCATATACAGCCCGTGGCCTTTCCATACATGGGGAATCGACATCCTGGGCCCCTTCCCGCTGGCAATCAGGCAGATGAAGTATTTGATCGTTGCCATCGAATACTTCACCAAATGGATAGAGGCAGAGCCCGTGGCACAAATCACAGCGCACAAAGTACAACATTTTGTGTGGAAGAACATTGTGTGCCGTTTTGGCGTACCTAGGCGGCTGATATCCGACAACGGAACCCAATTCGCCAGTCAACAGTTGAGAAACCTATGTGCTGAGGTAGGCATTAAACAGGTGTTTGCATCAGTTGAGCACCCTCAGACTAATGGGCAGGTAGAATCGGCAAACAGAGTTCTGCTGAGAGGGTTAAAAAGAAGGATAGAGAAAGCCAAAGGGGCGTGGGCGGAAGAGGTACCAAGGTTCGTATGGGCCTATCACACCACGCCCCAATCCTCTACTATGGAGACGCCTTTCAGTTTGGTTTACGGGTCGGACCCGATGATCCCGGTAGAAATACATGAGAGCTCGCCACGTTTTCAAAACTTTGTGGCGGAAGAATCCAATGAAGAGAGGCGGGTAAACCTGGATCTGCTAGACGAGGCCAGGGAAGAAGCTAGAATAAAAGCTGAAGCGACGAAGAGAAGAGTAGAGCGGCAATATAGCTCTAAGGTGAAGCCGCGACAGTTTCAGGTCGGCGACCTAGTGATGAGGAAAGCTCACCCATACGAGTTGGAGAATAAGCTGTCTCCCAAGTGGACCGGACCTTTCAGAGTTACTGAGGCTAAGGGCAACGGTTCGTACAACCTGGAGACTTTAGATAGAGGTCCTATCCCGCGCAGTTGGAATGCAGCCAACCTAAAATTTTATTTCAGTTGACTTATGTAACCAGTTATGTAACAATTTAGTTGAAGGGGACGCTCTTTTTCCCTCTCGGGGGTTTTTTAATGAGGTCACCCTAATAAAGGTAAAACCAATTTGAGAAAAAGAAGGGCCTTGGTTTCTAGCCTGTATCTTTCTCCGTTTGAAGTAAGGAAAGGCGTCGCCAAGAGAAGGCGTCGCCAAGAGAGAAGGCGTCGCCAAGAGAGAAGGCGTCGGCAAGAAAGAAGGCGTCGGCAAGAAAGAAGGCGTCGCCAAGAAAGAAGGTGTCGCCTAGATCAAGGCGTCGTCAAGAAAGAAGGCGTCGCCTGGATGAAGGCGGGCGCCGTTGATGAGCAGGGCGAAGGAAAGCGCGCAATATGCGAAATGTATGCAGAGTAAAGTGACGTTGCAAAAATCAATTGATGTAGAAAAAGTTGGTGTTACAAGCGATGATCAATACAATTGAAGTAGCCCAATTGGGGCGAATGTTACAACTCGTGCAAGTTACTAAAGAGCCACTTTTCAGTGGTCATCAGAATCAGCACTGGAGGAAGGCGAAGTCCCTTTCCCAGCCCGCAGAGCTCGGGTAAGTCGTGTCCTCCTTTCTCGGTTTATTTTCGAACCTGCACCAAGAGAGATAAATGTGTCAGAGATACCATGAAGCAAGACATGCACGTACAGAGAACAACAAGGGCCGGAGTTTCTAGGGCAGCGACTCCTACATCTGTACTTTTCGAGAGTCCCAGCGTTGAACTCCAGGCTGATCAAAGTGGCAGAGTCAAAACCTCCCGCCTCAGCAAGAAGCCGGCAAGCTATTTGATCACTTGGAGCCAGCTTCTTGAAGGGTGTGGTTTTGAGGGCCCTCGTCTCTCTCACCCAATACAGCGGAAACCCATCCAGAGCGTCGGGAACAAGATCAGTACGGCAGATCTTGAAGAACCGACCCTTCCACCCGGAGAACGCGTTTTGGAAGGGTGTGAAGAGAACTCTCCCGGGTACATTACTGAGAGTTACCCAGAGGTTGTGTCTCTGCCTCTTCACCTCAAAGAATTGAAGAAATAGGTCAACCGAGGGTGCACAACCCAGGAACCCGAAGAGAATGTCGAAGGCTTTGACAAAGGCCCAGCTGTTGGGGTATAACTGGGCCGGAGCAACGTTGATCTCCGACAGCAGTTCCTTCTCGAACCGGGAAAAGGGTAGGCGCACTCCGATGGTCTTGAACACCACCTGTTAAAAGTAAAAGAAAGGGACCCCTTCGTTGGCCCGTTCGTCTCCACACACTGGCTCCCCTAGAGTGCAAGGGAGCACAGCGATGTCGTCATCATGCCTCCTCGCGAAGGCCCGGTGGTCATAAGAACACGAATCCCCTTTGTGCTCCCTTATGGCCCTGGTAGCGAGTAAGCATGAACACTCATCAAGAAGTTCTCTCGAGGCCCAAGGGTATAAGTCCTTGGGACTGACCCTGGACGAAGCAGCATGAGAAGACATTCTTTAACAAGATCAGGGATTGTCAAGGGTGTAGGGACTGCCGGAATTGCAAGAGTCGAGCGAGGGGAGCGAATGCTGGAACAACCCTTCGTGAGAAAGAAAGGGTGCAAGAAGGAAGGGTGCAAGAAGAGAGAACGTAAGTAGGTTATGAAAAGTGGGAAAATGATGAGGATAGTTTCAGAGTTTGAAGAGTTAAATAAAGCGGTTAGAGCGCCAAACGACGCGAATGGATGCACCGCACGATCGACCCACGTGGCAGTAGATGGAAGGGTTGCCCTGGCACCCCTGGTTAAGCTCAGAACACGTCGTGTCAATAGAATACCTGATGGTACGATGCGCCGTCGAAAGGGATCAGGGGCACAGTAGGAGTCAGGATCAAATCGAATGAGTCCCATCAGCCATACAGAAAGCGCCACGTATAGATGGTTGAATGACTGGATGTCCCATCAGCTATACAGGGAGCGCCTCGTGGAAGATACGAGAAGGGCCTTGCGCTTTTCGCTGCCCCAGGCATCGACCAAGCCCAAGGTCAAAGTCAATGTCAAGATTAGGGACGACGCCCAAGGCGACACTAGCATGAGACGCCCGAGGCGTCGCCTGGAATGACATAAAGGACGACGCCAGCATGAGACGTCGCGGGCATCGCCAACCCAAATATCAGGAGGACCGTCTCCCCGATACCCACAGGTAGGAAAGACTGTGGAGGGAGACGAGATTGAAGGGGGCGGAGTTAGTTGCCGGCGTTATCTCCCCGATACCCACGGGTAGGAAAGACTTTGGAGGGAGATAAGATCGCCAAACGCCAGCGAATTGCTGGCAGGGTGTTCCCCGATACCTATGGGAAGGAAAGACCATAGAGGGAACGACCCCCCCCCCCAAAGCACTCGACGTTTTAGACACCCGGGGACGATACGGCGCTGCTGTAGCAGGCCTCTCCCTAGGCGTGGGCGCCGGGGCTAAGGATCAAGGAGAAAACCGTTTCGGTGTTAGAGACACCCCGTGGACGATACGGCGTCACTAGGTGAGCCTCTCCATGGGCGTGAGGGTTGGCACGCGACCTTTCCCGGTCATACAAAACCGCCCAACGAAGCGAAAGAAGCGAGTATAATGCAAACAAAACAACCGAAGCATAAGAAGGCAAAAGATGAGAATAAGATCGCACAAGCAGAATCGTATATGGCAAAGACACAAAAGCAATCATACGAACACCCAAACTGGTAACAAGAGTACGGATGGTTCAAAGAATTACAAGTTTAAACAGAGAAAGTCAAAAGCAAGCCGTAAAGAATAAAGGAATTAAGCCTGAAGGTGAAGGTGGCGGGTGAGAGACAGCGGTTCAGTCATCCACGTCCATGGGCACGACCTTCCCGTCGACGACATGGTGCATGGGGTCGCAGTTCGAAATATTGATGCCAGGGTTCTCGCAGGACGCCTGGGTCAGAGCCTCCTGGAACCCTTCCTCGAAAGTACCCGCCATCTCCTGGATAAGGGACTTTTTCTCCTTCTCTAGCTCCTCAACGACGACATCCCCAGAGGTCACCTGCTTCTCCAGAGCCTCTTTCTCCACGCGAAGCCGACTGACCTCGACCTGTAGTTTGTCGTAGTCAGCCCGAAGAAGGTCCATAGCTTTGGCCTGGGTGGCCATTTCCCCCTCCATCCGCTCCGTCTTGTCAGCCTGCTCACGGCAACGGTCCTTCAGGTCCTTTTGAATTTCTGCATCAGCTTTGAGCAATTCCTGAAGGCCCGTTACCTGGACTTGGAGGGCGACTTCACGAGTGTAAAAGCCAGCCTGGAGCTCCAATGCCTCTGCCAGTCGCCGCTCAGTTTCTGCTTTGGACTCTTGCGCTTGCTTCAAAGAGGTTTGGTAGGTTTCGTTCTGGCGCCCCAGGGTCCTCATTTCCTCCTCCAGAGTAGTAGCCTTTGTTTCTAAGGCCTAGAGAGTTTGAGCTTGCATGGCCGCGTTTCTGGCCTGGGCGCGCCATTCAAGGGCCACCGCCAAGAAGGCCCCCAAGTAGAAGGGCATGCCTTCCTTCCTGTCGGTGCCCTCTGGCAGAGTCCCGCCACTGAAGCCCCTCATTAGATGCATAATCGGAGGAGGGATGGCGATGAAATCAGGGGCGGCAGCGACGGAAGCAGGGGAAGCGATGGCTTCTGTCGGCGGCGGAGGCGGGGCAGATTCGGCTTCTTTGTCCTCTTTTTTGCAGGAATACACAGGCGATCAGTGGGAAGGAGTCCCTAGCTGACGGTTGAGGTCGCGCACGAAGACGTCCCGGTCAACCGGACGGAACAATGTTCAAGCTAAGCAAGTCTAACCCATGTTAGTTTATTCTGATACTGATTTCAAGAATGAATCTGCAATCTTAATTTGGTTACACCATTCTTATTTTCCACAATGCCAACTTATTCAACCCCAAAATTATGCAGCACCACAAAACAAGAAAATAGTGCATAACTTCTATTCCAACCACTTGCTAAAATTCATTTTTCATTAATACAGATCTCAGGATACATATTACATACTAGACATAATCAACTCAACAAACTAATACATATTACATTAATTCTTTCAATCATAATCCCAACCAAAACATACATTCAGACGTCACTCAAGGGAATTTTAAGAAAATAATCAACATAGCAAGGTTTATTACAACAACAACACACAACCCTACTAACAACATCTTTATCCACTTTCTTTACATCTTCAAACGCTTTTCCAAGCTACAAATCTTGTTTCTTTGTCTAGCAATAGTTCCATCTTTGTCATCCCCAATGTCTTCAATGCACTTGCACCATCTAAAAAAATTGCATCCCATGCTTACGCCACTCCTACTCTGTATTAGACAAAACCATAAGCAAAAAATCAATACCAATGCATTTTTTTTTCATAAGCCATAGTTTAATACATCTCACCTTATACTTTGGACACCCCCAAAATTGCCTCCCACAATTTTTGACCGTTGTTGCGGTTCTCAAAACCGCAAATTCCCCACAATCGCAAATGGGAGCAACAAAAGTCGTCCTACTCCCACCACCATGGCTAGAATTCAATCGTTGTTGTTGCACTTCCATTCGGTTACAGCTACATGATGATACAAATGCAGATCTATATGCACACATTTCCACCACAAACGGAACAACACCCACGAACGAATCACAAACCACAAGATCGCACCTCCGAATTCACTCGCACCACAGAATCGAATGAGGGGAGCACACCTCCGAATGGAATCGAAGCAGGGAAGCGCACTACAAAATCCAACTAGGGGAGCAATCCTCGTATCAGAAAACCTAAATCAGAAATTCGAAATCCCCAATTTAAATAACCTAAACCCTAATTTAGTATTCACTAAAGTAATGTAAGCACCATCCACGTAACTTACACGTGTCTGCCACATAAGCACCACTTAACACCGTTTGGTGATACTTAACAGAAAGGACCATTTTGAATACATTTTAAAAAACTTAGGGACCAAATTGAATTTTTTAAAAACCACTGTACCAAATTGACTATTGGCTTTAAATATAGGGATGAAAAAGGTAATTAAACCTATTTTTTAAAAAAAAGTGAATTTAAATTTATTGTCATGTCATTGATTTATGTCCTTATATGTGTTTAGTGTTTTCTTCTGCAATTTTATTTAATGTAATTTAATGTTATTTCCTTATTTAATATTATGTTTAGTAGTATTCATATTCTATTTGTTCATGCATTATACTTTAAGGCTATAACGATTGCCAGTATATTAAAGTCATAAAAATCTTTGATCATGTTTTTATGTTATATATTTTGTGTTAATATTATGAAATGTTTATATTCATTGTATTCTTTATATACTGTTTATTGTTAATTGGTCATTGAAGTATTAAGTTGGTTGTTGTTTTTTTGTAGAAACCTATTGATGCATATATGTTTATTTTTGTTGTATGATTTTTAAGATTTTTAGTTATTTATGTGAATAGTATTTCATTGTATTTATATTTCATCATATTTTATTTGTATTATATTACATTTTAATTTATATGACAAAAGGTGACTTCATAATTTAATATGATTTTCTCCTACAATATGTTTATGGAAGAAACACATATTTTTTATTATTTTTACTATAACTGTACTTGGTATAATATAATGAATTAATTTTTTAATTGCAATAATTATTCTGAGAGATTTCTGCAGATTAACTTAGCATGAAGTTGGTGAACCGTACTTCATTTTCTTCGTAAATATCTTATGGGAACATAATATTAGATAATTATTTATATAATGTAAATTTGTTCAAATTATTGTTTTCTATTGTAATGTATTTGTTATGACAAAAATTTATTCATTCCTTTTTATTTATAATTAGTTTGTGGACTCAAATTTATAATAAGTTAAGTTAATTTTTTTAACATTTTAATTTCATTTGCTCAATTTTATAATTGTTATATGTAAAAAATAATATTTTTTTAATTATAATATTAATATTTATATATAGAATGTTGTAAAATTTCACGTGCATTGCACGGTCAACATACTAGTTACAAACAATTGAAATCACACAAAATTTAAAAAATAATCTTCAGAGTTCTCTTCTCTTCTCTCACAAGTGTTTCTCTCCAAGCCTTTACTTGTTTGTCCTCCAAAGGTGAGTACCCCTTGCAATGTCCTTTGCCTTCTCTTAGGATGCTACCTAGCAGTTACCTCAATTCTCACAAAGAACAAATTCAAGGTATATTCAACTTCAAGAGGTCAATAATAAAAACAATAAAAACTCAATTTGAAGAGTGAAACTCAAAGGAGATTAGAGATAACAAACACAAATATTATCCACAAAATCAGGACAAGCAAGAAATTAAAAGTTATCAAGAAAGTAGGCACTCAAAAGAAAATACCTAAAGATAGGCAATAAAATAAATTACAAAATTAAAAAAAAATGACAAAATTTCTTAATAAAATATGAAATCCAAAATGGCTGGCCAATATAGCTTGGCCAAGGAATCTCCAATTGCCAAATTTCCCACCAAAATTTACGCTACCTCATTATTCAACAAATTGAATTTAACTTTAAAGCATGGGTCCCACCGTGTTATTGCAAATTCTAGTAGCTGCCAATACACACTTCTAAGTTCTAATTCACTTCTTCGTGTAAATTGGAAACACAAACTTCTCAATCCAATCTCGCGGGCCCCACAAAAAGTCTTGTTTAATTCTTCACCAAATTCACGCTTCTTGCACACCAATCTCTTTAATTACTCTATTTCAAAAGTCAAATTGTGGTCCCATGTTAAAATTTCCCTCTCGTGAAAATTTCATTCACCAATTCAACAATCAGATTGAATTAAAAGAAAATGGATCCCACCAAATCAACTCCAATTCAATAATTCTCATACCAATGCTCGATTTTTCCAATTTGCTGAAATTTGCACCAAGAGCACAAAATCAATGCCACTTGAGTCAAATAATTTGCACCGTTTACAGCTGCACCGAACAACTCCAAATTTATGTTCTAGAGTTGCAATGAACCTCAACACAGTGGTCTGAACCAATTGCTTGTACCAAAACGGAATAATCAACACACTGATTGCAATTGCCAATCAATTTAGCTTCAAATTCTCAAATGTAACTTTAAGTGAACACTCTTGCTTTACCCAATTTTTTGCTCACGTGCAATTTGTTAGCACCAAATCAATTTTCTGCACTGTAACAATTTAGCTACTGCACCTCAAATTCAAATTCAAGCGATTAAAGCTATGAATTATGCACTAAAACTCTGCACCAAGATGATCAATGTTCTCGCCGGTTGACTCGTGTGTTGGTTGATTCGAACGACAGTCTTTGGCCTACTTATCTCCGTCTGAGAATCGAACTTCCTTGGTTGAAGAATCTCTCACTTGCAAAGACAAAGGGCGTCTTGGCCATTTGCACTCCGACGTTCAAGTCAGTACTGGGGCAAAGAAACAGTAAGTGTATAAAGTAGTTTCAGTCTTAGAAACGGTGTACCTTGCTAAGGTTCTTATTACCCTTTATATAGGTTGAAACTAGGGTTTACCTCTGTTCCGTTACCTGTGTCTAGGGTTCCTTGGAGAATGTCCCTGCGCCGCGATTATACAATCTTAGCGTAATATGACACATAAAACTTTCCTTTACTGGAGTGCAACGACTAACAAAATGGCCGCCAAGGTACCAACTCATGCACCAATGTTGCGGGGCCATCTGTTCTATGGGTGCCCTAAGTATTCATGTGCCATGTATGCAGTCTACCCTTGGAAACCCTAACCCTAGGGGGCCTTAACGCCTCCAAGGGTTGTTTACTTGTGTCATGCTCAAATGCGCTATACACACCACGTGCATGGATCCCTTGTGACTTAGGCTTTCTCTTAGTATCTAGGCGTTAACTTCATGTTAACTCGTATTGCCGGAATCAGAAGTGAAAGCGGAAGAAGAACTTACATGAACCAATTTCAACTAAGCACGAAAGGAACCAAAACTTTTGATTCTGTTTTCGGACTTCCAATTCCAGATTCAAATTCTCCTTCGACGCCGTTCGCAGTTTAAGACGAAACCACACTCGCAAAGTCTTGTAGTGCGAAAACTGTGGAAGCGTCGCGCACCGATTTCACTCACACCTCACACCGAACTTGTTCCGATTCCAATTTCATCAATGCTCAGAAGATGAAGAACAACAACACAAATCGCAAAGAAAATGATGATGATATTTTGACACCTGCTCCATCTTACACCCACAATAAAATATTAATATTTGTAATAAAAGAAATTAAAAAAAAAGAGAAAAAATCTCCTTAAAAAAATTAAAAATAATTAAAATATTAATATTTATTGAGGTGTAGAGTGGAGCACGGTGTCAAAAAAACATTTTCTCAAAAAAAAGGAAAAAAAAAGGAAAAATTTGAGGAAAATCTGAAAATCTAAACCATATATGCTATTGGTAGTGCAGATCCAACAAATTTCATAAACAGTTCACATTACTGCTCACACCACCAAATTTCTTTTTAAACCACGAAAAATTTTCGGAAAATTTTCTAGAACTTTCGAAAATGATTTTTGAAGAGAATGATTACGGAAACCTAACTCAAAGAAAATTGCTAATAATCTAGTAGCAATTTATGAACTCAAAAATGAAAATCAAAAGCACTCAAGAGCTCTAATCTATGAAGAAATTTGAAATTTTTTTCAAAAGTTTAACCAATGGAGTTTATGACAATTTTTGGACTAAACATGACTCTAAACAAAACATTTATGATTATAAAATCAAAATGACTCAAATATAAGAAAATTTCACCGAACAAATTTGAAGAAAACTCAAAATTCAAAAGCACACATGAACATGAACATGAACACAAGAACACCTAAAAGCACATATATGAAGATTCAAGTAAGAACAATTAATTTGACCAGAACAAAAAGACAAAAAAACACAAAATCAATCGATAGAAACAAGACATGAAAACAACTCGGAATTATGAAAAAAATAGAAGAAGATCTTACAACCTTAGCTCTGAATACCAAATGATGGAAAAAAGCTCTTCTTCTAGTAGTGATCTTTGTAATTTCTTCTTTGGATGGATGATGGAGGAGATATGAGGAGCGGAAGCATTAAAGAAACTCAAGAGGAGTTTCCATGGATTGAAGTGGAGTTAGGAATTTGTGAGAGTGAGAGGTGAGACCAACTCATTAGGAAATAGTCTAGGCTAAGTCTTGAAGGAGACTAACCTAGGGAGAACTTAAGAACAAGTAAAATGACCAAAAATAGGCAACATTTCATTACTAATTCCAAGTTTAAAAAATACATGTATAAGAGACTCCTATTTATAGGAGAAAGTCTCTCAAAAACTCTCAAATGAGAGTGTGACAAGTGTCACCACCTTATTGGTGCAAATCCTCTCCATTTAGGAGAAAACATGTGGAGCCTCATGCCTTCCTTGCCTACATTTCTATTTGCACCCCTCTTTTACTATTTTACACTTTACTTTGTTTTCTATTTACATCTTTCTCTACTTTGGCCCAAAATACAAGGCCCAAAACTTCCTAACTACTCTATACAATTTTTACAAGGCTAAGAAGAAGAAAAATACTCTACAAAATTTTCATTAAAGCTCGATCTTTGTCTATCTTCTTGGTCAAAAGTTTTGAGGCTGGACGGTTTCCATCATTATGGGTGTGGCTTTTCGAAGTAATTGTAACTATTTCAAGTTAGACTGTCTTATGGATGCGGCTAATCAGAGTAACTGTAACTATTCCGAGTTAGGCCGTCTTGTGGGTGCGACTAAACGGAGTAACTGTAACTGTTCCGAGTTAGGTCGTGTTATGGGTGCAACAAATCAGAGTAACTGTAACTATTTTGAGTTAGGCTGTCTTATGGCTACGGTTACTCGGAGTAATTGTAACTTTTATGAGTTAGGTCGTCTTATGGGTACGAATGATCAGAGTAATGGTAACTGTTTCGAGTTAGGTCATCTTATTGGTGCAACAACCAGAGTAATTGTATCTAATTTAGTTAGGTCATGTTAAGGGTGTGGCTAATTAGAGTAACTGTATTTTTGTAGAGTTAGGTCGTCTTATGGGTGTAACTGATCAGAGTAACTGTAGTTGGTCTGAGTTAGGCCGTCTTATGGGCGTGGCTTTTCGGAGTAACTGTAACTATTCTGAGTTAGGTCATCTTATGGGTATGGCTAATCGGGGTAACTGTAACTGTTTCTAGTTAGGCCGTCTTGTGGGTGCGGCTAATTAGAGTAACCATAACATTTTCGAGTTAGGTCGTCTTTTGGGTACGACTAATCGGAGTCACTGTAATTGTTCTGAGTTAGGCCGTCTTATGGGTGCGGCTAATCAAAGTAACTGTAACTGTTCCGAGTTAGGTCGTCTTGTGGGTACGACTAATCAGAGTAACTATAACATTTTCGAGTTAGGTGTCTTCTAGGTGCGGCTAATCGAAGTAACTGTAACTGTTCTGAGTGAGGTCGTCTTGTGGGTGCGGCAAATTGGAGTAACTGTAACTGTTCCGAGTTAGGTCATCCTGTTGGTGCGGGATTCAGAGTAATTGTTTCTGTTTTAGTTAGGCCGTGTTAAGGGTGCGACTAATCGAAGTAACTGTAACTAATCTGAGTCAGGCCGTCTTATGGGTGTGGCTGATCAAAGTAGCTGTAACTCTTCTGAATTGGGTTGTTTTGTGGGTGCGGCTAATGGGAGTAAAAATATTTGTTCCGAGGTAGGTCGCCTTCTGGGTGCGGCTAATCAGAGTAACTGTAATTGTTCCGTGTTAGGTCGTCTTATGGGTGCGGCTAATCGAAGTTACTCTAAGTATTCCATGTTCAATCGTCTTATGGGTGTGGCTAATCATAGTAACTGTATTTGTTCCGAGTTAGGCCATCTTACGGGTGAGGCTTACTGGAGTAACTGTAACTGGTCTAAGTTAGATTTTATATTGGGTGCAGCTAATCGAAGTAGTTATAACTGTTCCGAGTTAGGTCGTCTTATGGGTGCGGCTAATCGGAGTAAGTGTAACTATTCCGAGTTAGGCATTCTTGTGAGTGCGGATAATCAAAGTATTGTAACTTTTCTAAGTTAGGTCGTCTTTAGGGTGCGACCCATCAAAATAACTGTATGTGTTCCAAGTTAGGCCGTCTTTTGGGTGGCGCTAATCGGAGTAAAATTAACTGTTATGAGTTAGGTCGTCTTATGGGAGTGACAAATCAAACTAATAGTAACTATTTCGAGTTCTGTCGTCTTATGGGTGCGGGTAATCGGAGTAATTGTAATTGTTCCGTGTTAGGTCGTCTTATGGGTACGACTAATCGAAGTAATTGTAAGTATTCTAAGTTCGGTCGTCTTGTGGGTGCGGCTAATCATATTTGTTCCGAGTTAGGCCGTCCTACGGGTGTGGCTAATCGAATTAACTGTAATTATTCTAAGTAAGGTCATTAGGCTATCTTATGGGTGCAGCTAATCGGACTAACTGTAATTGTTCCGTGTTAGGTCGTCTTATGGGTGTGACTACTCATATTTGTTCCGAGTTAGGCTGTCTTACGAGTGGGGCTAATCGGATTAACTTTAACTATTCTAAGTAAGGCCGTCTTATGGGTTCGCCTAATCGACGCAAGTGTAACTTTTCCGAGTTCGGTTGTCTTTTGGGTGCGGCTAATCAGAGTAATTGTATCTGCTCTGAGTTAGGCCTTCTTATGGGTACGACTAATCAGAGTAATTGTAACTATTCTAAGTTAGCTCGTCTTATGGGTGAGGCTAATCAAAGTAACTGTAAATGTTTCGAGTTTAATCACCTTATTGGAGCGGCTAATCGGGGTAACTTTAACTGTTCCGAGATTGGCTGTCTTGTGGGTGCGACTAATCGGAGTAACTGTAACTGTTCTGAGTTAGGTCGTCTTATGGGTGCGGTTAATAAGAGTTGTAAGAATTGATGGCTTAAACAAGAGGGGGGGGGGTGAATTGTTTATAAATTTTTTTCGCAAAGATTGAATAAGAATGGACCTTTATCAAACAGTCACATATAAGAAATTAAGGAAAGTAATCAAACAATGATACAGAAATTGTTTACAAAATTTTAACCGATTGAAAATGCATTTTAATCGGTTGTTTATATCAACAGCAAAAGCAGAATTAAAACAAACAGTTATAAGGAGTTAGAGAGAGATTTATACAGTCAATTTTATACTGGTTCACTCAACCTTGAGCTACATCCAGTTCCTAAAACAACCACTGGGTTTCACTAGTAATCACTTACAAGTTACAACAACACAACCACAAAGAGGTGACCTTGAAAACCACAAGACCCACTCACCCTCTTTGCAACTACACACCTCAAGTTAGAACACCCTCTAACTTTGTAGGATTTCACACACACTTACAAGTTTATGAAAGTACAATTACAAGAATCATGAAAGGAATAGAAAACACCTGAGATTACAGAAACCAGGTAGTCCTATGATCAAATCTTGTACCAGTGCAAAGCTAAACAACAATCTTGCAAACTTTTGAAAACTTCTTTCAAAACTAATCTCAATCTCACTTTGATTTCAAACTGTGTAAAACTTGTGTATTTTGTTTGAAAGCAAGGCTATTGATGAACATATATTTATTCACACACAATAGCCTTAATTATAGATTATTGGACTATAATAATAAATAAATCCATTGTTTTAATTAATATTCTTATAATTGGGTTTATTTGACCTTAACTATTATTTTTGTGTTTTAAAGTAAATTATCCGAAGGAAGCATCTACCTTTGTGAATGGGCCAAATATGCAAAAGTCCAAGTGTCTTCTTGAACCAAAACAAGAAACAAATTTTGAGAAGAAGAAAGAGAAAATAAAATCTACAATATCTCAGAAACAGAATTGGAAGCAAATCATCTGCAAAATACAAGAATTCTGGAAAGTTGGAAACTTGGAAACAGTTAACAAAATATAAACTACAATATTTTCCCAAAATCCTTGGAGCAGAAAAGCCTATAAAAGGACACACACAGTTTTAGTAATTCCTGATTGAGTTCTGATCCGGTCGGTCATCGGTAGTTGATGACGTCAGCAGAAGATGATCATGTGGGCCACTCGTGGGGTGACACGTGGACCGGGTGACAGAGAGATCAGGGAGCAGATCACCTAGAACGGTGATTGGTGGTCAGTAGCCAAGTGACCACCGACAGATCAGTCGGCAGAGAAGTCAGGGGACAGATCACCCAGAACGGTGATCGGTGGTCAGTAACCAAGCGGTCACCGACAGATCAGTTCCCAGATGAACACCTGGGGGAGAACGCGAGAAGCAATAGGGCACCGATCAGTCATCGAGTGCATGGTCATCAGGGTTTCATGTTACACGCAGTTAATCTGGGACTGAGGTTCCCAGCGAGAGCGTTACGCACGGACCTCGCATGAACATATCTCAGAGAATCGTGCATGAGAGTGGCCTGAGGGAGCTAGCAAACCGGTCAGTGATTGGTTACTCCCTCAACCCATTACGTGCATGACATCGTGAAGGGGAAATCGTCAACGCCAGAGAGCAATGCTTGGTGAGTGTGCCTAGACCAGCCACACCTGGCGTTCTCCTGAGAGTATGCGATTTACCCAGATAAAAGGAATGCGCTAAGTTACTCCGCAAGGGAATAACTTAGGCACACAGAGAGAAGCGCTAGAGCCCCTCAAGTAGTGGCACGTGTGTGGTTAGCTGCATGCCTCCACGTGTCATCATCTGAGAGGGGCGCGGTCCAGACAAAGGTGCACTCCGTACCGTTAAAGGTACAGACAAGCGCAGACACTCACGTTTTACTGATTCTGGAGGTACGTTGCCACAGAAAAGCGCAACAGGATCCTGACACATGCCAGAGAGGCATAACGGAATTCTGCTAGGCGCAGATACAGGAGGAGGGATAAAAGGAGAATCAGAGAAAAATACACACACACTGTTTTTTACACACATTACTACACAGTTTTGATTATTGGTGGTTTTGTGACCTAACTTGATCGTCGGAATGCAAACGGCCGCTAGAGGCGCCTTCTGTATGTTTTGCAGGTCGCGTTTGGAGATCCTAGAGAAGGTTCTGAGGGTGATATTGCAGATAACACAGTCGCGTAAGCGATTCCTCCACGCTCGAGTTGTCGGCAGGATCAAGTTCTGAGGTTTTGTTCAATAAAAGTTTCTGTACCGTCCCGTATCCGGGCGTTGACAAAGTCAAAGTCAAAGTCAACATCTGGACTCAAAGTCAACATAAGGCATCGCCTAGGTGAAGAAACGCCAAGTGCCAGCGTCGCCACGAGGCAGCGTCGCCAAGGCAGGGAGTCGCCTAGGTGAAGGCGTCGCCCAACCAAGGCGTCGCCAAGATTAAATATCACTAAGACAAGGCGATCACAGTGTGGTTCCCCGATACCCATGGGTAGGAAAGACCTTGGAGGGAGCGACGCCGTGAGAAGGCCTCAAGTCTCGATAAAATACGGAGTAGTGATGAAGAGAAGACAAAGGTGGCTTCAAGGCCATAGTGGTAGCACCAGTGTAGGGCAGCCTGACTCGTGAAGTACCCCTGTCGCCCCAGAGACGCCTTTGGGACAAATACGACTCGAGAGGAGGGTCACGCCTAGGGTACGAGAGGAAGGCAGATACGCTCTCAAAGTGAGTGACTAGGGGATTGAGGGCATGAGTTGGCACCCAAAAGGTCACCCCTTGCGCAGTAGCACTCCCAAGCAGGAGGACTCACACGAAGAAACGTCCCCAGATGGGGTCATGACGCTGTGAGGCCCTCCACGTGTACGACAGCCAGGTCAGAATAGAAACACCATTTAGTCAGGTACAAGGTAATTAAAGTCATTTAATACAGTTTCTGTTTCGAGCGTTTAAGGTACTATAAAGGCTCCCAAGAGTTTCAACGTCTTAAATGCGCTACGTTTTCTAATTAGACGCGCTAATTAAGTGCGTTACGTTTTATGATTAAAAGCGCTTTAAGGCGCTTTAAATGCTAGGGTAGTTTAAATAGCGTCAGGAATGTTAGGAACGGGGTTTGGACTTTTGGCAAATTTCCCAGAAACTCTCTAGTTGCTTGCTCGAGCCTGGAGGTTACGCGCAAGGGACTAGGGAAAGATCTTTGCTAGAAGGAGAAATACACACTAGACACAGTTTCCTTTTGACCACCTTCAGAGTGCCATACACGGTGCTCCGATACGGAGGTGCTTAGTTTTTTGGTGTTTCTTGCTGGCTGACTTGAGCGTCGGAGTGCAAACGGCCGCTAGGGCGCCCTTTTTGTCCTTCTTTGCAGGAATCCGCAGGTAACCAGTGGGAAGGAGTCCCTAGCTGACGGTTGAGGCCGCGCACGAAGACGTCCCAGGTCAACCGGACGGAACAGTTTCGATTTTTAGTTCTCTATAGTAGTTGTTTTAATAGTCTAATCTCCTGGAAAACTGTTTTTTGTTAGAGGTTGTACTTGAACGCATGATTGGGAGTCTTCCTTATCTTAAACTTTGGTTTCTTAGTTAGTTCACATTGTTCTAATTAATTTCTTGGTCGCATGATTCAAGAGAGAGGAGATAAGCATTCCCATGGAGTATACGCATGGAACAAAGTGGGTATTGATTAATCTAGTAGACGCATGCTTTACTAGTGAGTTTTAGTTGAATTAGCTTGGCGCATGTTCAATTTGGAGGATTGAGAAAGGATTAATCATTAGAGAACCTGTGAAGAATTCAATGGTGGAATAACTTAGGGATCAACCGTTTTTTATTTTCTGTTTTAATCTCTTTCATGTTTTTTGCACAACTATCTCAAACCCCCTTTTTATCTTTATTGTTATTGCTAACTTTTACTGTTTGCACATAGATTCTGATCCTGCCGGCAACTCGAACGTGGAGGAATCGCTTTGTGACACTCTCTGTCCCGTCTACGCGACTGCGTTCTCTGCAGAATCACCCTCAGAACCTTCCCTTGGATCTCCAAACGTGACCTGCAAAACACACAGACGGCGCCTCTAGCGGCCGTTTGCACTCCGACGATCAAGTTAGACCACAGAACCACCAAATGAGAAAACTAGTAGTGTGTGTGTAAAACTCTTGCTCTCTATTTTTCGTATCCCCCTCAATCTCTCCCTGATTCTCTTTTATGTCTCTCTCTCTGCCTCTGGGCATAACAGAATTCTGTTATGCTTTTCTGGCATGTGTCAGAACCCTGTTATGCTTTTCTGAGACAGTGTACCTGTAGAATCAGTAGAGTGTGGGTGTCTGTGCGTGTACGTGCGTTTTTGCGCTTGGCTGCGCCTGTTTTGTACCTGTCTGTACCTTTAGTGGTACGGAGTGCACCTTTATCTGGACCGCACCCTTCTCAGATGACGACACGTGGAGGCATGCGACTCGCATCTAACCACACACGTGTCACTTACTGGAAGGGCTCTAGCGCTTCTCTTTGCGTGCTAAGTTATTCCCTTGCGGAGTAACTTAGCATATTTCTTTCATCAGGGTAAATCGCATACTCTCAGGAGAACGCCAGGTGTGGCCGGTCTAGGCACACTCACCAAGCGCTGCTCTCTGCGTAGACGACTTACCCTTCACGCACGTAATGGGTTGAGGGAGCCACCAATCACTGATCGGTTTACTAGCTCCCTCAGGCCACTCTCGTGCGCGATTCCCTGAGATGTGCTCAAGCGAGGTCCATGTATAACGCTCTCGCTGGGAACCTTGTTCCGTCCGGTTGACCGGGACGTCTTCGTGCGCGACCACAACCGTCAGCTAGGGACTCCTTCCCACTGATCGCCTGTGTATTCCTGCAAAAAAGAGGACAAGGAGGCGCCCTAGCGGCCGTTTGCACTCCGACGCTCAAGTCAGCCAGCAAGAAACACCAAAACTGTTCACCTCCGTCTCTGAGCACCGCGTATGGCACTCTGAAGGTGGTAAAGAATAACTGTGTATTGTGTGTCTGTGTTCTCTCTCTCAAGCAAAAATATTCCCCAGTCCCCTGTTCGTAACCTTGGAGCACGAGCAAGCAACTAGAAAGCTCTGGTAAATTTGCAGAAAGTTCCAACCCTGTTTCTAACATTCTCCGCGCTATTTAAACTTCCCAAGCATTAAAGCGCCTTAAAGCGCCTTTAATTACAAATGTAACGCACTCAATCAACGTATTTAATTTAGAAAACGTAGCGCATTTAAGACGTTGAAACTCTTGGGAGCCATTATAGCACCTGAATGCTCGAAAGGGAAACTGTATTGAAGGACTTTAATTACCTGGCACCTGACTAAAGAGTGTTTCTATTCTAGCATGGCTGTTGTACACGTGGAGGTCCTCACGACGCCATGACCCCATCTGGGGGCGTTTCTGCCCATCTGGGGACGTTTCTACGTGTGAGTCCTCCTGTTTGGGAGTGCTACTGCGCTAGGGGTGACTTTTTGGGTGCCAACTCATGCCCCCAATTATCTAGTCACTTACTTTGAGAGCGTATCTGCCTTCCTCTCGTACCCTGCACCCGGTTGCCCTGGGCGTGACCTTCCTCTTGAGTCGTATCTGTCCCACAGGCGTCTCTGGGGCGGCAGGAGCACTTCACGAGTCAGGCTGCCCTGCACTGGTACTATTACTATGGCCTTGAAGCCACCTTTTCCTTCTCTTTATCACTGCCCCGGGTTATCGGGACCTGAGGCCTTCCCACGGCGTCGCTCCCTCCATGGTCTTTCCTACCCATGGGTATCAGGGAACCACACCGTGATTGCCTTGCTTTAGCACTGTTTGATCTGGCGACGCCCTGGTTGGGCGACGCTTTTACCTTGGCGACGCCTTCTTTCTTGGCGACGCCTTCTTCCTTGGCGACGCTTCCTCTTGGCGTCTCTCCACCTAGGCGACGCCTTGCGTTGACTTTGACTCTCCAGCCGTTGACTTTGACTTTGACTTAGTCAACGCCCCGGATACGGGACGGTACACAAGCCCCCCAGTCTTAAGCTGAAGACTTGTCTTCAGCGTAAAGACTAAAGCCTCGCCCACGCCGTCCACGTGCCATCCTGATGACGTGTCATTCCCTGCTGACTCAACAATTCTCGAATTGTTGACATGACGCTCTCTGAACCCTAGGAGCGCTCTTACTGATTGATTTGACCTCCTCTGAAACGATGATGATAACACCTTTTGGGCTACCCTTGATCGCGCGCTAGGTGGCCCATCGCGCGGCCATCCTCCAGAGACCTTTGCGTTTTCCCCGGGCAATTGACCCTCTGACGCGTGGCACGATCCTACGACCCTCAGTTAGCACCTCTTGAGTTGCGAAATGTAACGTTTAAGTTACTCCAAACCCCGCGCTCACCCTACTATTACATTCATTCGCTCTGCAACTCCGCACTGTTCATCGCCTTCAAAACCCTTTTTCTCTGCAATTGCGATTCTCTCCTTCCTGCGCTCTTCTACTGCCCCCATTCCAATAGCAAAGGTACGATTTCGGGTACTCACGACTCTTCCCTTTCGTCACATTAGATGATTTATTGAACTGCCTGGGACTGTTGTTATTCACGTATTACTGCGTCTCTCCACTTCTTCTTCCTCCTCTGATTTTTCTCGCGTGGGTGACGTTTCCTGGGGCTCTCTCCCCTTCCTGCCATGGCTACACTTGCTAAACCCTTTTTCCTCTCTTCTTTCTCCAGCTCTTTATTTAAACCATGGCGCGCGCGAACGCGGAGCCCGATTCCTCCCCCACGACCCCCAAGTCCAACTACAAAGCCTTCTACCCCTGGGCCCCCAACGAGCTCCTGAGCGAATGCACCAGCCTGACTTCCTTCCAGGACCTGGAAGCTCACCGTGGGGATCCCCATTTGTACAACTTTAACGCCTTCTGCCGCACACACGACGCCCACATATCCGTCCGTCCCGGCAGGCCTGGGGAACCTGTTTGTTTGGACGACAGACCTAGGAAGGGGAAACCCTTCTTCTTCATGTACCAGACCGTGTTCAAACGCGTAGGAGTGCGCCTTCCGTTCACCCCCTTTGAACGGGAACTCCTCACTGAAATCAACACTGCCCCCGCCCAGCTCCATCCCAATAGCTGGGCATTCGTGAGGGGTTTTCAAATTCTTTGTGGACACCTGGGTATCCCCCCTTCTGTAGATGTCTTCCTGCATTTCTTTGAGGTGAAGAAGCAGGGGAAGAGCTTCTGGGTAAGCTTTTCCGGGATCGCAGGCAGGATCCTCCTCTCCCTCTTCCAAAATTCTTACAAGAACTGGAAAGGGAAATTCTTCAGGGTGTGCAGCGCCAAGCACGATCCCACAGCTTTGGATGGCTTCCCCATTTACTGGACGGAGCGCCCTAAACTGCTCAGGGCCAAAACCCTGGAAGAGCTATCTCCCGCCGATAGGGAGGTAAGCAAAGCCTTGGCCGGGTTGGGGATCGTTTTTGATACCTTGAAGCTGGTCGCTAGCGAGTACAATGCTCACGCCCTGACCACCTACTTTGTTAAGGGGCTCTCCCCTCATCTTTCTTGTTGTGAACAGCCTGCTATCGAACGTTTGTTCCCCCGGACTATTATACTCGTTTATATTGTGCCATGTTACTTGCATTTCACGCCTCCATGTGTGTTGTAATTTTGCATAGCTGTTTTGGTCCTAATTCTTGCTGTTTGGTCTGTCTTGATGTAGGATCGGTGATGGGCGCTTCTAAGAGAATGATGTTGGCGAAAGCAATGAAGGAGGCACGTGCCGCCAAGGCGGGCGCCTCCTCCACCCCTGCTGCCGATCCGGTCCCCCACCGACTCTGTCACCGCCTCCTCCGATCACCGCCGAGGCTCCCCTGAGTTCACCTCCGTCATCTCCACACAGCCTCGCAGCACTTCAGACTCCCCGCTCTCCTCTACCCATCGCCGCTGTTCCCCTAGCCGCGGCCTCGTCACCGGCTCCAACCCCCCTTGACAAAGGGAAACGGGTTTTGGAGATTCTATCAGATGATGAGGACTCAGAAGGCATGGCACCCTTCAGAAGAAGAAAATCTGCGCGGGTTCCTCTTTCGGTAGAGGCGTCGCCCCAGGGAGGGAACCCCTTCATGGACAACCCCCCAAGTGCGACCTCACTCCCTCCCATGTCGCTCCAAGAGGAAAGGGGCGAAGGCGCCAAATCTGCCCCGCCTCCGCCGCCGACAGAAACCATCGCTTCCCCTGCTTCCGTCGCTGCCGCCCCTGATTTCATCGCCATCCCTCCTCCGATTATGCATCTAATGAGGGGCTTCAGTGGCGGGACTCTGCCAGAGGGCACCGACAGGAAGGAAGGCATGCCCTTCTACTTGGGGGCCTTCTTGGCGGTGGCCCTTGAATGGCGCGCCCAGGCCAGAAACGCGGTCATGCAAGCTCAAACTCTTCAGGCCTTAGAAACAAAGGCTACTACTCTTGAGGAGGAAATGAGGACCCTGGGGCGCCAGAACGAAACCTACCAAACCTCTCTGAAGCAAGCGCAAGAGTCCAAAGCAGAAACTGAGAGGCAACTGGCAGAGGCATTGGAGCTCCAGGCTGGCTTTTACACTCGTGAAGTCGCCCTCCAAGTCCAGGTAACGGGCCTTCAGGAATTGCTCAAAGCTGATGCAGAAATCCAAAAGGACCTGAAGGACCGTTGCCGTGAGCAGGCTGACAAGACGGAGCGGATGGAGGGGGAAATGGCCACCCAGGCCAAAGCTATGGACCTTCTTCGGGCTGACTACGACAAACTACAGGTCGAGGTCAGTCGGCTTCGCGTGGAGAAAGAGGCTCTGGAGAAGCAGGTGACCTCTGGGGATGCCGCCGTTGAGGAGCTAGAGAAGGAGAAAAAGTCCCTTATCCAGGAGATCGCGGGTACTTTCGAGGAGGGATTCCAGGAGGCTCTGACCCAGGCGTCTTGCGAGAACCCTGGCATCAATATTTCGAACTGTGACCCCATGCACCATGTCGTCGACGGGAAAGTCGTGCCCATGGACGTGGATGACTGAACCGCTGTCTCTCACCCGCCACCTTCACATTCAAGCTTAATTCCTTTATTCTTTACGCTTGCTTTTGACTTTCTCTGTTTAAACTTGTAATTCTTTGAACCATCTGTACTCTTGTTACCAATTTGGGCGTTCGTATGATTGCTTTTGTGTCTTTGCCATATACGACTCTGCTTGTGCGATCTTATTCTCATCTTTTGCCTTCTTATGCTTCGGTTGTCTTGTTTGCATTATGCTCGCTTCTTTCGCTTCGTTGGGCGGCTTTGTATGACCGGGAAAGGTCGCGTGCCAATCCTCACGCCCATGGAGAGGCTCACCTAGTGACGCCGTATCGTCCACGGGGTGTTTCTAACACCGAAACAGTTCTCTCCTTGATCCTTAGCCCCAGCGCCCACGCCTAGGGAGAGGCCTGCTACAGCAGCGCCGTATCGTCCCCGGGTGTCTAAAACGTCGAGTGCTTTGGGGGGGGGGGGTCGTTCCCTCTATGGTCTTTCCCTCCCATAGGTATCGGGGAACACCCTGCCAGCACTTCGCTGGCGTTTGGCGATCTTATCTCCCTCCACGGTCTTTCCTACCCGTGGGTATCGGGGAGATAACGCCGACAACTAACTTTGCCCCCTTCAATCTCGTCTCCCTCCATAGTCTTTCCTACCTGTGGGTATCGGGGAGACGGTCCTGCTGATATTTGGGTTGGCGACGCCCGCGACGTCTCATGCTGGCGTCGTCCTTTATGTCATTCCAGGCGACGCCTCGAGCGTCTCATGCTAGTGTCGCCTTGGGCGTCGTCCCTAATCTTGACATTGACTTTGACCTTGGGCTTGGTCGATGCCTGGGGCAGCGAAGAGCGCAAGGCCCTTCTCGTATCTTCCACGAGGCGCTCCCTGTATAGCTGATGGGACATCCAGTCATTCAACCTGCTCTACGTGGCGCTTTCTGTATGGCTGATGGGACATCCAGTCATTCGATTTGATCCACGTGGCGCTTTCTGTATGGCTGATGGGACTCATTCGATTTGATCCTGACTCCTACTGTGCCCCTGATCCCTTTCGACGGCGCATCGTACCATCAGGTATTCTATTGATACGACGTGTTCTGAGCTTAACCAGGGGTGCCAGGGCAACCCTTCCATCTACTGCCACGTGGGTTGATCGTGCGGTGCATCCATTGGCGTCGTTTGGCGCTCTAACCGCTTTATTTAACTCTTCAAACTCCGAAACTATCCTCATCATTTTCCCACTCTTCATAACCTACTTACGCTCTCTCTTCTTGCACCCTTCTTTCTTACACCCTTTCTTTTCTCACGAAGGGTTGTTCCAGCATTCGCTCCCCTCGCGCGACTCTTGCGTTTCCGGCAGCCCCTACACCCTTGACAATCCCTGATCTTGTTAAAGAATGTCTTCTCATTCTGCTTCGTCCAGGGCCTCGAGAGAACTTCTTGATGAGTGTTCATGTTTACTCGCTACCAGGGCCATAAGGGAGCACAAAGGGGATTCGTGTTCTTATGACCACCGGGCCTTCGCGAGGAGGCATGATGACGACATCGCTGTGCTCCCTTGCACTCTAGGGGAGCCAGTGTGTGGAGACGAACGGGCCAACGAAGGGGTCTCTTTCTTTTACTTTTACCAGGTGGTGTTCAAGACCATCAGAGTGCGCCTACCCTTTTCCCGGTTCGAGAAGGAACTGCTGTCGGAGATCAACGTTGCTCCGGCCCAGTTATACCCCAACAGCTGGGCCTTTGTCAAAGCCTTCGACATTCTCTTCGGGTTCCTGGGTTGTGCACCCTCGGTTGATCTATTTCTTCACTTCTTTGAGGTGAAGAGGCAGAGACACAACCTCTAGGTAACTCTCAGTAATGTACCCGGGAGAGTTCTCTTCACACCCTTCCAAAACGCGTTCTCCGGGTGGAAGGGTCGGTTCTTCAAGATCTGCCGTACTGATCTTGTTCCCGACGCTCTGGATGGGTTTCCGCTGTATTGGGTGAGGGAGACGAGGGCCCTCAAAACCACACCCTTCAAGAAGCTGGCTCCAAGTGATCAAATAGCTTGCTGGCTTCTTGCTGAGGCGGGAGGTTTTGACTCTGCCACTTTGATCAGCCTGGAGTTCAACGCTGGGACTCTCGAAAAGTACATATGTAAGAGTCGCTGCCCTAGAAACTCCGGCCCTTGTTGTTCTCTGTACGTGCATGTCTTGCTTCATGGTATCTTTGACACATTTATCTCTCTTGGTGCAGGTTCGAAAATAAACCGAGAAAGGAGGACACGACTTACCCGAGCTCTGCGGGCTGGGAAAGGGACTTCGCCTTCCTCCAGTGCTGATTCTGATGACCACTAAAAAGTGGCTCTTTTGTAACTTGCACGAGTTGTAACATTCGCCCCATTTGGGCTACTTCAATTGTATTGATCATCGCTTGTAACACCAACTTTTTCTACATCAATTGATTTTTGCAACGTCACTTTACTCTGCATACATTTCGCATATTGCGCGCTTTCCTTCGCCCTGCTCATCCACGGCGCCCGCCTTCATCCAGGCGACGCCTTCTTTCTTGACGACGCCTTGATCTAGGCGACGCCTTCTTTCTTGGCGACGCCTTCTCTCTTGGCGACGCCTTCTTTCTTGGCGACGCCTTCTCTTGGCGACGCCTTTCCTTACTTCAAACGGAGAAAGATACAGACTAGAAACCAAGGCACTTCTTTTTCTCAAATTGGTTTTACCTTTATTAGGGTGACCTCATTAAAAAACCCCCGAGAGGGAAAAAGAGCGTCCCCTTCAACTAAATTGTTACATAACTGGTTACATAAGTCAACTGAAATAAAATTTTGGGTTGGCTGCATTCCAACTGCGCGGGATAGGACCTCCATCTAAAGTCTCCAGGTTGTACAAACCGTTGCCCTTAGCCTCAGTAACTCTGAAAGGTCCGGTCCACTTGGGAGACAGCTTATTCTCCAACTCGTATGGGTGAGTTTTCCTCATCACTAGGTCGCCGACCTGAAACTGTCGCGGCTTCACCTTAGAGCTATATTGCCGCTCTACTCTTCTCTTCGTCGCTTCAGCTTTTATTCTAGCTTCTTCCCTGGCCTCGTCTAGCAGATCCAGGTTTACCCGCCTCTCTTCATTGGATTCTTCCGCCACAAAGTTTTGAAAACGTGGCGAGCTCTCATGTATTTCTACCGGGATCATCGCGTCCGACCCGTAAACCAAACTGAAAGGCGTCTCCATAGTAGAGGATTGGGGCGTGGTGTGATAGGCCCATACGATCCTTGGTACCTCTTCCGCCCACGCCCCTTTGGCTTTCTCTATCCTTCTTTTTAACCCTCTCAGCAGAACTCTGTTTGCCGATTCTACCTGCCCATTAGTCTGAGGGTGCTCAACTGATGCAAACACCTGTTTAATGCCTACCTCAGCACATAGGTTTCTCAACTGTTGACTGGCGAATTGGGTTCCGTTGTCGGATATCAGCCGCCTAGGTACGCCAAAACGGCACACAATGTTCTTCCACACAGAATGTTGTACTTTGTGCGCTGTGATTTGGGCCACGGGCTCTGCCTCTATCCATTTGGTGAAGTATTCGATGGCAACGATCAAATACTTCATCTGCCTGATCGCCAGTGGGAAGGGGCCCAGGATGTCGATTCCCCATGTATGGAAAGGCCACGGGCTGTATATGGACCGCAACTCTTCTGGCAGTGCCTTGTGCCAGTCGGCGTGCTTTTGGCATTGCCTACACCGCTGGGCGTGTCGTGCGCAGTCCTCTTTCACTGTTGGCCAGAAGAAACCTGCGCGTATTACCTTGGAGGCTAAGGATCTTCCCCCTACGTGGCTCCCGCAGATGCCTTCGTGTAGTTCCGCCATTATCCTGGTGCACTCATCGCCACTGACGCATGTTAGTATAGGGTGAGTGAAACCGTGTCTGAACAGCACCCCGTCCACCAAAGTATATCTTGCGGCATTTCTTTTGACTTTTTTACCTTCTTCAGGCTCCACTGGGAGAGCCCCATCCGCCAAGTATCGCTTGTAGGGCGTCATCCAGGTGTCTCCCCTGGCCAGAACGCACCTGCATCTGCCCTTCTACGAGCGCGTCCGCGTATGTGCTGATGCGGGGCGCCCTCTGCGTATCCTGGGTCAAAGAGCGATGACTCCTTGGCCTTCCCCTGGATGTATAAATCTGGAGGACGTCCACCCTGTTGTCTTCCACGAATCTACGCGGAGCTTTGAGAGTCTCCTGGATCACTGTCCTCTGTCTACCCCCCTTGCCTGAGCTGGCCAGCTTTGCAAGCAGGTCAGCTCTGGCATTTTGCTCCCTCGGGACATGTATCAACTCAAGAGCGTTGAATGCTCCTTTCAACAACTGGACGTACTTCAGGTACGCCGCCATCTGTGGGTCCTTCGCCTCACCCGACACCTGCCCCATAATCAGCTGGGAGTCGCTCTTCACCAGGAGGTTCTGTGCGCCCATCTCCTTGGCCAGGAGCATTCCTGCTATCAGGGCTTCATATTCTTCCTGATTGTTACTTGCCTTGAAGGCGAAGCGCAGGGCCTGTTCGATCAGTATGCCATCGGGTCCCTCCAAGACTATTCCCGCACCGCTCCCTTGTTGGTTGGAAGAGCCGTCAACCGAGAGCAGCCACTGCGAACTCGCTTCCACCTCTTGCTCACCTCCAGGCGAAAGTTCCGCTACAAAATCTGCGTACACCTGCCCTTTAATGGATCCTCTAGGCTCGTACTGGATGTCGAATTCTGACAGTTCAACCGCCCAACGCACCATCCATCCCGCCACATCCGGCTTCTGCAGCACCTTCTGTATAGGGAGGTTGGTCATCACCACCACCGTAAAGCTGTGGAAGTAATGACGGAGCCTCCTGGCAGAAAACACCACCGCCAGCGCCGCCTTCTCTAACGCTTGGTACCTCGTCTCAGCTCCCTGTAAGGCTTTGCTTACGAAATAGATGGGCTTCTGACTCTGGTCCTGCTCTTGGACCAACACGGAACTGATGGCCCGCTCCGTTACGGTAAAATATAACCGGAGGGGCACGCCCGCTACCGGCTTGCAGAGGACCGGTGGCGTCGCCAGGTACTCCTTCAGCTTAATGAAAGCCGCTTCGCATTCATCAGTCCATGCAAAGCGACTGTTTCTCTTGAGGCACTGGAAGTACGGGTGCCCCTTCTCTCCTCCGGCGGAAACAAACCTCGAGAGCGCCGCCATCCGCCCTGTCAGCTGTTGCACCTCCTTTACCGACGTCGGGCTCCGCATGGCGATAATAGCCGCACATTTGTCGGGGTTTGCCTCTATCCCCCTCTCGGTGAGCAGAAAACCCAAGAACTTACCGGCCTCTACCCCGAAAACACACTTCTCGGGGTTTAACTTGAGGCGGTACTTGGATATTGTGTTGAATAACTCCTCCAGGTCCGCCATGTGCTGCATCCTATTCTGCAACGCCACCACCATGTCGTCCACATAGGCGTACACATTCCTCCCAAGCATTGGCGCCAGGACCTTGTCCATTAGCCTCTGGTACGTGGCGCCCGCATTTTTCAGCCCGAAGGGCATCACCTTATAGCAGTAACTGCATGTCTCAGTCATGAATGCAGTCTTGCTCTCGTCTCTTGGGTGCATCTTGATTTGGTTGTACCCTGAAAAGGCGTCCAGGAAACTCAGCACCTTGCTGCCGGACGCACTGTCTACCAAGGCGTCGATGCTAGGCAGCGGATACGAGTCCTTTGGGCATGCCTTGTTCAGGTCCGTGAAGTCAACACACATCCTCCACTTTCCGTTCGCCTTTTTCACCAAGACGACGTTGGCGAGCCACTCAGGGTATTGAATCTCCCTGATGTGGCCAGCACTCAGCAGCTTCTGCGTTTCGTCTTTCACCACCTGTTGTTGTTCCTCATTGAACTTTCTCCTTCTCTGACGCACAGGGCGGACCGTGGCGTCCATGCTGAGGTGGTGACACAGGAAATCGGGGTCGATGCCTGGCATATCCGAGGCGGACCATGCGAAGGCATCCAGGTGGCGTGAAATCACTTCTGCCACCCCTTCCTGTTCTTCTGGGCTCAGCGAACTTCCTAACTTGAAAGTCTTGCCGCCAATCTCCCTTTCTACGGCGTTAGCCGCGGGCTGCTCCCTGCTATCATCTTCGACGGGCGCCGCCTCTTCCACGGGTGCCGCGTCGTCAGGGCCTTCCTCCATAGGCGCATCTGCTTCGGGCATCGCCCTCTCCGCTATGGCCTCTTCGGGCGTCGACCCAGCGGGCGCCGCATCAATCATCGTCGTGTCCGCGCTCGGCGGACGTTCATACACCATGAACACGCCTCTCTTCGTTTTCAGGCTGTTTTCATAGCATTTCCTTGCCTCCTTCTGGTCTGACCTGATGACTATCACCTGGCCATTGAGGTCTGGCAGTTTCATCTTCATGTGGAGTGTGGAGGATACCGCGTTCAGACGGTTTAACGCCGGTCTGCCCAGCAAAATATTATAGGCGGAGTTGGCGTTCACAACCAGGTACCGGATGCTTTCGGTACGGGAGGCCTCTCCGTCTGTGAATGTAGTCCTCAACTCCAGGTATCCCCGGACTTCCACCTGATTGTCCCCAAACCCATATAAGCACCCCGTATAGGGACTCAACAGATCAGGGGACAGCCGTAACTTGTTAAAGGTCGACAGAAACATGACGTCTGCCGAACTTCCTTGGTCGACAAGCACTCTGTGCACCTTCCTTTCGGCTGTGACAACTGAGATGACAACGGGGTCGTTGTCGTGGGGTACCACATCTCGGAGGTCTCTTCTCGTGAACACGATATCCGACTCCCACGGCTCCCCTGAGAGCCTCTCTTCGATTGAATTCACCCCGCTCGCGTATTTCTTCCGCTGGGAGGCGGTGGGTCCTCCGCCGGAAAAACCTCCAGCAATGGTGTGGACCTCACCAAGCACAGGCATCTCGTGTGCTGCTTCTTCCGCCGGCGGCGGCAAGGTGGCGGTCGTTGTGGGATCTGCGACGTAGTCCTTCAAAAACCCAGTCCTCACCAGCTCATCTAGCTGGTAGCCCAACGACAGGGAATTATCAATGTGGTGCCCGAAGGCCTCGTGGAATTCGCACCAAGAGTCTTTACGGGGCCCTAACACCTTGTCGGTCTTCGCCGGTCGCCTCAACCTCTCAGCTATGTTAGGCACGACGATTAAATCCTTCAACTCAACCACGAAGTTGTACCTCGCTGGTCTCGCTCTTTCTCTGCAGCGTCCTTCTCAACTCCTTGTTGACGCGATTCAGCTCGTCGTTCCTGCTTTGCCATGCAGCTAACTCCGTCTGCATCCTCTCTTGTTCAACCATTGACGCTGCGGCGTTATCCTGCAGCGTGTGCACCATTTCCAGGACCTGCGCCATTGTCACAGCTCCTTCGTCAGCGGATGGCGCAGGCGATGGCTGTCTGTGTCTAGGCATCTTTCTCTATCAAGGAAACTGATAAAACTCTGGTAAGCTTTAAAACTGTGGTATATATGGGACAACGATTCACTCGTGCCCCACGGTGGGCGCCAAATGATCCTGCCGGCAACTCGAACGTGGAGGAATCGCTCTGTAGCACACTCTGTCCCGTCTACGTGACTGCGTTTTCTACAGAATCACCCTCAGAACCTTCTCTTGGATCTCCAAACGTGACCTGCAAAACACACAGACGGCGCCTAGCGGCCGTTTGCACTCCGACGATCAAGTTAGTCCACAGAACCACCAAATGAGAAAACTAGTAGTGTGTGTGAAAAACTCTTGCTCTCTGTTTCTCGTCTCTCCACTTCTCTCCCTGATTCCTCCTTTTATCTCTCTGTCTCTGCTTCTGGGCATAACAGAATTCTGTTATGCTTTTCTGGCATGTGTCAGAAACCTGTTACGCTTTTCAGAGACAGTGTACCTGCAGAATCAGAGAGTGTGGGTGTCTGTGCGTGTCCGCGCGTCTCTGCGCTGGGCTGTGCCTGTCTGTACCCTTAATGGTACGGAGTGCACTTTTGTCTGGACCGCACCCCTCTCAGATGGTGACACGTGGAGGCCTGCAACTCACATCTAACCACACACGTGTCATTTACTGGAAGGGCTCTAGCGCTTCTCTTTGTGTGCCTGATCTGTCGGTGGTAACCTGGTTACTGACCACCGATCACCGCTCTTGGCGATCGTCCCCCTGACCTCTCTGCCACCTGGTCCACGTGTCACCCTTCGAGTGGTCCACGTGGTTCTCTGTTGCTGACGTCATCGACCACCGATGACCGATCGGATCAGTCCATAGCCATCCCGGTCAGGGTGCTCATGAAGAGCTTGCACTTGGCAGCATCAGAACCGCCTATCAGGACCATCTGTGTGTGAAATGCAACAAGGTGCGTCTCTGGGTCCTCCATCCCGGTGAAGATCACCTTGGGTCCCGCGAACGTGTTCGGGATCGCTGCGTCTAGGATCTCCTGCGACAAAGGAGTGGAAAACTCCCTTGGTGGGGAATGGTTCTCCATCTCGTCATGTCCAGGCCCCCTCCGGTCGTTTCTCAGGCCCTGGCGCAACTCCTCATTCACACGGTGGAGCTCTTCGTTCCGCTCATGCGAGGTGTCAAGGTCTGCCTGAATGCGTTCGTGCTCCATTTTCGAATCCGCCATGTCCTTCTGCAGCCCCCTCATTATCTCCAGGACCTGCTGCATGGATAGTTCTGCTGGGGCTGCGCGTGCTGTGCTTCGTCTGGTAGGGGCCATTGTCACTCCAACCTCCTTCAACGTTACTGTAACTTGGTAGATTTCCTCGAACTTGTGATGGGACTGATGTTTTATATCGGCCCCACGGTGGGCGCCAAATGTTCCGTCCGGTTGACCGGGACCTCAAACGTCAGCTAGGGACTCCTTCCCACTGATCGCCTGTGTATTCCTGCAAAAAAGAGGACAAAGAGGCGCTCTAGCGGCCGTTTGCACTCCGACGCTCAAGTCAGCCAGCAAGAAACACCAAAACTGTTCACCTCCGTCTCTGAGCACCGCGTATGGCACTCTGAAGGTGGTAAAGAATAACTGTGTATCGTGTGTCTGTGTTCTCTCTCTCAAGCAAAAATATTCCCCAGTCCCCTGTTCGTAACCTTGGAGCACGAGCAAGCAACTAGAGAGCTCTGATAAATTTGCAGAAAGTTCCAACCCTCTTTCCAACATTCTCCGCGCTATTTAAACTACCCAAGCATTTAAAGCGCCTTAAAGCGCCTTTAATTACAAACGTAACGCACTCAATCAGCGTATTTAATTTAGAAAACGTAGCGCATTTAAGACGTTGAAATGCTTGGAAGCCATTATAGTACCTGAATGCTCGAAAGGGAAACTGTATTGAATGACTTTAATTACCTCGCACCTGACTAAAGGGTGTTTCCATTCTGACATGGCTGTTGTACACGTGGAGGGCCTCACGACGCCATGACCCCATCTGGGGGCGTTTCTGCCCACCTGGGGACGTTTCTGCGTGTGAGTCCTCCTGCTTGGGAGTGCTACTACGCTAGGGGTGACTTTTTGGGTGCCAACTCATGCCCCCAATTATCTAGTCACTTACTTTGAGAGCGTATCTGCCTTCCTCTTGTACCCTGCACCCGGTTGCCCTGGGCGTGACTTTCCTCTTGAGTCGTATCTGCCCCACAGGCGTCTCTGGGGCGGGAGGAGCACTTCACGAGTCAGGCTGCCCTACACTGGTACTATTACTATGGCCTTGAAGCCACCTTTTCCTTCTCTTTATCACTGCCCCGGGTTATCGGGACCTGAGGCCTTCCCACGGCGTCGCTCCCTCCAGGGTCTTTCCTACCCATGGGTATCGGGGAACCACACCGTGATTGCCTTGCTTTAGCACTGTTTGATCTGGCGACGCCCTGGTTGGGCGACGCCTTTACCTAGGCGACGCCTTGCCTTGGCGACGCTTCCTCTTGGCGTCTCTCCACCTAGGCGACGCCTTGTGTTGACTTTGACTCTCCAGCCGTTGACTTTGACTTTTACTTAGTCAACGCCCCGGATGCGGGACGGTACAAACATTAATGTTAAATACTGCATCTAGTAGACATCTTAAGCTTTTACTTTTTTATGAGACAATAAAGTTCAGCTATCCTGTGTCTGAATAAGGTGATATGTATCTCATAATGGTCTAATGGACAATTCCACAATGGTTGCAGTGAGCGAAGTAAACTTCATAATTGAAACTATGTTGGTTAACTGATTTGCAATTCTCAGGGCCAAGGCTGCATTGTAAACTCAAGTTTATTATATGTAAATGAAACCTGATTGAAGATTTCACAAAAGTGATGTGAGGGTACATCAAATACGTTGGTTGTTTAGAAGATATTTATAGAAAAGATAAGCAGTGATATTCTTAGAAAAATTTAAACAACATTTAAAAATGTGCAACCGCTATATAAGTTTTTTTTCTCCAAGGACTTGAGATTGAAAGGTATTATACAATTAAAATTAAGAATCAAACAGATTAGTATCATGAACAATTAAGAACTCTGATTTGGACAACACAGCAAGAAAATTCCGAGCAAGCAGAGACCAATCTCATCAAAGACTAAATAAATGAAGGAAAATTGTGATGTTATAATAATATAAAGGTAAAGTATGTAAAAGTAATACAAAAGATATGTAATACATTAGAAGATAAAGCACAAGCAGATTTTCTTCACTAATGAATCCATAAGAGCTACCACAGTTTGGTCCTATAATAATTGTTTTTCAAAATACATATGTTTAGAAATGAATGAGTTCCAAAAGCATTCATGGCTTCCAAAAGCGACCTCTGATGGACTATAACTTAAGCTGATCTTGTTGTCCTTCGAGCTTCCTGAGATGACCCTGGTATTCAAATTGTACGCAAATTGTTTTACACTCTTCTGCCTACATGGTATTCAAACTGTACGCTAATGTATTTTATACAATAATAACCTTCTGCATATATCTAGAACAAAGAATACAATCTCAATTTAAATAATGCTTGCTTTGGACAAAGATTTTAGTTTCCAGCTTTAACTCAGTTTCTGAAATATTGCAAGCAAAACCAGGGGCATTAATTCTAGATAAACGAAATGATTATAGGAAGGGATTGATAAAGAAGCATGGAAGCAGCTGTGTGGACGGCTCTTTCAGATACAAACACCTAACATTTTGCTAGCCAAGAGGAATTGTGTTGCAATGAAATTAGATAACCTCCACAAAACTGCCTACATCACTTTAAAGTCTGAGCCAATGCAGAAACTGCACACCACATATGTAACTGAAATGTAACTGAAGCCCCCTTCCAAATCGAATCTGCATAATTTTGAACCCCAACATCACAAATCATATGCACATGGATAAAGAGCTGCAGGAATAGAACAAGTTCTGTTTCACAGCAGCTACTATAATCTAAGTAAGCAGCTGAATGGAAAAGTATTGTAATCATCCCTTCACTTACAAACCAAACCTTCACTTAAATGTTGGACCACGCATCACAAAATTATGTCAGAGACCAAATGTTGGACCACACATAAAAAAATGTTGCACATGGAGGACCCTACATCATAAACAACTCTGTATATGTTCTCTAAAAGTAATAAAAAACATAACCACTCTGAAACTAAGTCAAAAATTACTAACCTTATAAAGGAGCAACCACAAAACGACACCACGGTCTGGATCGCAATCGCTGCCCCTTCACCACCTCTGGACCGCACCACATAATCGCTCCTCCAAATCGACCATGGGAACGCAACTCACCATCGTAACTCACGATCGCACCACAGAATCGAATGAAGGGAACACACCTCCGAATGGAATCGAAGCAGGGAAGTGCACCACAGAATCCAACCAGGGGAGCAATCCTCGTATCAGAAACCCTAAATCAAAAATTCGAAATCCCCAATTTGAATAACCTAAACCCTAATTCAATATTCACCAAAGTAATGTAAGGACAATCCACGTAACTTACACGTGTCTGCCACATAAGAACCACTTAACACCGTTTGGTGATATTTAACAGAAAGGACCATTTTGAATACATTTTAAAAAACTTAGGGACCAAATTGAATTTTTTAAAAACCACTGTACCAAATTGACTATTGACTATAAATATAGGGATGAAAAAGGTAATTAAACCAAAAAAATAATAAAACATCTAAAATAAATTATTATTAGGCTATCATTTGAACTCATGCAACAACCGTGTCTTTTTTAGAACAAATTTAATATTTATTAATAAAAATAAATTTTATATTATAAAATAAACTAATTTTATGTATTGTTCCTGCCGGTTGACCTAGCGCAAGAGTGTTGCCTCGTCACGATCTTCCTCACTAGCTTCACGCCACGTGCCCTTCAAGTCCACACCACAAAAGCCTCTCTGGGAACCTGAAAAACACACGGTGGCGCCTCTGCGGCCGGTGGCGCTCCGACGCTCAAGTCAGTGACACGAACACCCAAAACTCAGAGAAAAATATACTCTGTAGAACCGTACTAAAGTGCACACAACCCTAGCAATGAGCCGTAATGAAAAACGTACCTCTGCAAATTCTGTTAAGTTTACCTTTATAGCTAGGTTTTTTCTCTCTCCAGGCCGTTATGCTTTGGACGCGTGGCTCGCATCCAACCCTGCACGTGTCATCATCTGGGCTGGGGTAGCAGGTAGTACCCAACCCTACACGTGTCATCATCTGAGCTAGGATAACCCGAGCGTCATTTGTATGTAGCATTCTACCCTACACGTGTCATCATCTGGGTTGGGGGTAACTGATCCTGCCTGTTGACCGAAACGCTGGAAACTGCCTCGTCAAAGGATCGACGTGCGCACCGCTTCAAACCTCCGCTCTTCTTCGAGATCCACCTCAAGAACCTGCAAAGGAACAGAGCGGCGCCGCTGCGGCCGATCGCACTCCAACGCCCAAGTCAGTAACCGAATCACCAAATACTAAGAGAACAAGAACCGTGCAAATCCTCTCTCACAGTAAGCTCTATAACTCGCAAGCGTAAAGAATGTACTCTGAACGTGCGTACCTCAGAAAGTTCGTTAAGAACTCTTATATACCTGGTGACTTTCTCTCTCCTGGCAGTTACAGACTTGGACACGTGGCTCGCATCCAACTGTACACGTGCCATCATCTGGAGCCTCCTTGACTTGGGCGCTGCTTCTGACTTTCTTTTTGGCTAAGTTATTTATGCATGGTGCTGCCCAGTACATAGCTAACTTGGGAATGCGATCTCTACTGGAACTGGCGAGTTAGGGTGCCTTCATACACCTTCCCTGTGGTCTCGCCGGCCGCCTTCATAATCTGCACCACCTTCATCTCTGGCGATGTGCTTTCTCTTCCGATCTCCAATCTCAAGGTCGCCTGAGTTTACATCTGGCGACTTCGTCTTCAACCTAGTGATCGCCGGTTCTGGTATGCTGGAGATCGGAACACGCCAACTTAATAACTGGCGACTTCACGAGCCCCCCGACTTCCTTCCTTTCTGCCAACTTGACGCCTTGTCAACACGCCTATGCTGTAGCTTGATGCCACGTCATCACTTCCGACTACCAGGGCGGTACAGTAACAGGTAGCATCCAACCCTACACGTGTCATCATCGGGGTTGGGGCAACTTGAGGACCATTTCTATGTAGCATGCAGATACGTGACCAAGTCCCCTATTCAAGGTGCAACCCAGCACGTAACACGCTCTGGAACGCCACCTGACAAGGCGAGTATCAGATGCAACAAAGTACGCCATCTCTGTGATATCGCTTGTCGCAGGTGCCACCTTCCTCTTTGCCACGCCATGCATGTTCTAATTGAGAGGAACTCGCCATCGACGAGTGTCCACTCTGGGAATCCCGTCGTCGAGGAGCAAGCTGTTTACTCCAACTCATTTAACCTTCACGCCTCATGTTGGCGTAACAATCATCTTGACTGAACTCTCACACTTGAACTTCCTCGCCTGAACCCCCAACAACTTCAACTGAGTTTACTGGGAAATCCGGCGATGTGCTTCTGGCGGCGATGTCAGACCACCTGATCTTCCGTTATCTAACACGGCGACGACACCAACCTGGCGACAACCGGCGATGTGCTTCTTGCGGCAACAACCGAACATGTGCATTGCAGAACGCCACTCCTCCAAACGGCGACCATGTACATTTCTGAACCATCCCTCTTTCTCTATCCACGTGTCCTGCTGAACACGTCATCATACGTCATCACACCTAGTGACCTGGTCGGTACACAAGCCCCCCAGTCTTGAGCTGTGATTTGATCAGCGAAAAGACTAAAGAGTTGAAATTTCGGCGACCTACGTGGCACCACGCGTTGGCGCCCATACTGTTCACTGATTTGACAATTCACCAACCCCCTCAATCGCGCGACACGTGGACGCATCAATGGCCATTACTCATTGCCGTTTGCGCTTCTCGCAACGATCGAAATTCTTAAAACCTTCGTGCCACTTCACTATTTCATTATCTTCTTCTTCACTCCAAACCCCTTGAATACTCTAGAGAAAATACTCCAGCGAACGCTCCGTCCCCTTAATCACCATCTTTCTGAACGCTCTTCTGATCATCTAAATGTAACTTTTTTATCACTTCTACTGATATTTGCTGCATTTCAATCGGTTTGCATCATCCATTAACTGTGTAGAGCATACGTTGTGGGATGTTTTCTCTGTTTTTGCTTTTCTTTTCTGCGTTTAGGGTTTCTGAACCTTTTCTCTGCGAGCCCCCCTTGTTCTTCTATCTCCTTCCCTTCTGTTGAGTTTCTCCGCTTACAAACTTTCATATCTTCCCTTTTCGTCTTCTTGCAGCTTCTTCGATGGCTCGCTAAAAAATTACACCAAACCCTCCTTCATCTCCTCGCAACCATCCGGCGAACACCCGTAGGGCAAACCCTCCTCCCGCGACCCCCCAAGGGACCCCAACGTCCCTTCGAGCCAGGCCGTGAGACCCGCGCCTTCTCAACCCAACCAAGCGCAGCCAAACCCACCCCACACCAGCGCAGCTGTGAGGCCCCTTCCCAACTACAAGCAATTATATTCGTGGGCCTCCGCAACCCTGCTGGGTGAGACTTCATCCATCAACTTTGAACGCGATATCCTCCGTCTCAAGAAAGGTGACCAAACTCACCTTTCTTTCAGCAAGGAACACGATGACAAAGTGATCCTGCCGACAACTCGAGCGTAGAGGAATTGCCTTGTCGTTTGCTTGACCCGCCTCTGGCAACTGTGTTATCTGCAAGAACACTCTTAGAACCTCCTTCTTGGGAACTCCGAACGCAACCTGCAAACACACAAACGGCGCCTCTAGGGGCCGTTTGCACTCCGACGCTCAAGTTAGATCACAGAATCACTAGAAAACAATGTGTGTAAAAACAACAGTGTGTGTATTTCTCTATGATTCTCCTTTTATCCCCCTCTGTGTCTGTGCCTAACAGAATTCTGCTACGCTGTCCTCTGCGCGTGTCAGAATTCTGTTATGCTTTTGTACGAAAACGTACCACAGTCAGGGTCGTGGGTGTCTGGGTTTTCTTTCTGTACCTTTCACGACACGGAGTGCATCTTTATCTGGGCCGCGCCCCTCTCAGACAGTGACACGTGGAGGCATGCAACTCACATCTAACCGTGCACGTGCCACCACCTGAAGGGCTCTAGCGCATCTCTTTGTGCGCCTAAGTTATTCCCTTGCGGAGTAACTTAGCGCGTTTCTTCCATCTGGATGAAATCGCACATTCCCAGGAGAACGCCAGGTGTGGCTGGACTAGGCACACTCACCAAGCATTGCTCTCTGCATACACGATTTCCCCTTCACGATGCCATGCACGTAATGGGTTGAGAGAGTAACCAATGACTGACCGGTTTACTGACTCCCTCAGGCCACTCTCGTGCACGACTATACCGACGAGGAGCTCTTCTTTCTCTGAGGTATGATCATGCGAGGTCCATGCGTAACGCTCTCGCTGGGAATCTCAGTCCCAGTTTAACTGCGTGTAACACGAAACCCCGATGACCATGCACCCGATGACTGATCGGTGCTCTGTTGCTTCTCGCGTTCTCCCCCGGGTGTTTATCTTGGAACTGATCTATCGGTGGCCACTCGGTTACTGACCACCGATAACCATACTGAGTGATCTCCTCCCCGATTTCTCTGCCACCTGATGCACGTGTCACCGTGCGAATGGTCCACGTGGTTATCTGCTGCTGACGTCATCGACTACCGATGACCGACCGGATCACAAGCCCCCTAGTCTCGAGCTGTGAACTCGTTCTCAGCGAAGAGACTAAGTGGTCGCGCTCTCGGTCCACGTGGCAAGTGGGGCCGCATCACGTGCCACCTCACGTGTGGCCCTTTAACGTTACAACTTCCTTTCTTAATCCTACGACACGTGGCCGCATCAACGGCCAGCGTGGAGTGCCGCTAGCGCTTCCCTTATTCAAATAGGCGTGCGTTTTCACTGTTTCATCATCCTCTTCAACACTCTCAGGCTCACTTCGAATTCCTTCTCTGCGCACCCATCTCCCTTCAAGCTTTATACCTCCCAACCTTTCGCGATCACTCAAAGGTATGGTTTTTCTTCTTCCTTGGTCTATTTAGGCTCTTTTCACCGATTGCATTCGTCCCTTTCATTACCATGCATTCATCTTCTCTGTTTTTCCTCTTCTCGACCCGCGCTAGGGTTTTCGCGCCCCTCACTCTGCTTTCTGCTTCTCCCTCTTCCTCTTTTTTGCCTAGACATCTCTTTTTTCTTCCCTTCCTCTATTTTTCACCGAACCATTCATCATTTCTTCTTCTTCCATTCCTCTGACCCTTCATTTTTCTCCATTGTAGTTATCTCGCAATGGCTCGCTTAAAACAAAGCGCTCGAATCGTCGCTTCGTCTTCTGGTGCACAGCCTTCAGCAAGTGCACCGGCGCCGCCACCACCCGATGCAACCTCCTACCATGACAACGCCAGGGTCTACGACTGGGCTCCCTTGGCGTTGTTGGCCGAAACCTCCACCCTACTACCGCAGGGTCACCTCCAATCCCTTCTGAGCAACGACCCAGATGAGCCTTCTTGCGCCGTCGACAGGGAAAACGACTTTAACATCCGTATACGCATTCCTCCTCGAGGGATGCCCATCTGTGCGGATGACAGGGCCACCAATGGGGTGCCCTTCACCTTCATCTACTCCGCCATCTTCAAGAGGTTGAAGTTGCGCCTGCCCTTCACCTTTTTCGAGAAGGAGCTGATGATGGAGCTGAACGTCGCACCCTGCCAACTCCATCCAAATGCCTGGCCTTTCATCCGGGCATTTGAGATTCCCCTTCACCCGCTTCGAGAGGGAGCTCCTGACCGAGCTGGATATAGCCCCCGCCCAGCTTCATCCCAATAGCTGGGCGTTCGTCCGGGCCTACCAAATCGTATGTGCACACTTGGGGCATCCGACCTCAGTGGACGTGTTCCTCTACCTGTTCGAGGCTAAGAACCCGGGCGATCGTTTATGGGTTAGCCTCAACGGGGTCGCCGGGAGGTCTATCCTTTCCATCTTCCAGCAATCTTATAAGGACTGGAAGGGAAAGTTCGTTCGTGTTTGCTGCAACGACCGAGACCCCTCCCTCCTCGACGGGTTTCCCTTGTACTGGGTGAACAAGGGAAAGAAAGAGTCGATCTTCAGGAAGGCCAGGGAGCCGGAAAAAATGGGGGAGCTCGACAAGGAATTGTGCAACTTCTGGAAGAGAGTTGCCTCTTCCAATGTGACTCTACCTACTTCATCCATCATTGCCTACGAGTTTCACGAAGGCCAGCTGGATGTTCACATAGGTTTGTCCCTAAGTCCTTGGGTTTCCCTAGTTTACACTTGCATCGCCCTGCCTTCACCTGATGTTGCCTTTCTGATTTGCGTATGGTTTTAACTTTCCCCATGCATCGTCACTCACTGCTTATCTTCCTGTGTGTTGCTAACTGCCTGTGCATTATTAACTGTCGAACCTTTGTACTGGTTGGTAATTGTTGGCCTCTTTATGCAGATATGATGCTGGGGAAGGATAGGATGGCTGAGCTACGCTCTATAGCCAAGCTCCACAATCTCGCGGCGGGCTCCCAAACTGTTCCGAACTCTGTTGCAGAGATCGCAGCTGCCCAAGGCCAATCTCCGCCAGTCAGCCCACCCGCTGCCGCTGCTCTTCCAGCCCCCCAGCGTAAGAAACTGCCACTCAAAAAGGCTAAGAGAAAAGCCCCCAGGGTGGTGTCTGACGAAGAGGCAGACGAAAGCACCGAGGATGGGCTAGTCTGCAAGAGGAAGAGGAGGGTTGCGATCGAGCCCCCAGCAACTGAGAGCGTCATCCTAGACATCGTCGAGAACCCCCCCAGCGCCTCCACGCCGTTCGAGTCCGCTGGGGACGTTCTTGCTTCAAACGCCTCAGTCGCTGAAGCTGTAACTGAACAACTTGCCGATACGCAAGCCTCTTCTCAACCCGCCGAAGAACTTCCCGTCTCAAGACTCCCCTTGCCATCCAACCTTGCGAGGGTGGTGGTGAGCACCAACCCCCACCTCCTCCTCCAACACCGGGCCTTCCAGCTTCCCTCCAAGAAGCCTTGAGAACTTTCAACGTGCGCCTACACGCCATGGCCGACGAGTGCCTCCCTCAAATCGTCGCCGAAGGGCTGTAGGGCTCCTTGGAGAAACTTGAGCTTGATTGTCGCATCCATCAGGAGGTGGCAAGCACCGCGAGAGCCGAGGTCGAGAAGATCAAGTGCGACATGATGATGTAAGGCCTCTAGTTCTCGCGGGTCGAAAACGCTCTCAAAGACGAGCTTCAAAGCGTGCACAAGGACAATAAAGAACTGCGCAAGAAACTTCATGACAAACTTCAGGACGTCGTCGAGTTGGAGAACATAATCGTCCCTCTGAGGGAGAAAATTGCCACGTTGGAGGAGGCAAAGAAAACCGACGCCTAAAAGATGGCCAACCTGGAGAAGAGGTCGATTGAGAGGGAGACTCTTCTGGGTAATGTCGAACAAGATCGGGATAAGGCAACCAAAGAGCTGAGCGAAACGGCCACCGAGCTTGCTCGAGTTCGTGAAGAGAACAGCGGATTCAAGAAGAAAGTCGACGAACTTGAACTTGAAGTCACCCGGGTTCGCGAAGAGAACAACAGGTTCAAGACAAAGATCGACGACCTTCAGCTTCAGGCTGTCCAAGTTCTTACTTCCGGCTTTGGAGAAGCTTTGGAGTAGTTCGCCTGTAAATTTCCCGATCTTGACCTTTCGGAGTTTTCGGTGTACAATGAAGTGGTGGATGGCAAGATCATGCCACCGACTTAACTGCCACTTCCATCTGCCACTTCTACTTTACTGCCTTTGAAAACTCTTGTATTTGATCTTGACTTGTATGTGTTCCGTCCGGTTGACCTGGAACGTCTTCATGCGTGACCTCGACCGTCTGCTGAACTTCCCTGGTCGACAAGAACTCTGATGTGATTCCAATAGCCACATAGAACAAGATTCTTGACACTTTGAGGAATCACCTTGAGCTGGAAAATATAGAGGCACTTTCTTAGAAGTTGGATCATGGTTCTAAGTCAAGAACTCACCAATAACAAGTACCAATTCCCAAACTCATTTGGATGAACCAAATATTGTCAAATTGAATCAACAAAGGAATTTAAAAAAGAAGAGACCGAACAGAATTAAGAAACAAACAGAATATAGGTGCTGGAAAATTAGAAGAACCGAAACAACAACAACTCAAAACACAAGGCAACATGAACAAATTGAAGAAGAAGAAAGGAAGGAGAAGAGAATGCTCATGAAGATGGAAGAATGGTTGGATGATCACGCCACTAGAAGTATGGATGCTCCTAGATGAGTGTGCAAGCCGCCACTTGAGGAAACCATGGTCCTTCAAGATAAGACTAGAGTAGAAGCTCAAAAGCTCTCCAAATGCTCACTCCAATTTTGAGTATAGTTTCTTTAGATGAATTCAAATCTGAATTTTACAAGGAAGGCACCTCTATTTATAGCCTAAGGTGCTGAAAAATGAAAGCTAAAACAATTCAAAATTCCCTCCAATTCAAACTAGAACCGGCGCCTATTTGCAAAGCAAGGAAGGTGTGATCCTTTCCTTCACTTTGGCACCCCCTATTCTACTCCTACACCTATCTACTAATACACCCCCCTAAAACTCCTAACTAAAGCCTAAAAGATGCTATAACAAAAGAGGTTTCTAAGGTTTCCCTCTAAGCACCTTCAACTAAAGACACTACAAAAAGAGAAAATAAATGTCCTCTAGCTCCCAAGGCTTTGAACATGCTTCTTGTAATCCTTTGAGGTGGACTTTGACCTCCATGGGCGTCCTCCATTTGTGCCTCCACCTCTTCTTGAGCTTGATGAGTGGCCTCCATGTTCTCTTGGGCTTGATCTCCATCAAACTCTGTGCACCTTTCTCCCAGCTGTGACAAACGAAATGACCACGGGGTCATTGTCGTGCGGCACCACGTCTCGGAGATCCCCTCTCGTGAATACGAGGTCCGACTCCCACGGCTCACCCGAGATTCTTTCTTCGATCGAATTGACCCCCCTTGCGTATTTCTTTCGCTGGGAGGCGGTGGGTCCTCCGCCGGAAAATCCTCCAGCTATGGTATGGACCTCGCCGAGAACCGGCGTCTCGTGTGCTTGTTCTTCCGCTGGCAGCGGCAAGGTGGCGGTCGTTGTGGGTTCTGCGACATAATCCTTCAAAAACCCGGTTCTCATCAGCTCATCCAGCTGGTAACCCAACGACAGGCAGTTATCAATGTGGTGACCGAAAGCCTCGTGGAACTCACACCAAGAGTCTTTCCGAGGCCCCAACACCTTATCGGACTTCGCCGGTCGCCTCAATCTCTCAGCTATATTAGGCACGGCGATCAGGTCCTTCAATTCCACCACAAAATTGTATCTCGCCGGCCTCGCTCTTTCTCTGGCCGGGCAATCGCCTCCCGCTGGACCCCGGGCCTGGGGCTTTCTGGCCTCGTAGGGGCGTCTCCCATCTTGTTTCTTCCTTCCCGTCATGGTCTCATTGAACCTGGCGGGTTGAGCTCGCGTCGGTCCCCTCGGGCGCGAGGGTACGACGCTGGTGTTCTTCACACACACCTCTCCTTCAGAAGCGATATGTTCTACCGCCCGACGCCGTAGTTCAGCAAAAGTCCAAGGGCGGTTGCGAATGATGGATTCCCCAAAAGGGCCTGGGCATACGCCTTTCACAAACGCGTATACAATCATAGGTTCCTCCGTCGTACCAACCTTTACTACCTGGGCCCCGAAGCGATTGATGTATTCCTTCAGGGTCTCCCCTTGATACTGTTTCACATCAAACAAATCGTAGGAGACCGGCGGCGGGGCCTTGTGATGAGAATCAACTAAAGGTGGCTTTTTATAATGAAGAACAAGATCATTCGCCTTCATATTTAAAGTTTTTCTTGTTAATCTTTGCAAAAGATAAAGCCCAAAGCCCAAGCCCAAGAAGGCCAAAGCCCACAAAAGCCCAAAGTCCATCCCATGAAAGGCAAGGCCAAGTATTAAATAAATATTGTTAGAAAGGTGCTTAGAGGGAAACATTAGAAACCTCTATTGTTAAAGCATCTTTTAGTCTTTAGTTAGGAGTCTTAGGGGGGGTGTGTTAGTAGATAGGTGTAGGAGTAGAAAAGGAGGTGCCAAAGAGAAGGAAGAAGTCACACCTTCCTCATGCTTTGTTTTAGGCGCAAATTCTAGAAGCATTTTGGGAGGGAGTTTTTGAATTTGTGTAGCTTATATTTCAGCACCTTAGGCTATAAATAGAGGTGCTCTCTTTGTATTTTTCAGATTTGGAATTTGTAGTAAAGAAACTCTCCCAATTTGGTGATTGAGTGAGTGAGATTTGATTTCTCCTCTTCCTAGTCTCATCTTAAGAGCCTTGGTTCCCTCAAGTGGCGGCAATTCACACTTATCTTGGAGCAATCACACTTCAAGTGGCGTGTTCATCAATCAAGTTCTTCATCCACATAAGTTTCCTCTCTTCTCCATTTAGTTCTTCCATTTCCATGTCCATATGAACTCTAAAACAAGTGTAGTTTCTTTTATTCGGTTCATCTTCCTTTTCTTGCACTTTTGTTCGGTTCTTTTCAATTTCTTACTGTTTTAATTCAGTTCAGTAGCTCCTTTTCATGTTTTGTTCGGTTCAATTGCTTTCTTTAGAGTTTCAATCGGTTCATTTACTTTTCCTCTCATTTTAATCGGTTCAATTTGACAATAATTGGAACTTCCATATGAGTTTGTGTTTTGGCACTAGTTTTGGTGAGTTCTTGTTCATAGAACCTTGATCCAATTCTATGATAAAGTGCCTATCTCATAACCAACTCAAGATGATTCCTAAGAATGTCAAGAATCATTCTAATTGTGCTAGTTGAATCACATCATGTGGTATCATGAGTCTTAGGTTCATTCTTGTTTAATTGTTGAGTTGTGTGCACTTTAATTTCAAGAACTCTTTAATTTCTTGCAATTTAAGTTTCTGTTTTAGATTTTTTGCTTGAGTTTTCTTGCTGTTTTTCTTTTACACCAAGTGCTTGTGAAAAGGTTTATGGCACTCATTCTTCTTATGAGTATGGTTGCTCTTTTGGAATGGCATTATCCTTCCTAGAGTTTACCTTAAGCTTCCTTTCACTTGTTGTTAAAATTTGTGATGTGTCTTTTAATTTTGTAATCATGTCAAGTTTTGTCTTAGTCATGTTATTCCATATATGTCATTACTTCTAGTAGTACTTTTATTGCTTTGATTGTTTCTTGCTTTGGTGTCATATACTTTTCTGAATTGATATTGATCCTTTGTGCATTTTTCTTTTTAGAATTGAGTTCATACTTGTATTCTAGACCTATACAAGTTCCAATACATCATTTTCCATTATGTCTTTGCTAGTTCATAATTCTGTTTTTTATTCCTATTAGGATTCCTCTGTTTCTAAAAAAAGTGCTTACTGTTTTTCCTTATTGCAATTGATTTACGCACTGGAAAATTCTGAAATTCTGGATTTGAGATATTCAAAGTGTTAGAAAAGAATAGAAAAAAGAATCATTCAAAAATTCGAAGTACACAAAAAATGATAAATAAAATAAAAAAGTGTACAATTCTGCCGAAAAGAATACGGTAATCTGGCAGCGATTTTAAAAAATTTATCTCAATTAATTGGCTTACTGTTTTTAATTGATTCCAGTGCCATTATTGAGTTAACATCTTGAAGTTTCTGTGGTTTAATTTTCATAATCCAGTTCTCTCTACATCATTCCAGTTAAATCAGTGAATATCAAGCACAGTTTGCATTAAAAAAAAAATTTCCAGTAGCTAAATTTTTTGTTTTCTTCATCTACTCTAGTGCTTTTCCTTAAGTATTCTTTTGTGTGCCTACTTTTCTCATTGAGTTCTTTATTTTCTTGATTGTCTTTCATTCTTACTCTTTGAGTTTGTCTTACATATAGTATTCCTTTTGCAATTACCTTTCTTTGCTTATACCTTTTTCTTGTTTGTCTTTATTGTTTCTTTGGTTTTGTGGTGGTTGCTCTTGAGATTGGTGTGCTTGCTTTGACATATTTCATTTGAGGATTCCAAGGCCTCAAGATCAGATTGGTTCAAGAACATTATTTCTTTGAGAGTGATCTCTTTTTTCAGCCTCATTTCACTTCGGCAGTTTCATTGCCAAAGCTCACTGTTTTTGCTAATTTTTAATTTGTTTGCTGTTTTTGTGTGTTTGCTGTTTTTAATTACCAATGGCTGGATTTTCAAGTGATGCATCCTACAAGCAGAATTCTCCTTCCAAAGCTTCAATCCTTGGTGAATTACATGAAGCACAAAGAACTATTAGACGCTTGGAAGAGAAAATGCAAAAGATGGAGGTCCAACAAGCTAGACCATCTCCTTCAATTCATGATGAGCATCATAGACCTTCAACAAGAGCTTCTTCCAATGATGTTGGCCGTGAAGAAGAGCATAGGAGAAGGAGGAATCCACCACAATTTCATGGACAAAGACTTCATCATCAAGGAGAAAGACATCACTACGGCAATGGTTACTACCAAGATGCAAAGGCTAGGCTACCTTCGGTCAAGCTTCCTTGTTTTAATGGCTCTAGTGATCCTAATGTATATTTAGATTGGGAGGCTAAGTGTGAACAAATATTTGAGATCCATGAGATCCAAGATGAGCATAAGCTTAAGCTAGCCACCCTAGAGTTTAGTAATTATGCCATGAAATGGTGGCATGGAATTGTAAAGGACATTATCTATCACAAGGGTACTCCCGTGGACTCTTGGAACTCTTTAAAGGATCAAATGCGCGCTAGATTTGTGCCCCCACATTTTAGGAAAGACCTCATGTTGAGACTCCAACGGTTTCAACAAGGCACGCTAAATGTGGATGAATATTATAAGGAGCTTGAGACGCTTGTACTTAAAATTGAATTAGAAGAAAGTGAAGAAGCCATGGTTGCTAGGTTTGTGAGTGGTCTTAGGAAGGATATTCAAGACATTGTTGAGTTACAAGAGTATTCATCATTGGGCTCTTTAGTTCATTTTGCAATGAAGGTGGAAGCCTAACTTGCTAAGAAAAACTCTTTTAAAAATACTTCCAATGATGGATACTACTCCAAGTCTTGGAGAAACAAAAATTCTTTTTCTAAACATCCTTCCAAAGATTCTTCTTTCAAACCCAAGGATCCTACGCCATCCTAGGCCTAAATCCCCAATTAAATCGTCTAGTCAAAAGTGTTTTAAATGTTTGGGATATGGTCACATTGCTGCTAATTGCCCTTCTAAACGAAGTATGTACATGCATGAAGGCATTGTAGTTAGTGAGCATGATTCCAACTCACCTAGGCATTCTTCACCTTCTAGACCATCAAGTGAAAATGAGAGTGAAAGTCCTTGTGAAGGTCACTTATTGATGGTAAGACGTATGTTGGGCACAATTCCAAAATCTTTGAATGATACTCAAAGAGAAAATATTTTTCACACCCGATGTCTTATCAACAACAAGTTATGTTCCTTGATTATTGATGGGGGAAGTTGCACTAATGTGGCTAGTACAAGAGTTGTGGAGAAGTTAGCCTTACCCACTATCTCTCATACCAAGCCCTACAAATTACAATGGCTTAGTGAAGTAGGTGAAATCATGGTGAATAAACAAGTCCTCATTAACTTTGCAATAGGAAAGTATAAAGATGAGGTTTTATGTGATGTTGTGCCCATGGAAGCATCTCATCTTCTTTTAGGAAGGCCTTGGCATTATGATAGACATGTTTTACATGATGGCCTATCCAATACAATGTCTTTTTCCTTCCTAGGGCGCAAGGTTATATTAAAACCCCTCTCACCCAAAGAGGTTCATGAGGACCAAATAAAAATGAAAACTAAAAGAGAAAATGAGAAAGAAAAAGAAGTAAGTATTACACCGAGTCACACCATTTTCTCCTCTAAATCCATCATGTTGACTCGTGCTATGCCTCAAATGGACCCTCCAAGGTCTTCTTCTTCTTTATCTTTTTCATTACCCAAGGTTCCTATTTCAACACCACCTTGGTTAAAATATGTTAGGGATGATTTTTTCATACCTCCTAATGGGTTTCACCATTTAAGAGGTCTTTTTCCCAAAAATATCATCATTCCCAAACACATTTTTCCAACTTGGTCGATTTGTAGGACTTCCTTTTCTGCAATCCCTTTGGTTCCCTCTGCTAAGTCATGTATTCCTTTTTCTTACTATTTTGCTTGTAAAAGTAAACTGACTTTGTTATATGCAGGGATTCAGAATTCGTGGGCGAATTCTCTCCAACTCGGGGAGTATGATGAGAATCAACTAAAGGTGGCTTTTTATAATGAAGAACAAGATCATTCGCCTTCATATTTAAAGTTTTTCTTGTTTGCTAGGTATTGTTCCCTGAACAATCGTGACAGTTGTCGGAAAGAGGTGATATGACCGTCCGGGAGGCTGATGAACCAGTCCATAGCCATCCCAGTCAAGGTGCTCATAAAGAGCTTGCACTTGGCAGCGTCAGAGCCGCCTACCAGGACCATCTGTGTGTGAAATGCAGCGAGGTGCGTCTCAGGGTCCTCCATCCCGGTGAAGATCACCTTGGGCCCCGCGAACGTGTTCGGGATCACCGCATCCAGAATCTCCTGCGAGAAGGGAGTGGAAAACTCCCTTGGCGGGGAGTGATTCTCCATCTCGTCGTGTTCACGCTGTCCCCGATTATTTCGCAGACCCCGGCGCAACTCCTCATTCACACGGCGGAGCTCTTCATTCCTCTCATGTGAGGCTTCGAGATCTGCTTGCATGCGTTCCTGTTCCAGTTTTGACTCCGCCATATCCTCCTGCAGCCCCCGCATTATCTCCAGGACCTGTTGCATGGATAGTTCTGCTGGGGCCGCGCGTGCAGTACCCCGTCTTGTGGTGGTCATTGTCACGGCCTCTTCAAACCTCCTCCAACGTTACTATTGTTGAAGATGGTTGCTGCCCCTTCAAGATTGTGTTTGATGAAGACTTTTATGTACTTTTCATGTATTTTTGCTTTGCTTTAAGTATGTCTTAGGTAGTACTTAGAGGTTGTCTAAGAGTGGGCTTTTTGCTGAGTAACTCACCTCATAACCACTGGCCATGTGATAAGAACAAGCATAAGTTTTCTTAAACTGTTTTTCACATGTTTTACACAAAAACACGTTTACTGCATAAAAATAAATCTGTTCTTTTCTAAATAAACAGATTCATTTTTTCACTGATGCCTTGGCTAAAGTCTTGTAAAAATTAGATTTTGTGCATCAGGTATCTTGACTAAGTCTTCTTTTTTTCAAAACGACTGAGTTTCAAATAGTTAAACTTTCTCTGTTTTCGTTTTGAAAAATAAATCTGTTCATCTGTAAATGAATAGATTCTTTTTGCCTCTGGTGCCATGTCAAGCTTAAACGTTTTTCAGTTTCATCTCAGCACCAGAATGGTTGACTAAGTCTCCTCACTTAACAGATTCTCTAACTGTTTTTGAAAATAAATCTGTTCATTTTATTTTCAATCTGTTCATTTTATAACAGCTTTAACTGTTTTTCAAAATTCTGTTATAAGCTGGTTTTCTATAAAATGCAAACTTGTTTCTGAGTTAAATAACGATTCAAATAGTTCATACATTTGCAAAAAACAAGTTTTGACAGCAGAGAGTTAAGTGTTTTCAAGGATTAGCATTTGTTCTTCAAAGATTTCAAAAATCACAAAGTGCTTGTTCTTGGGTTGGTTCCAAAAACTTGGTGTGAGGTGCAGCTACTGTTCTAGCAATCTTGCCTACTGGTTTAAGGCAGATCTGTGTATCCTCAATCAGGTGTAGTCGTTTCACATCTCTTTCTTGTAATAGTTTGGTTGAACACTCTTCTTGATAGGTGTTCTTGAAGAGTGGGTGTGTGTGTATGCTGAAATAGGTTTTTTCAGCAAGAGTACCGAAGTTCTTGTAGGTTTCAAGAACAGTGGGAATTGTACTTGGTTGTACTGTGTGTTAGTGATTTCCACCTGTTGTTGGTGAAGACTGGATGTAGCTCAGGTTGAGTGAACCAGTATAATTGCTTGTGTCCATTATCTCTCTCTCTGCAATTTCGTTTCTGCATAATTGATAAAACAGCAAAGAAATAAATCTGTTCAATTGAAAATAAATCTGTTCTTTCTGGGCACTGTGCATACTGTTCTTGATTTTTGAAAAAGGTGTTTGAATCTGATAAGAACATATATAATCTGCTACAAACCATTGGAACAGATTGACTGTGATAGGCTGCTCAAGAAACTGTAAATGCTATTAATTGAACCTTAAACAAATTGCTTAAAGTTGAAGCTTGCTGTTCTGTGATTCATTGTTCTTAATTTCTGGAAATTGCTTGACATCAAGAAGAACACTCATAGTCTGTTAAAAGCCACTGGAACAGCTTGTTTGCAAAGGTCACTCAATTAATTAGCATGCTATCAATTGAACCTTAATCACGTGCTTGAAATTGAAGCTTGCTGTTTTGTGTTTCAATGTTTTTCTAATCTGATAGTTGTGTGTGTGCTGCTGGAAATTCTCACTGCATAATCTTGTGATTAACCTTGCTGAATTAAAAGCTTTTCAAACAAAAACAGTGCTGAAATAAATCTGTTCATTTTCACATGAATCGATTTATTTTCTGTAAAACTGTGTTAAACACTGTTTCTGCGAGAAAGTTTTAAAAGGTCAATTCACCCCCCCTCTTGAACTTTGGCACTATTAAACCCAACAATTGGTATCAAGAGCTAGGACTTGTATTTTAATCAAGTTTGTTTGTAATAATGTCTGAGTTCAATGTGCTTTTTGCTGAAGGTTCTGCTGTTAATAGACCACCTATGTTTAATGGAATGAATTATGCATTTTGGAAAGTTAGAATGAGAATTTTTATGGAATCCATTGATGCATTAATTTGGGAAGCTGTGGTCAATGGACCTTATGTGCCAATGCAGGTTGTCAAGGATGAACAAGTGGAAAAGCCAAGATCAGAATGGAATGAGACCGAAAGGAGGAAGGCTCAACATGATCTTGTGGCCAAGAACATCATAACCTCTGCATTGACAATGGATGAGTTCTTCAGGATATCTCAATGTAAGTCAGCTAAGGAGATGTGGGAAGTCTTAGAAGTGACTCATGAAGGTACTGAAGATGTGAAAAGGTCAAGGAAACATGCACTCATCCAAGAATATGAGCTGTTCAGAATGCAACCCGAGGAGAGCATTGCTGATGTGCAGAAAAGATTCACCCATATTGTGAATCACCTCACTGGCTTGGGAAAAGAATTTGACAGAGAGGAGCTCAACATAAAGATATTGAAGTGCCTCGACAGAAGCTGGCAACCAAAGGTGACAGCTATCTCTGAAAGCCGTGATCTGTCAAAATTAGGAACTGCTGCACTGTTTGGAAAGCTGATGGAGCATGAGCTAGAGCTTAAAAGACTTAAAGAGCAGGAAACAACAGAGAGAAAACCCAAAGGTCTTGCACTGAAAGCAACTGAATTGGATGAGATCAAGGAAGAAAAAGAAGATGTTGAAGATGATGACACAATCAGCCTTCTTACAAAAAGATTCAGCAAATTCCTGAGGAAGAAAAGCAAAAATAGGAACCAGCAGAAAAGAAGGTATCCTAAACCCAATGATTTAAATTCCTCTAAATATACTTGCTTTGGATGTGGCAAAACAGGGCATATCAAAACAGATTTTCCAGACAATCAAACTAAGGACAAATCTGCCAGCAAGAAATTTGAAAGGAACAAAGGAAGAAGAGCCTACATCTCATGGGAGGAAAATGAAGTATCCTCAACTAGCAGCTCTTCAACAGAAGATGAGGAGAATAATTTGTGCTTCATGATGAAGGATGAGGAGTCAAGCTCTGAATCAGTAAGTAATTTTTCTGCTGATTCTGATAACTATGATGATTTGCTTGCTGCCTTCAAGGAAACACATGAGGAAGCCAATAGGCTAGCTGTAATATGCAATAAGCTGCAAAAGGTAAATAATGTGCTTGCACCTAAAGTAAAAACACTTGAGGAAGAATTGCATAAGGCCAAAACAGATTTGGTAAGCCTTGAACTGACTTGCTTGCATGCCTCTATTAAAAACTGTGAAAATTGCAAAAGATTGGAAAAACAAGTGGAATATTTGCTGAAAACCCTTTCCAATTTCACCAAGGGCAGAGAAAACCTTGAGTCTCTCCTTGGATCACAGAATGCTGTTTTCAATAAGAATGGACTTGGTTATACCCCTGGAAATACAACCAATGTAAAAAGCTTTCAAGTTTTTTTGTTCCAGCAAAATCAGTTTTTTCAGCTTTTAACAGTGGCAAAAAGGCATCTCATGTAACCTATTTTTACTGCATGAAATCTGGTCATACATCTAGGTCTTGCATTGCTAGAAAACATCTTGTGCCTAAGAACTTAGCTAAATGGCTACCAAAGAGAAGGTGTTAATCTGTGCTGGACCCTATACTGAAAGGGTACCATTTGTATATTTTTTTATTCTGTTTTGCAGATTGGAAGCAAGAAAAACCAGTGGTACTTGGACAGTGGCTGTTCCAAGCATATGACTGGAGATCTTACAAAGTTCACCAGCTTAAAGCTCAAAGCAGAAGGACATGTGACCTATGGTGATAATAACCGAGGGAGGATTTTGGGCAGAGGAACTGTTGGAACAGGGAATTCAACAACCATTGAGAATGTTCTGTATGTAGAAGGACTCAAGCATAGTCTTCTCAGCATAAGTCAGCTTTGTGACAAAGGATACAAAGTGAATTTTGAGTCAAGTGGCTGCACAATCTCAAGTAATTCATCTAGTAAGGCACTGTTTACTGGTAAGAGAGTGAATAACATTTACTTGTAGAATATCATGGAAACTAACTCTTCAAATGAGTGCTTGCTGTCCAGAAGTGATGAGTCTTGGTTGTGGCACAGGAGGTTAGCTCACATACACACAAATCACTTGAATAAATTGAAATCTAAAGATTTAGTTTCTGGTTTACCTAACATTAAATTTCAGGATAACAGGCTTTGTGATGCTTGTGTGAAAGGTAAACAAATCAAATCCTCTTTCAAGTTAAAGGATATTGTCTCTACAAAAAATCCATTGGATGTGTTGCATATGGACTTATTTGGTCCATCTAGAGTTGCTAGCTTGGCTGGAAATTTGTATGCTTTGGTTGTTGTGGATGATTACTCTAGATTTACATGGACTCTATTTCTTGCACATAAACATGATGCTTATTCTGCCTTTAAGAGACTAGCAAAAATTCTGGAAAATGAAAATGGTTGCTGCATTAAATCTATTCGAAGTGATCATGGGGGAGAGTTTCAAAATGCTAAGTTTGAGAGGTTCTGTGAGAAGCATGGGATAGCTCATACCTTTTCAGCCCCTAGGACACCCCAACAAAATGGTGTAGTTGAAAGGAAAAATAGATCACTAGAGGAACTTGCTAGAACTATGTTAAATGAATCTAAGCTTCCTAAGTATTTTTGGGCTGATGCTGTTTATACTGCATGTTATGTCTTAAATAGGACCTTAATAAGACCAATTCTTAAGAAAACCCCATATGAATTGTATAAGGGCAGAAAACCTAGTGTGAGTCACCTTAGAGTATTTGGGTGTAAATGTTTTGTATTGAATAATGGCAAAGAAAATCTTGGTAAGTTTGATGCTAAATCTGATGAAGGTGTGCACATTGGTTATGCTTTGAATGGTCATGCATATAGAGTCTTCAATAAAAGGTTGCTCATAGTAGAAGAATCAATGCATGTTGTTTTTGATGAAACTGATCATAGTATATCTAAAACTGCTGATGAACCTGACAGTAATGAATTTAAATCTGTTTTAAATCAAAATGAATCGATTCATTTTGATACTGCTGATACACATGCTATACAAGAATCTATTGCAGCTGCAGGTTTTCAAAAGAGTGGAAAACCCCAAGAGACTTAACCCTTGATAATGTCATTGGGAACATTGAGAAAGGAGTGTCAACTAGAAAATCCTTGAACAATTTCTGTGAAGCAATGGCCTTTGTATCTCAAGTTGAACCCAAGAATTTGAAGGAAGCTCTCAAGGACAGCAACTGGATTTTAGCTATGCAAGAGGAACTGAATCAGTTTGCTCTTAATGAGGTCTGGACTCTTGTTCCTAGAATACCAGAGATGAATGTAATTGGAACAAAATGGGTATTTAGAAACAAGATGGATGAGCATGGAGTGATCACCAGAAACAAGGCTAGGCTTGTAGCTAAAGGGTACAATCAAGAAGAAGGAATTGACTATGATGAGACATATGCACCAGTAGCTCGGTTAGAAGCTGTTAGACTGCTGCTTGCTTTCTCATGCATCAAAGGGTTCAAGCTATTCCAAATGGACGTGAAGAGTGCCTTTCTAAATGGCTATATAAATGAAGAAGTATTTGTTTCACAACCACCAGGTTTTGAAGACCATCAACATCCAGAATATGTGTTCAAACTCCAAAAGGCTCTCTATGGACTCAAGCAAGCTCCTAGGCAATGGTATGAGAGGCTAAGTGATTTTCTCACCTCTCAAGGCTATGACAGAGGCACATCAGATAAGACCTTGTTCATTAAGAAGAAAGGAGATGACTCAATTCTAGTCCAAGTATATGTGGATGACATCATTTTTGGATCAAACAATGGAGAATTGTGTGAAGCTTTCGTGAAGGTCATGAAGAGTGAGTTTGAAATGTCAATGATGGGTGAGTTGAACTATTTTCTAGGTTTGCAGGTCAAACAACTCAAGGATGGCATTTTCCTAAGTCAAGCTAAGTATTGCAAGGATTTGCTGAAGAAATTTGAAATGGACAAGTGTAAACCAATCAGCACACCCTTCTCAACAAGCTGTCATTTGGATCATGATGAAGCTGGAATTTCTGTTGATGAAACCAAATACAGAGGACTCATAGGATCACTGCTGTATCTTACTGCCAGCAGGCCAGACATAATGTTTGCAGTGTGCATGTGTGCAAGATTTCAATCTGCTCCTAAAGAATCACACTACAATGTTGTCAAAAGGATTTTGAAGTATTTGCAAGGAACTAAAGAAGTTGGCTTGTGGTATCCAGGTAACATTTCATTAAGCTTAACTGGGTATTCTGATTCAGATTTTGCAGGTTGCAAAATTGATAGGAAGAGCACAAGTGGAACCTGTCATTTGCTTGGATCAAGCTTGATCTCATGGCAATGCAAAAAGCAGGCTTGTGTAGCTCTTTCCACTGCTGAAGCAGAATACATTGCAGCAGGGAATTGCTGTGCTCAAACTATATGGCTAAGACAACAATTGAATGATTTTGGTATCTCACTTAACCATATACCTCTGCTGTGTGATAATACAAGTGCAATCAACTTAACCAAAAATCCTGTCATGCATTCAAGAACCAAACACATTGAAATAAGGCATCATTTCTAAGGGAACACATATCTAATGGAACATGTGATATTAAGTTCATTGGTACTGATTTACAACTTGCTGATTTGTTCACAAAACCATTAGCCAAAGATAGGTTTAATTTTCTGCTTAATGAATTGGGTATTATAAATTTCAATTGTACCTAGCAGTGAAAAATTAAATCTGTTTATTCGCAATTAAATGTGTTTATTTTCTGCACTGATATGCATTGATGACTAGGAAAGAGAAATTCTGATCTTTGACTGCTTGACTGATTTAGTGGGCATTAACCTCTGTACCTTTGACGGTTTTGGTCATGGTTATGTAACCGATTTGATGGTTTGGGTGCTCAATAAGAATTTGAGTGTATGCATCGTGACCCTAAATATTTGGTGCATATTTTCAAAGATTCTCTGCACAAATTCAGAGCATAATATCTTCATGCATATCCACTCATAACTGCCATATCAATCCATTTATTCTGCTATAAATCTGTGTGAATACTTGCTACCCACATTGGCCATTCTCTTTCTATTCTCACCATTTGAAATCAAGAAAAGAATTCAGGTCCAAAACATGGCTTCGTCTTCAAGACAAAAACAGAAAAGCAAGGGAAAGCAAACCACTTCTCAAGGTGTGTTAGAAGGATGGTTCGCTGGAAATGAAGAAGGCATCAATGCTTACATTCATGAAACAAGCAGGAAGCAGATCAACATACCCAAGGTGCTGGATTTCAACTGGCTGAAATCTGAAAAATTGGTAGAAACAAGGGCTGTGTTGAAGCACCAGAAACTGAAAAAGATGCTGGAATTAACGGGTAATGTTTATCCTGACTTGGTTAAGGTGTTTTATACTAACCTCACATTGGATGGAAAGAATGTTGTCTCTTATGTGAAAGGAATCAAGATGAAGATCACAAGTGAGGTGTGGAATTCTGTGGCTGGAATAAAATATGCTGGACTGAAAGTTGGGAAAGGAAATACCAGTGGAATTTCAGAATTCAATAAGCTGCAATATTATAAGAGTTGCATGAGGAATCCTACAGAGAGTATAAACAGGTTCCATGCAGGGCATTTGAACCTCACTCCACGTCTAGTTGCATACATCATAGCTTGGCAACTGATTCCTAGAGGGACAAACCATGCTGTCTTACATGAAGAGGATCTCATTCTCCTATATTGCATCATGAATCAGATTAAGGTAAACTGGGTGTTCATTGTCAATGAACACATGCTCAAGTCAAAAGGTTGGCTGATTACAGATTTCCCTATGCTATTCTTGTTTCCAATTAATTGATTACTTTGCTGTTGATGTTACAAATGAGAGAAATGACCCTATCAAAGCTGTAAGTGAGATTGATACTTCAACTCTCACCAAAATGGGTTTTCACAAAATTGAAACAAGTGGGTGGTTCTCAAGGAGAAGGACTCCCAAGCAGAACAAGAGGATGAGGATGAAGTTATTCCTATGGATGATGACTCACCTGCTGCCCAATCTGAACATGAGGAAGTTGCTGCAAATGCCATAGTTGCCTATCAAAGTCCAGAATACCGTGGAGAACCAATGTCTATGTTTGAGAGGCAAGTGTTGTACCGTCTTGATGTCATGTCTGCAGAACAAAGGGCACACTTTGAGACTACTCATGCAAGGTTCCAACACCTTGATAATCAGATTGAAGGAGTTCAGGCACAGCTTGCAGAGCTTTACTACAAGGATCAGTAGTTTTCTGTTTTTAATGCTTTCATTATCAGTTTTCAAGTTTCTGTAATGCTGAACAATTTGGTTTTATGGTTCTGAACTATTATGGTTATAATTTCTGCTTTATATCCCTTTATTCCCTGTGCGTATATGCTGTTTGAGGAATCCAAAGGGGGAGAAAAATAGCTCACCATGCTAGGTGAAGCTAGCTGAAACAGGGAGTTAATTCTGCACCTTAAACCAATTCTGCATGTTATGCAATGTTGCTGTTTTTCTGGTTTAAAGTCTGATGCAGTGCAGGTACTTAAAGCAACAAAGCTATGAGGTTAGCTATGGGGATTTGTCTCCATCAACAGGGGGGAGATTGTTGAGATGGTTGCTGCCCTTCAAGATTGTGTTTGATGAAGACTTATATGTAGTGTTTGATGAAGACTTTTATGTACTTTTCATGTATTTTTGCTTTGCTTTAAGTATGTCTTAGGTAGTACTTAGAGGTTGTCTAAGAGTGGGCTTTTTGCTGAGTAACTCACCTCATAACCACTGGCCATGTGATAAGAACAAGCATAAGTTTTCTTAAACTGTTTTTCACATGTTTTACACAAAAAAACGTTTACTGCATAAAAATAAATCTGTTCTTTTCTAAATAAACAGATTCATTTTTTCACTGATGCCTTGGCTAAAGTCTTGTAAAAATTAGATTTTGTGCATCAGGTATCTTGACTAAGTCTTCTTTTTTTCAAAACGACTGAGTTTCAAATAGTTAAACTTTCTCTGTTTTCGTTTTGGAAAAATAAATCTGTTCATCTGTAAATGAATAGATTCTTTTTGCCTCTGGTGCCATGTCAAGCTTAAACGTTTTTCAGTTTCATCTCAGCACCAGAATGGTTGACTAAGTCTCCTCACTTAACAGATTCTCTAACTGTTTTTGAAAATAAATCTGTTCATTTTATTTTCAATCTGTTCATTTTATAACAGCTTTAACTATTTTTCAAAATTCTGTTATAAGCTGGTTTTCTATAAAATGCAAACTTGTTTATGATTTAAATAACGATTCAAATAGTTCATACATTTGCAAAAAACAAGTTTTGACAGCAGAGAGTTAAGTGTTGTCAAGGATTAGCATTTTGTTCTTCAAAGATTTCAAAAATCACAAAGTGCTTGTTCTTGGGTTGGTTCCAAAAGCTTGGTGTGAGGTGCAACTACTGTTCTAGCAATCTTGCTACTGGTTTAAGGCATATCTGTGTATCCTCAATCAGGTGTAGTCGTTTCACATCTCTTTCTTGTAATAGTTGGTTGAACACTCTTCTTGATAGGTGTTCTTGAAGAGTGGGTGTGTGTGTATGCTGAAATAGGTTTTTTCAGCAAGAGTACCGAAGTTCTTGTAGGTTTCAAGAACAGTGGGAATTGTACTTGGTTGTACTGTGTGTTAGTGATTTCCACCTGTTGTTGGTGAAGACTGGATGTAGCTCAGGTTGAGTGAACCAGTATAATTGCTTGTGTCATTATCTCTCTCTCTGCAATTTCGTTTCTGCATAATTGATAAAACAGCAAGAAATAAATCTGTTCAATTGAAAATAAATCTGTTCTTTCTGGGCACTGTGCATACTGTTCTTGATTTCTGAAAAAGGTGTTTGAATCTGATAAGAACATATATAATCTGCTAAAAACCATTGGAACAGATTGACTGTGATAGGCTGCTCAAGAAACTGTAAATGCTATTAATTGAACTTAAACAAATTGCTTAAAGTTGAAGCTTACTGTTCTGTGATTCATTGTTCTTAATTTCTGGAAATTGCTTGACATCAGAAGAAAACTCATAGTCTGTTAAAAGCCACTGGAACAGCTTGTTTGCAAAGGTCATTCAATTAATAGCATGCTATCAATTGAACCTTAATCACGTGCTTGAAATTGAAGCTTGCTGTTTTGTGTTTCAATGTTTTTCTAATCTGATAGTTGTGTGTGTGCTGCTGGAAATTCTCACTGCATAATCTTGTGATTACCTTGCTGAATTAAAAGCTTTTCAAACAAAACAATGCTGAAATAAATCTGTTCATTTCACATAAATCGATTTATTTTCTGTAAAACTGTGTTAAACACTGTTTCTGCGAGAAAGTTTAAAAGGTCAATTCACCCCCCTCTTGAACTTTGGCACTATTAAACCCAACAATGGTGACTGCGCTCAAGCCTGGTCCTTTCCGGACAGCCTATGCAAGAAGCCGACAACGAATCTAGATGAGTTGCGGAAAAGAGGTGCCAAGTTCATGTGTTGGAAGAATTGAAAGAGCTTGTGCAAAGCTAGGCACCTCAAGAGGCTGAGAGGAAGGTTGACAAGAGCAGACCCATGCCTACCATTATTCCTGCACATGACAAAAAGATTAAGCAACGTCAGAATAGAAATATGCCAAGATGAGTATAATAACATATCGTCAACATCAACGATTTTTGAGGGGACAAGTAGGCATGGACGAGAGGCCGGGTTGAGATCTTGCGAGGAAGTATGTCCAAAACTGACAACACTCTAGGTCGTCCCGATCAACAGGGACCTCGTCACATATGAAAATGTGTCAGATCCTTTGTCCAATAAAAGGAAACCTGGGAGTCTCGCCATCGTAAAAAAATTGTCGACCTCCTCCTCAATCATGACTTTGAAGAAACTTCCCTTGAAGTTCTTATAAGATGTGGTGAAAGGAGCAAGGAGACTATTTTTCGACTGACCGACTAAAGATACCCAACTTATTCGGTCTTCCAACCTCGCACCAAAAAAATGCAAAAAAGACCTAGGGGTGGTCTTAAGACTTAACACATCACAGAGCAACCAAAAAGCCTGGAGTGCACCTAGTTATCGGATGCAACTAAGTAGGAGTCACGTTTAAGATGCACAACAACTTCATGGTAAAACTCATCAAAAGGAAAGTGGACATGAATGTCCGAGATCAAACAAGAATAAAAATAGAAAAAATCTGGATTCTCTCCCCCTACCCAGACAAACGGTTTCATGCTTCCTACACCTACGTAAGGAAATGCACCATCTGAAAAACCCTCTAAAACGATATCTACACTATCGGCAAAAGCTTGGAGCATGGATGGTGTCAATACTGGAGAAGACCTCTCGAACCTTATTATCTACCCACTCCAAAAGTATAATACCAACCAGAAATCACCACGCCTGGAGATCGTAAGACCAGAAGACGAAGACAGAAGGAGTCACTATAAGAGGAACCCGACTTTGTAAGACATTTATAAATTTAATTCAATTTGTTATGCTTTCTAGACTTAGTGTTGATTGGCTAATCTCAAGTCCCACATTGGTGAGAATTATTTGAGGAGGGAGTTTTAGGGTTATAAATTAATCTCTTCTCCTTCATTGTTAATATCCCAATTTGTAATATCTTCTTCCACATTAGTAAAAGCGGGCGGTTTCAGCTGTGCTCGGAGGTTAGGCTAAATTGGCCGAACTCCGTTAACAAGTTTCGAGTGTTTTTTTTTCTCTTTATTTCTTTTATTATTCCGTTCTATTTATTAGTATTATGTTGTTTTCTCTTTGTTATAGTATTCAATATTATTTGTCGGATAACGTGTTCTGTTTTAGTGAGAAAATTACCCCATTTTCCCAACACTTAGTTATAAGTAATAGAAGTATAAGATTTTTTGAACTTGGATTTATTTAGGTTAAAAATTTCACAAGTATTCTTAAGAGAAAAAAGGTTTAAATAATTCCTTTTATGAGATCAATTTTGTTTGTGTATAAATTAAAAAATATAATTTTTAAGAAATTAATAAAAAATTATAGAAATTAACTTAGGTATAACTTACTGTTAATTCACAAAGAAGTTTATTTTTTTATAAGTATTATAGAGAAATTTTATATTATAAGAATTTATAAAGATATTCATCTAAATGAAAATCAAGTTTATTCATCATACTTAATAATACCATTTCCAAAAATATTTTAAATTAATTGAAATTTATTTTCAATGAGTTCTTTTTTTATATTAAACTTAAGGAAATGTATTTTCCAAAAATAAAACGATTAATATAATTAAATGATATTGACTATTGTTCTTAACTAGGACAAAAATTGACTTTACTTAAGTCTAGATTAAAAAAAAAAGCAAAAACAAGATTTTATTTTTGTAAGTATGCGCTAGAGACCCAAATGATGTTATCACACATGTATTAAGTATATAAATATATATATATATATATATATAATATATATATATATATATTATATATATATATTGAATTGGGCATTATAGTGGAACTCCAATTGTAAGTTATAAGTAAAAGCATCATTTGCTTTAAACAATGCAGCAAGTTAATGAGGAAAAAGCTGTTGCTGAATGGTCATACTGGGCTTAGGTTTTGGGCTAAGAAAGAGGCAACTTCTTCCTTCACTATATCAATTTTAACCTACACCCTATTATCTTTTGAAATTTTTAAAATTATCTTTATTTTAAATTTGAAAATTCAGAATTTAATAATTATAATTTAAAGTCAAAAAATACATTCTGAAAAAAAAAATCCAAAACACAAAATTGAAAATGCATTTTGGATAAAAATTTATGGAATTCAAAAATGTATTCCAAAAATCCAAATTGGAATATTTCCAAATAAAAGTTCTGGAAATAATTTTTTATCCAAATCCTGTATTTTTATCTTTTGGTAAGAGTATTTTCATCATTTTAATAACAAATTAGTGTAAGTTGAAATTAATATGGTACAGGAGAATTTTCCTAATGTATTCTGTGCAGTTCGAGGTATCGGGCTTATGGCCCATTCAGAGTTGTGCAAAAACCCAAATTCAATTAAAGTTTTTAAGACATCAAATATTTTTTATTTTATTGTCTTAAAAAATAAATTTCTATGAATTTTAAAAATTAAAAAGATATTTTTACTTTTATTGATTAACACTGTTAAACTAATTTAGGGACATGCATAGGTTATTCAATGCATTTGTTACATTTTTCTTAAATGGTTTATGAAAATGACCCTAATCCTTCAACGTTATTAATTCTCAACCATTTTCTCTTATTCAGCACCATGAAATCTCATTCCAGTCAATTCACATTAGCAAAACCCTTTTCTCAGTCAATTAAGGCGAATAGTTCAGAGAAAGAGAAAAATAGCTTAGTAAAACTACTTAATTAAAAAAATAGACGTGAGATATGTAGTTAAATTGGCTTAAAAACGAACAAAAATAGTTTCCCGAGACGTGAGTAATCACTATCCGTAAGGACTTATCCGCGATGTATTGCGCAAGTCCCCAGGATACAACAGGAACTTCCCGGTAATTTCCGAGGATCAGAACTAGCAAGTTTCTCTTTAAAAGAGTAATACCAAATAGAACCCAAAAATATTATAATATTAAAATAAAAGAGGAGAGAGAAAGTGAAAAGTGGAAATTGGGGAAAGAAGAAGATGGTGAGCGGAGGAAGAAGATGAAGTAGTGAAGAGTTGCGTTTTCTGAAGAGGGGAAAGCGGTATTTATAGATGGAGACCCCCAAGGGTGCCGCCTTCAAACCCTAGTGGGTTCAAGGTTGTCGCCGCAGAAGAGGGAAGACCAGCGTGAAGGAAGGAGTCAACCTCCCATTCCTCTCGTAACGATCTACAACGTTCGAAATCCAGCAGTGCGGAGGCGCCCAACTTCCGATTCGTGCGGCCACGATCCAAGTTGAAAGGGCAACGTTTGATTTCAACTTGGAAACTGTCTCCACTTCACCCATGCTTCCGATATTTCCTCCAACGGCACTATGAAGGATTAGGGTTTTTCTGCGCATCCTCTATTTCTGTTTTGCACTTTATTTGCAATACTCTATTATTTTGCAATACTCTGTTTTTACAACAATCCCCACATATTGCAAAAGATAAACATAGAGATAAGAAGAAGAAAGAAAAAATTGGGTTCATCTAAGATGTAATGCATCAGATCTGGTATAGCAAGCTATATGAACCAGTCTTAATTAATGAACGTAACACATAGTGTAGTTGGTATAGCAAGCTAATGAACCAAGACACTTAGTATGTGTTAGAGGTTATCATCACAATACACCCCACATTACTTGCTGTTTATCGTTGTGTTGCGCTACTAGCCATGCGCGTGCCCGGTATTCATGAGTGCTATAGAGACTTGCCAAGATCTCATGCAAGCGGCCCACTTGACACTCATATAGGTGATTTCATCAAGTGTATGCTGCAAATATACACCACCCATAAGGGATATGAAAATCATTAGAACTTTGTAAATCGTTAAAACTTTTTTACCTCTGAATTTTAAACACAAAGTTTATCCTCTCGATAATGCAGTATCTAGCACTTC